>NC_080032.1:9637522-10002522 GCF_030020395.1 Manis pentadactyla | reverse complement strand
AACCTTTGTCTGTTGTATGCATTGAACATTTCTTCTCCCACTCTGTAGCTTCCCTTAGATGTTCTCAAATTTTAATATAGTTTCGTTTGCAAATCTTTGCTTTTACAGTTAGTGCTTTTTCTGCACAACACAGAATTTTGATGACTTTATAAAGAGGAATCTGCTCAAGATGGGCCTTAGTTAAACTTCCAGGAGAACAAATTGGTTAGGCAATTCTGGTTGTATTTTTGTTTTGGGCTTTTGCCTACCTTTTTTATCCCCTACAACTTGATGTACATGGATTCAGTGGGTAGGCAGGAGGGCGAATTATCCATTCATTGCTCATCCATCCGTCCACCCATCAATCCATCCATTTATTCATTTATTAAGACTTTGGTGCGAGGCACTGTGCTAAAAACTAGAGGTCACACAAATGAATATGGGAGACATAGCTCATGACCTCAAGAAATATAAAACTCCCAGGGGGAAACATAGGAGAAAATTCTTAGTAACCTTGAGTTTGGTAGAGGTTTTGTAAATAAAACATGAAAAGGACAAACATGCATGAACTACAAAAGCAAAAAAGAAATCAATATATTGGGCTTCATCAAAATTAAATAATTTTGCTTTATGAAAGACACTGGTAAAAAAGGCAGAAAAAACTTGTAAGATAAAACATAATGGTGTTCCCGTATGTTTACGATATGCTAATGTGGTTCTAATTCACTTTTACAGCTATATCTTCATTGATTCATCCATCTGGTGAGTATTTATTGAGCACACACTCTATGGCCGGTGTCACGGTGGGTCCCAGTGTCTTCACAGAGGAGAGTGGGTAAGTAGACACATCACAGGACATCTCACAACAAGGGTGGCAGTAGAAATCATGTGGAGGTTGGAGGAAGAAAGACGAGGAGGACACCCTGGTTCCAGAACTGAAAGTCACTTTAGGATGTGGTGGGGCATCAGAGGGACGGGCAAAGGTGGGCCTGGACAGGAGGCGGCCATAGCTGCATCTTGGAGGGAACCAAGTGCCCCGAGGAGGATTTGGATTCCATGGGGAAGGCGGCAGAGATGTCAGGAAAATGGGAGCATCTTGGAAATAAGACCACGTGGAATTTCAGAGCGGGGACTCGGAGTTCAGCGGCCAGGCTGGAACTCTGACAGTGTGACCAGAACCACACTGGGCCTCAGCTTCTTTGTCTGTGAAATGGGGATGATAATGAAAATGATCTTTCACTGATGACTTACTTTGTTTCCAACACTGTTCCAAAGGCTCTGTGGGGGTTTCCTTCTCCAATCCTTCCCATCTCCCTGCGAGGTGGATTGACTCCCTCTCTCCACTTTACAAGTGAGACTATAGAGGTGACCCTGTCCGCTGGTGAGGGTCAGAGTCAGGAAGCAAGCCCAGATGGCCGCAGCTTCTGAATCCATCCTAAGCAGGCCTGCTGATGTTCGGCAGCGGTGCTGGCCTCCTAGGACGGCCCTGAGGACTGATGGAGGCAGCACATGTAACACGCACCCCAAGCTCCACGCCGGGAGTCCAGGAGGGCTTCTGTGTGAGCTGGCTGCCATTAATGAGCAGCCCAGGCCTCCCAAAAGCTGTGAAGGGCCCAGACTAGGGGCACTGGCTTCTAGCACCGACGCTGGTTTCCTCCACATCAATGCTGAGCCGCTGAACATTGCTCACATACAGATCTAACCAGAGCCCCATCCCTGACCCATGGACACACAGGAGCCATTGCACCCGCTCACAGATGAGGAACTGGAGGTCTGTAAACCATGTGTCCACGCTCGCAAGAGAGTCACAGGGAGCTGGAGTTTGAAGCCCCATCCGTGTGTCTCAGTCCTACGGCTTCCCCTGGACCAGTGTCCATCCATCCAGAGAGGGGCAAAGCTCTCTAAGCAAAGACAGTTCCTAGAAACCTTTTAGTACAGGGTGTGTCAGTCCGCTCAGGCTGCCGTAGCAAATACCACAGACTGGGTAACTTAACCAACAGAAATTAATTTTGTCATCGTTCTGGAGGCTGGAAGTCCAAGTTCAAGATGCCATCAAATTCAGTTTCTGGGGAGAGTTCTCTGCCTGGCGTGCAGATGGCCACCGCGTCGCTGCGCCATCACGTCTTCCTTCTGTGTGCGCTCAGAGAGAGCTGTCTGGCCCACTTCCTCTTCTAGGGACACCAGTCCTATCAGATCAGGGCTCCACCCTCATGGCCTCACTTAACCTTAATTACCTCCCTAAGGGCTCCATGTCCAGAGACAGTCACACTGAGGTCATGGCTACAGCACAGGGATTTGGGGTGTGGGGACGCAATTCAGTCTGTAACACAGGGAGAACAGAAAAAAGATTGAAGGACAGGGAGGGAGAGAGAGAGACCAAAGTAGCCAATGAATATACTACCAGAGGAAGAGAAGAGAGTAGAACAAAGATGATAAAAGGAAGAAGAGGCAGAGCCCTCTGGAATTGTGACCCCGGTAACCCCAGGACCACACCATTGCTGGGGACACAGGCAGCCACTGGAAGCTGACTGTCTGGGGACCTCAGAAACCACTAGTTTTCTGTTGGCAAAAGATGGAGCTTGCACATACACCAAATGTCTACATTTGAGACTCAGAAGTAAAGTCCCTTTGATATAATGAATTTAAAATGAACCAAGATCTGGTTGGTCATGATTAGAATGCCCTAGAAAGTCAACTAGCCAAACAGCTTCATGCTGTAGTTAGAAAAATGGAAGCCCAGAATGGGGGAGGCCCGCCCAGATCCAGGTTATCTGACCACACCTGGGGGTCAGCGCAGCAGAGAGAGGCAGTGATGGGTGACAGCCATGGCAGATGGGGAAACTGAGGTTTAGAGCAATGAAGAGGCTCGTCACAAAGCCGTCAGCACATGGCTTTCTACTCAGAGCAATGGGATAACGTTTGTCAGGGACCGACGGGGGGCTGTCCCTCAGCTAAGAGCTTTGCATGTGATATTTTGCCTAATACTCATGACATTATTCCCTCCTCATTCCACACTGGAGAAGAGGAAACAGGCCCAGAGGGGAACTGACTTTCCTGAGGCCACCTGGACACGCCCGTCCATATGCTGCAGATGTGGGTCTTTGCTGTCAGGCTGCACCTCAGGCAGGTTTGGGGGTCCCCAGGCTTGATAAGCAGTGACCCTCCATCCCCATCCCCACCCCTTCTCCCCTCCCAATACCCCCAGGGGGGCCAGCCTACGATCCCCAGACAGACGGTCCCCACGCGGCTCCCAAACCTGGAGTGTCAGCTAGCGCAGCTGCGGCCCCGCAGCCAAGCCCACCCTCCTTCTGGGGGAGGCGGGATGTGGAGGGGCTGGGGCCCGAGGGGGAGGGTCGCACCGGCAGTTGCTGCTCAGGCTCAGCAGCCGGATGGGCAGACTGAGGGGCTCCCAGCCAAGGGAGGTGTGATCTCCCCCGGCTCAGCGTCCTGGAGTGCGAACTTCAAACGCCCGATTCCCAACATTTGGCCGTTATTTTTTTTTTCCTTACCCCAAAGCAAATCCCTCTCCAACGTGGGCTCCTGGCGCCTGACTGGGGTGCAGTTGGCTGTTTTGCGGATTGAGAGTGGCTGCTCATGCAGGAGGGACCGGGGAGGGAAAACCTGGGGGGGATTTTCAGGAGGCAAGGGAGGGTGGCTTTCCTGTTGCCAACCTTGGGAAAGATCACTGGTGCAGGAGGATGGGCGAGTGGGTGGACGGACGGACAGAGACACCACCAAGCCAACCTTGAAGAGAGAGCGTGGACAGGATGAGGCCAGGACCCACCTCGCCCTGTTTCCCCAGGTTCCTGTACCCCCCAGTGCCTTGGTCAGTCACACTCGCCCACCTGGACAGCGAGAGCCCATCACAGCGTCCCCACAAGGACCTGAGCCTTCCTGTGGGCATGACCCGAGCTGAGCACAGGGTCTGCTGTGGAGATGATCTGCCGCAGAGCTGAGGGTGGAAGAGAGGGGGAAGGAGGAGAGAAAAAGGAAGGGAGGCTTAAGGAGGGAAGTTTGATCTCTATAAACAACATAACAATCCACACCCAACAAAGAACCATCTACTGCTACACCCATGCAGGGGCCTCAGACATACCCATAAGCAAAGAAGCCAGAACAAAAGAGGAGAAACTGGACCATTGCATTTGCATATGAGTTGCAAGCCAGGCAAAATTAAATTATGCAATAGGACTCAGAAGAATGGTTACCTGTGGGGGGAATATTAACTTGGCGGGCAGGAGAGTGCCTTCTGGGGCATTGGGAATGTTCTAACTTTTGATCTAACTGATGGTTCCACAGTGTCCAGATACGGGAAAGTCCTTCAGGTTATAATCGGAATATGGGTGCACTTTGGAATACACTTTCCTCTATGTAAGTTATATAGCTCAATCATTTTTTAAAACCATAGATAATACAACAGGAAATGAATGGATGGACAGGTGAACTAAGGACAGACGCTCATCCAGTGGATGGTCATGGACACTTGGTGTGTGGGGATCGTATGGTGGGGGGGGCCTAGAGACCAACAAGCCGTTTCTTCCGAAGAACTCACAGTCAGGCGGGGAGACAGGTGCACACGGGCAGGCATCTTAACAAAACAGCAGGAGGACCGTGGTTGGAAAGGGAGGGGCTGGATCAGAGGAGAGGCAAAATATTTGCCAAGAGCATCAGATGGGCAGAATGGGATTAAAACAGAAATAGACTGAATGCAGAATCGTACAACAGAAAGATATGTGCAAAAAAGTAGATGAACGGTGGGTGGATGGATGGGTGGACAGTTAGAAGACTGGATGGAGGTTTTATTATACTCGTTGAAGGTAAAAATTGCCTGGCCATAGTACATGTTTAATTCGATGTTGAGTGAGTAAATAAATGAATCTAACATGTTCTAGTTTCTCTAGCATGACCGGTAGCAAAGCTAATCAAGCCAGGATCTTAAGCATTTTGCAGTTCTTTAGTCTGACCATCTACCTGCTTGGAGACCACCTAGAGAATAATCAGGAATGCAGGGAAGACCCCAGGACAAGGTGCTCATTGTGGTTTTATTTATAAAGGCAATGGTTAAGGGACAACCTTCACATGGTAACAACAGGAGGCCCAGATGCTGTCACATGAGAACACTACATAGCTCTAAATATGACAGGGAGAAAGCATTGTTGATACGAGAAAATGTTGAGGATGGAAAATAAAGGCAGAAGAAAATAATTAATATGTACCAGTAGGTATACAATACGAATTCACCAATGTGTTTGTGTTTTTTTATAAACAAAAGAATTTAGAAAAAAATATGTTGAGGCATTTCTTGTGACTTTTCCTAAGGGGCAGGATAATTTTGTTTTCAGCTTTGTTACATGGTCTGCATTAACTAACCACTCCACAATGACAATAGGGTACTTTAATTATCAGGCAAAGAAAGGCCATTCCTGCTTTGCCAACTTCAAAGACAAAGAAAAAAAAGGGAATTCACTTTAAAAATAATGGTGATGTCAGTGACGTGACCATGACAGTCAGGTTTCTCACTGGGAAGTCACCCCTTTTCAGTTCTCATAACCTCATAAGCCCCTCAGAGCATTTGTAGCATTGAAAGGCTCAGATGGCACAGACCCGTGTGTCCTTGTACACAGTCCTGCCAATCATCTAGCACATCCTTACTAAGCACCTACTATGGGCTGATTTGGCCAATGAGCTACAAAGGAAGCCCTTTGCTGGAAGGGAGTATTTTGTTAGATGTCAAGTCTAACGTCTAACTGGACTGACACCTTTAGTCACCCAAGCAGTGAATAACAAGAGTGGCTGACAGCTATGGTGTCCTTACTTTGGGCCAGGGACTCAACATGTGTCATAGACACTAACCTCCATCCAGTCCAATAACATAAGCACTGTCTGCATTTTATAGATGAAGAAACTGGCTCAGAGAAGCCAGGTAACGTTCCCAAGGACAAATAGCAAAGGCATGGCAGAGCAAGAGCCTATGGTCACACCTACAAGGCCACCCTTGCTCTCAAATGCCTACTCCAACACATGAGTCCTGGCAATCATAGTCATGCCAGGGGGGAGGACAAACGAAAAACAATGAGAAGATAATTTAATGTCATGCTGTGGAAAGTTCTGTGGAGGAAAACTAGGCAGAATGAGAGATGGGATAGTAGATGCGGGTGGGAGTCAGTTTAAATAGGATGAGTTCAGGGAGACCCCCTGCCAAGTGTGACACTTAGCCAAGATTTGAAGGAAGGAGCAACCCACATGGAGAGCAGAGCCACAGAAGGTGTTCCAGGCAGCAGGGACAGCAAGTGCAAAGGCGCCAAGGAAGGAGAGAGCTTAGCACACACAGGAGGAAGCCGATATAGCTGGTGTCAAGTGGGCATGTGAAAAGGAGAAGGGGCTAAGATATGAGGCTGAAAAGGTCCCCAGAGGGCTGAGAAATGAAATGCCTTGAGGTCTTCATCAAAAGGTTTTGTGCAAGACCCATGTTATAACAGGAACTGGCAGGTTGCTCTGTAGAGAACAGGCTGCAACAGGGCAAACGTGGAGGTGGCTACTGCAACAGTCCAGGCAAGAGATGAGTATGGCTCAGACTAGGGCAGTATCAAAAAGTAGCCTCCTCTCTACTGACAAAACAAAGCAACACTATTTAACTAAAAGGAATCTGTTTATATTGTAAGGAATTCAGACAAACTGGCTTTGGAGATACCGTCTCTCTCTAGAACCTTGTAGGACTGGGACATATCAAGAACAGGCTGGCTGAGAGGGTGAGGGGTCTGGGGCACTCTACACGAGAGGAATGCTTTAGGTGGCTGCTCAGCTAAAGGAATGCAGACATGGGGGCCAGCTCCTTATTGCCACCCCCTCATAGGCCAGATCCCTAGGTCTACTGCCAGTAGTCTGTGAGAAGTGGATGTATCATGAGCACAGACCAATGAGGAGACTGAGGCTCAGAGAGGCCAGGTAAACTGCCTAAGGTCACAGAGTATCACCCAGCTAGTAAGTGGCAAGGTACTTGGGTTTGAATTGTGTCAGCCTAATCCCTGACTTGCTACAACCGCCATCATATTACCTTGTCATGTAGCTGATGAGCAAATGTTTTGTGAAATGACAAGACTCTGAATTACTTTCCCCACCCTGTCCTGTCCATGTGGCCCCCAGGAGGCAAAGAGAGGCCCAAGTTATGGAATTTAGAAGGGGCCATTGTGATGGATGTTTTTAGCAGTCAGAGTTTTTCAAAGCTGAAATTGGCTGTGGGCATGTGGTAGGGAGCTCCCCATCTCTGGGGGGCAAACAAGCAGAAATAAGTTAATCACTGCCCACATATACATTTCAAGTAAGGTAATTATACCAGGTTAGGTCTTTTACAGCCTCCAACCTTAATAGCTTATGCATGGGTCATTCATTCTCTGTATACTTATTCAATCAATTATTGAGCATTTATTATGCATCAGGCACTAGGTGAAATGCTGGGTGCAGAAGAGAAAAATATCACATGGCCCCTGTCCTTGAGAAGTGTACAGGGAAAGCGATGTCAGTTACATTTTGGTAACATTTACTTTCTGATCAAAAGTGTTGCTTGTAGTCCAGTATATTCATGTCCTTTTATTTCATTAAACTTTCTTCAAGAAAGGATTGGCGTGCTCCCTTTACAGGGGTGAAACTGAGGCATGGACAGATGCAGGGACCTGCCCAAATGGTCATAGTTTGATCTGCTAAAGTCTCCATGGAACTTCCTCCCCTCCTCAAGGGATGCATCTAAGGTCCCTACAGAAAACACAAAGTTCCTTGGAAGACACCCCCTTACAAAAAATATATATATATAATTTCATGCCACACAAATCTGCCAGGTCAGGGGACGCTGCAGAAAGCCCTGGTCTACCTTCTCAGGCAACAAGAGACCCTAAGCCAAGAGCCAAGCCACTTTCCGCCTAACTGAACGAATGAATTCTCGACTAAATTGAAGTCATACCTCATTTTAAATTAAGGGGATTTCTAAAAAATAAAATATCTACAGCATTTAAATATCATTAGTAATTACATTTAATTTTATTTCGAGCTGGTTGGAAACATTTTATTTCTAATTAGGCACATTTGTTTTTCATCCAGTTTACTGAACAGAAAGACCTCACTGTAATGAATGGGGAACAGGAGGGGGGCTTTGCTGACACCATCACGTGATCCAGGGGAGGGGTCTGGGCTCTCTTCCTGGAGATCAGAAAGCCCCCAGACCAAAACTCACAGCTCTGGGGGACAGCACCTCCTCTGCCTCTTGTCATTAGTCTCAAAGAAGCAATGGAGAAAATGTGGATTTGGACACTGGTCGAAATTTATAATAATAATTATGGCAAAAAAAATTTTTTTAGTGTTGCCTATTTCTAAGGCATTTGTGCTAAGCATTTTACTACTCGAAAAGCCACTGCTAATGATGATCATAATCAGCGAACATTTATTGAGTAGTTGCTCTATGTTGGGATTTGCTTTAATCTTCACAAGAAACTTTTTCTAGGGAGATTAAATCCCTTGTTCTCAATTCTATAACCCAAAAGCTCTCATAAAATTTCAAGTATTTAAATAACATGTTTGGCAGCAAATTCTGACCTAACCAGATGCAAGGCTCTCTGGGGTTTTAAAGGATCAGACTTACTGGGAGCCCACAGGCATGCTTGGCTGCTGAAAAGGGACGGTCATGGGCCCTGGTCCAGCCCGCAGGTGGAATCTCTGAAATCTCAAAGAGATTTGGGATGAGAATGGATGGCCCTTTATTACCGTTCTACCTGTGGTACAGGTTGAGCCGTGAAAGAACTCCCAGGGTCACACAGCTCAGGACTGTGGATTTGAACCCATGCCTTCCTCTGGTGGCCCCCCCACATGCTCTGGTGGACCCCACATGCTTATTTCCTTCCCCTCGGTTCTGGCTTGAGGCTGAATGCCCTGAGCAGGACTAGAAGACAGTATTCTTTTTATTGTCCCATCTCCATCTCTAATCAGCTAACTGACCAGAGTGTTTGTTGACTGACTAAGGGAGCTCACAACCGTCACCACGAAGAGGTGAGCATGGAGTTACCTAATTACGAGCTGGAAGAGACCTCGGATGCTATGGAATCTGCAGTTAAAACCTTGGGGAGGTTTCCTTATAAAATGCAGCAGTCTGAACCCCCCTGTCCAGACCTATGAAATCACAATCTCCAAGGGCATGCCCCAGAAATATGCATTTTCAATATTCTTTCCCCCGTTAGGATCTGATGAAGGGCAGCTCACCCCTCTCCCCCTTCACCCCTTATGTGAATCTTCAATCCAGCCACATTGACAGAGAGATGCTTGGCCTGTTTTTACTTGCATACCTCCAGTGACAGGGAGCTCACTCACCTTGTAGCTATTAAGTCCAAATCTGAATGTTATGAAACACCTGGATGCTGATCTCTGGAGCCTTGCAGGAACAATTGCTCCTGCACAGTTTAATGTGATTGGGACAGAATAGATGAGTGTGTTTGTGTGTGGACAGGGGCTGGAGAGGTGGCTGGGACCCTGCTCTGATGCTTTGGGAAATTATCACTCAAGAGAAGGAATGGTGATGAGGCTTAAAACAAAGCATGCCCACCACATTTGCACCTGTGACCGGTGGAGTAGAGGATGTCAGGCATAGTTCACCAAATGGGTAGTCAGGAGACCCTAACTCTGCTCATAACTCCTTGGTGACCCCAGGCCATTCTGACAAGCTCTCAGAGTCTCCTGTTTCCTCTTCTTTAAAAGGTAACACACATATAACTACCTCTCAGATGTGTAGATAGAATCCTGCAGGAAAGAGACGGCGTATTTCAAATGGGATCATTTAATAAAACGACTCTTCATGAAGATGGGGCAGGGTATAGGGAAACCGCTAGGCATGGTGCAGCACCCAAGGGCTGTAGTAACAGGAAGTATTTCCACCTCTAGGCCTGAAAGAGCAAAGGAGGGAGGGGATTACCTGTACCTGGAGGAGAGAAAGCTAAGTGGGAAGGGCTGCCCAGCAGAAGTAGCTGAGGCCTTTAGGCAAGACAGGAAGCTGCCTACAGCAAGACTGCAGGGAGGCAAGACAGGACAGAGGAGTACATAGCCCTGCCTGTCTCTTGCCCCACCCTCAGATCTCCTGCTGGGGCTCCCTATTGACTGATCCAGCCAGAAGCTGAAGGTCAAAGGGGACTGTCACCAAAACCCACGGAAGACAGTTTTCTGGGGCATATAGCAGAAAGGAGAAGGATACAGAGAGGACTTGAAGGGAAAAGTGAACCATATGGACACATCTGTGCTGAAGATTTAATGAGAATAGAGTTCAGAAGCTGACACGGTCCTTGGTGCTTGCTAAGCCACTGGAGGTAAGATGTCTTCCTGTCTCTGCTGTCTCTGGCGTTGGCCAGCACCGCCAACAGAATCCCTGGCTGGAGGCGCCTTGGCTCAGGTCCTCAGGGCCGGGGCACCCGCCGAGTGGTCTATCCTGGGCTCCGCACAGACGCAGGGCGCTGCTGCTCCGGGAAGCAGGGCAGGTTGGAGGCTGGGGCTGCTGAGGCTGTTTGTGAAATTCCGACCGCATGTAGCTGCGAGCTGTCGAAATCAAGAGGCTGACATTTAACATGCAGCAGCGTCCTGTGATCCTGTGATGGATAAATATTAAACACAGCACGACTGACAAGACTAAGTAAATATCTATTAGTCTCCGAGATGGAGTCTGCAGGCGCTAGGAGAGGATGTCCTAATTGTTCACCTACTCACAGTATTAAATAAGGATATCGTTAGACTTCAGCCCGGAGGACTTGTCAGGCTTGGCTCTGTCTCTCTCTTTCTCTCTCCACCCACCACCCCGCCACAACCCGTATTTTAATTATATGAAGTTGAACAATCTTACATTTTTTGAGGCCAGCCAAAAGAAAAACGTAGTCTATGGAAAATTAAGCATTTCTATGACCCTTCTTCAAAAAGTAGATGGTAAAACTGAAAGAGACCTTAGAGATGGTTGAATTCAACCTATCACTTTATGTGTCTTAGAAAAATAAATAAAAGATGAAGGCCAAGGAGGATAATTATGGCAAAAAGCCACCCATGAGGCCAAGTCAAGTCTAGCTCTGGCTATCTTTCATGTACTTTAGAAGGTCTAATTCATATATGTATATACAAATGTGTGTTTTTAGTGTGTGTTATACACATCCCACAGTAGTGAGCTACAGGGCCTGGGATGGCTTTTTTAATCTACAGTGATAGGTACACACACACGCACGCACATACACACATACATACACATTCCTTGCCAATGAGCCCAGGATGACCACCGTGCCTCAGTCAGCCAGCAGGTGTTCCCTAAGCACCTACTATAGGAGAAACACCATGCTAGGTCCTGCCCTGGAGCAGCAAACAGGACAGAGTGGGTGATCGCCTGTATTAGTTATCTGCTGCAGTGTGACAGCCATCTCACATTTTCTGTGGGTCAGCAGTCCAGGTGCAGTTTTTCTGGTCCTCGGCTTTAGGATCTCTGGTGGGGCTGTAATTAAGCGGTTACCCAGGGCTGCAGTCCCATCTCAAGGGTCTAATGGCGAAGGACCCACTTCCAAACTCACCTTCTTGGCAGAATTCTGTTCCTTTAAGGCTGAGGAATGAGGGCCTTGGTTTCTTGCTGGCGTTTGGCTAGAGGCTGTGTTCAGGTCCCTGCTGCGTGGGTGTCTCCATAGGGCAGCTCACATGACCACTTGCTTCATCAAAGCCCACAAGGGAGAGAATGTCCCAGCAAGCAGTCAGTAACGTGCTGTGTGACATACTCCTGGGTGAGACACTCCATCCCCTTTGTCCGATTCTATTGGTTGGGAGGCAAATCATAGGTCCTGCCCACACTCAAGGAGAGAGTGTCACATGAGGGCCTGAGCACTAGGAGGTGGAGCTCACGGGGGCCACCTTAAAGTTTGTCCTCCACAATGCCAAAGGAGCTTTATGTTCTAGTAGATGAGGCAGGTATATATGGTAGACAAAGAAAATCATTACTAATGGTGAAAAATGTCAGGAAGGAAATCACCGGGGCGTTTGATGGAAGATGGCGAGGGGCTATGCCTGGGAGAATGGGGAGACAGAGGAGACTACTTTAGACAGGGCTTCCTGAGTGGCCTCTCGGGGTGGAAACATTTTAATAGTGACTTAATGAGCGAGAAGAACCCAAGCTTGCTCTGGAGAAAGGGTACTCCAGGCAGAAGGAGCGGCAGGAGCAGAAGGCTGGAGGCAGGCAGGAGGCCAGTGTGGCTGGAGAGCAGCAAGCACGGTGAAGAGTGGTTTGAGTTGCTGTTGAAGGGTGGGCAGCGGTCAGGCCACGCAGGGACTCACAGGCCACTGGGAGGCATTTGGAAACGATTCTTAGAGGGATGGCCAGTATGTTCATTTCCTGGGGCCGCCATAACACACTACCACGAACTGGGCTCTTAAAACAACAGGCATTTATTCTTTCAGAGTTCTGGAGGCCAGAAGTCTGAATCAAGGTGCCAACAGGGCCATGCTCCCTCTGAAGGCTCTAGGGGAGAATCCATCCACGCCTCCCTCCTGGCTTCCAGTGCTGCTGGCAACCGTTGGTGTCCCTTAGCTTGTGCACACACCACTCCCATCTCTCTCTTTTGTTGCCACATCATGTCCTCTCTCTGTGTGCATGTCTGTGTCCCTTCTCTTCTTATAAGGACACCAGTCATGTTGGACCCTGCTCCAGGGTGACCTCATCTTAACTTGCATCTTAATTACATCTGCAAAGACCCTATTTCCAAGGGAGGTCACAGTCCCAGGTACCAGAGGTCAGGGCTTCAACATATTGTTTGGGGGGACACAATTCAATCCATAATAGTTACTAGACAGTTTGAAACAGAGGAGTGATCCTTTTTAAAGAGCCCTTTGATTATGATCTAGAAAATCCACTTTGGGGGCAAGAGTCGAAGCAGAAAGAGCAGTGAAAATGGGACAGCATAGTACCACCCAGACCACAGGGCAGACAGTGTGGCTGAGCATGGGAGCAATGGCTGGGAAAGGGTTGCCATGGGTTCAGGAGCTCTGGGTGGCGGGGCTGGGGGGATGCATCCTTTGGGAAGGATGGGGAGTGGCGTCTCCTGACTGTGACCTCCTGACTGTGATCTGACATCTCAGGATCCTGGGGGGACAACATCTGGGTGGAAAGCAAGAATAACAGGAGGAGGCCCGGGGAACTGTGCACAGATATTCTCTCTCTCCTTCCACAAGGAACAGAAGTAAAGAATGTGAACAAAAATAAGAAGTGAGGTGGGCCACGTGCAGGAGGAGTTTTAAGAGCCAGCACAGGATTTCCTGGGCTCCCGTGCCCTCTGCTGTGATGACAGCAGCATCCTCAGCTGTGACCCCAAACAAGTCCAGCTCCACAGGCCTATGCAGCCAACCTGGACTCCATCCTGCACGTGGCTTAATTCTTTATTGTTGCCACTTTGAATTCTTGCTAGTTTTTGGACAATGTTTGCACTGCTGGGTTTCATTGAATGCTGGAAATCTTGTAGCTGGTCCTGCCTCTGAATGAGGATAGCGCTGAAACCTCAGCCAGCCCACGGGAACACACAGCATAAGCGAGAAATAAACATTTGTCTTAAGCCTCTGAGATCCCTGGGGTTGTTTTGTTACTGTAACACAGCTCAGCCTGTCCTAACTGCTCCTGGAGGCAACCTCAAGACCAGGGCTTCTGGAGGGAAAAGGAAGCTGCCTGCAAAGGGAAGAACCAGGCTGTGTGTGAGCATTCCCATCCTGAGTTCCAAACCTTGGGTGGCATTTGCTTGGGAGAGATATTTGCTCTTATCCCAAAGGCTGCCACATTCATAATTCAGGCTACGCTACGCTGGTATAAGTAGTGGTTACAAGGTGTCACACTTAGGATGGACAGAGGTGAGGCTCTACTGGCTGTGTGACTTTGGGCAGGTCGCATACCCAAGGGCTCAACATATCCAGGGGTCCCACTCCGTACCTGGGGAATGGGCCTGCTTCTCCCTCACTGGGCAGCTCTGGCGATCCGCATAAGGCCTCCAAATAGCTGTGGCTGTGATTATTATTGTTCCGTCTTTGACTAAGGGAGGGCTTGCAGCCTCCCCAAAGCCAGCTTCCCTGTCTGATTCCTCTGAGTCTCACCCATGAGGCCCGAGTGGCCCAATCCGGGGACTTTGTCCATGGCAGCACTTAAAGAATGAAGCGCCCAGCAAGAAAGAGCTCGCCAGAGAGTCCAGCAAGCCACGAGGGCAGAGGCAGCCATCCCAAGGGGGGAATCTCCGGCTGGGGCTTACGGCAAAGGGGAGGAAGAGCAGCCCAAAGCCCTGCTGGAAATCAGTCGCAGACCTGGATTCACAGGGAGATTTGCTAAACTCAGAGCCTGGTTGCCTCAGCGTATGACTGCAGGCTTTGGCGAAACCGTGGTCCACGAGTCTGCCCTCTTTGTCACGCTGTGTCCTTTGCACCAGTAACCAACGTGGTCATTTCCTATGCAAGTTTATTTCAAGGTTAAGGCTCTGTAGGTGACTTTCTGTGCTCTCTCTCATCAGAAATCCCTAACCGTGCAAGGTAAGCCTGAATGGCAGAGATGTAGAACGTGCAATTCAATATTCTCCCTCCGATCATGATGTGACGGAGAGCAGCTCAGATCCTGGGCTGGCATTTGGAGCCTAATCTTCTGTCCCACCTCCACTTCCACCTATTGCTATCCAGCTTCCCTGACAGAACGATGCTTGGCCTGTTTTTGTTTGCCTACCTCCAATGACAGGAAGCTCACTCACTATCATAGCTATTAGGCCCAAACCTAAACCTTGTGAAACACACCAGTGCTAATCTCTGGAGCCTGGCAGAAGGAGCAATTGCTCCTGCATAGGTTGAGTTGACTGGGGGCAGAATAGACAAGCATATAGGTGTGTGGACAAGGGCTGGAGAGGTGGCTGGGGCTGTACTCTCATCATACACAATCCTGTGCTCATGAGCTTGAAGTCAACCATCACTTTTGTGTCCTTTAAGGGCCTCTGACCTCCTCTTGCCTTCAAAATGTTACTCTGTGCTCTGCCTCATCCCAGAAGCAGTCACAAGCCCCCTAGTTGATGAGTAGAATCAAAATTTTTACAAATGTCCTTAGCCACTGAATTATTTTAGAGTATATTCAAGTCTGCACAGGATCACTGCAAAAACCCCTGGTGCTTCTAAACAAAATGGTTCGCTACCATGCCTGGTGTATCAGTTATCTATTGACATACAATGCTGCGTAACAAATAACCCCAGTAGTATACAACAATGAACTTGTTCGCTCATGTGTCTAGGATGGTCAGCCAGGGTGGTCTGCTGATCTTGGCTGGGATCACACCCATTTCCGGGACTCAGCCAGCTGTTGGCTGATCTAGGCTGGTCTCAGCTGGGATGAATCAGGCAATTCACATGTCTCTCACTCTCCAGAAGGCTAGCTTACACATGTCCTTCTCACAGCAACAGCACAGAGCAGGAGAGAATAAGCATCACCACTTAGGCACATTTTTCAAGACTTTGTTTTCAAGATGTGTGCTGACATCTTGTTGCCCAAATCATGCCACATAGGTGGTCCAGAGTAGTGTGGGAGGGCATGGTAAGGTACCATGGTAAAGGTCATGGATGTAGGGTGGGCTGAAGGTTTGGGGCCATCTTTTCCAATCTACCACCATGGCACTGGGTTCAAGTCACCCTTCTTTCTAACAAGAAAGCAAGTCAAAGGGTGATTGGTTGAAGCCTACACGAAATACTTCAACACATCTCCTCTGGTTTGAGTTTATTAATTCACAAGGTACCATGTCCAAGAGATGTTGGGTATCTTTGATTCAGCAATCCCACCACCAGCAACATTTTTATCCTAAGGAAGTCACTGGATGGTGGACAAAGATGTATGCTTAAGGAGGTTCCCCTGGCTGAAGGTTGGAAACCTAAATGGCCATCAGTAAAAAACCAATGAGTAAGTTACTTCTGCAATGTCCAAAGCAAGTCATAAGGAAATAAAGGAAATATGTGATGCTTAGAAAGTAATAAGTGATATGGAAAGAAAAAAGGCAAGGGATGGGGAGAGGTATGGAGGGCAGGAAGAGGTTGTTGGGGTGAAGAGGTAAAAACTGGGCTGTGGTCTGAGGACCAGGAGGTGATGAGGGAAGAGGGTTCCAGGCAGAGGGAACAGCATGTGCAGAGGCCCAGCAAATGGGAGAAGTCCCAGTGTTTCTGACTCTGCCACCAGCCCTACATGCGCAGCCTCCCACAGCCCTTTCCCCTCTGGCCGTAGTCCTTCCTCTCTTTTTTCCAGAGGCCTTGGTCTCCTGCCACCCCTCCCAACACTCCCCACTGACACCGTCCCCGGCATCAACTCCTCTCCGTGGCTCTCATGGTGGCGATCAGATTCCAAAGAAGCTTCCTTACTCACCAGACTTGAGCTGTTACGGAGAGGCCACCATGGCAGCCCAGGGGTCATTCCATTGTCCACAGAAGAGACAGCCAGGTACCAGGGCAGAAGGACTGTAGTTGGGCAGACCTGCTGGAATAGCTCGTGGGTGGGCATCAGCCGATATTCCTAAACGTGTGACTGGAGGGAAGCAGCCGGATGGGATCTGGAGACAGCCTGGGGCAGATGAGGCACACGGGCTGTGCAAGCCGACTAGGTGGCTCCACCTGACCCCACCTCTACCCTTCCCTATGGCTATGGGCGCACCCCTTCACCTCTCTGAGCCTCAGCTTCCCACTGAAAGTGAGAGTGATGCCTAGTTACCATTCACATGGCTCATTGTTGTACCCAAGAGTGGTATCCAGATACTATTACTGTCGCTGTTGTTTTTCCTCCACCCCTGTCCACTTTTCCTGGCTCATCATAGAACAAACCACGGATGCATGTCAGCCAGGGTCCAAGCTTCTGTTCAGCAGACAGCAGCCTGTGTTTTTCCCAAACCCTCTTTTGAATTTTAGATTATAGGTTTGATTAAGGATTCAAGATATTAGAATATGAGAATACAAGTAACATTCCGTTTCCTGCTGTGGATCCAGTTTTCTCCCCATGTCCTTCTAGTCCATGGACTTGGCCATGTGCTGCCTGGGCACATGGGCTGGCAGAGACTGCCCCCACCCAGCCTCTGGGGCCCAAGCCTCTCCTTACAGGCCTGGGCAAAGGTGGTCAGGCAGTACCTCTGTAAAATCGGTCCTGCATGCATGTACTCATTCATTTATTTGCTTAATAGGAACTCAGCACTTCGCATGTATAGGGAGTGTGTTGGAAACAGGGAAGCAGTGGACAGTAGCTGGCCCCAGAGCCAGCCCTCAAGAGCACACCACCCTTAATGCAGTGATGATAATAGCGATGGTTCTTCACTAAGTAAGTGCTTGCTACAAGGGCTGTTCATGTATTTTCTGATTTCTTCCTCTACCAGCCCACACTTCCCCAGGTCCCTGGCTCAGATGCAAGACAGGCCAGGGAGCCCAGGAGAGAAGGGATCTCTTCCCAAAGAGCAGAGGTAGCAAGAGACAGTCATGCTGGTCACTTCCCTGTGCTGGCTGGGCCATGTGCTCAGAGAGGCCTGTGGAGGAAGGAGGCCCCTGCAGTGACTGCTCACCAGGGAGGGGATGCTGCTCAGCCCCACACACCCACCTTGGACCCCAGCAGGCTGGCGCAGGGTCTCTGGGATTTGGGCAGTGGCTTAGGTTTCCCCTGTGAATGGCTCTGTGCCTGATGGCAGATGGCATCACTTTTCACTTGGGGACAATGCAATGAATACTGAGAGCTCTTATTGTCCGCTTGGGGGAGGCTGGATACCTGGACTGAGCATTACACAAGGGATAGCCAACATCTGGGTGTCTACTCATGTGCCCACTTTACAGAAAGAGAAACTGAGACTCCAAGAAGTTAAGTAACTTGTTCTCATTCTCATAACATGAGGAAGGATGGGGACTTGAACTCAGATCTGTTTGACGTGAACAGTCAAGGCCTTTACCACCACCTCCTATGTGCCAAATGCTCAGGCCTTGGAAGGACGGGAGAGAATTGGTGCAGTCCCCATTCTCAAGGCTGCCAGAGGACACAGTTGCAAGGAGCAGGAGTCTGAGATTATGTTTACGTTTTTAATGCTTTCTTAGTTTCATTGGTTTTGACATTTGTATACACTGTAAAACCATCACCACCCTCAACATTATGAACATATCGATTACCCCCAGAAGTCTCCTTGGACCACTTTGCAATTTCTCCCTCCAGCCTCCACTTCTGCCTCTCTCCAACCCAGGCAATCCCTGGTCTACTTTCTGTCACTACAGATTACTTTGCCTCTTCTGGAATTCTCTATGAATGGAATCGCACAGCATGTAATCTGGTGTGTCTGGCTTCTTTCACTCA
The DNA here is from genome assembly GCF_030020395.1 of Manis pentadactyla. Lineage (NCBI taxonomy): Eukaryota > Metazoa > Chordata > Mammalia > Pholidota > Manidae > Manis > Manis pentadactyla. The sequence continues at coordinate 9,984,191 of NC_080032.1, read as the reverse complement.
GCACAATGCCCTTGAGATTCATCCAAGTTTTGACAAGGATCAACAGCTCATACCTTTTTTACTGCTAAGTAGTATTCCATTGTGTAAATGTCCTAGAGTCTGTTGATCCACTCACCTGCTGATGGACATTATTTGATTGCTTCCAGTTTTGAGTTGTTGAAGTTGCTATGAATGTTGGTTCTGTCTTTCTAGAGACATATGCTTTCAGTTATCCTGGGTAAATACCTAGGAGTGGAATGGCTGGGTTATCTGGTAGCAGTATGTCTAGATATTTTAAAAGCTACAAATCATTTTTCAGAGATGCTCAGCCATTTACATTCCTAACAGCAGTGGATGAGAGTCCCACTGTGTGGTTTCTCCATGTCACCTCCATGACCAGTCTGAACAGTCTTTTAAATGTTGGACTTTTAAATAAGTGTGCAGTGGTCTCTCGTTGTGATTTGAATTTGCATTTTCTTAATGACTGATGATGTTGAATGTCTTTTCATTTGCTTATTTGACACCTACATATCTTTGCTCATGTATCTATTTAATCTTCTTTGCCCTTTTGTAAACTAGACCTTTTATTTGGGGATAATCACAGCATCAGTTTTGAAGATGTGCCTATTTTTTTCATTAGGTTTTTGTTTTCTTATTATTGAGTTTTTAGAGTTCTTTATGTATTATGGATAAAAGCACTTTACCAGGTATGTGTTGTACAAATATTTTCTCCCAGTCCATGTATATATACATTCCCTTAGCAATGTTTTTCAAAGGGCTGAAGTTCTCAATTTTTGCCAAGTCCAACTTGATATTTTCTTTTATGGACATGATCTGGGTGTTGCATCAAAGAACTTTTTGCCTAACACAGGTTGCAAAGATTTTCTTCCATGCATTGACTATTTCCAGTGTTTATTTCTTCATATACCCACATTCTCCTCTGATATAATTTTCCTTTGACCTAAACTGCTTCCTTTTACATTTTTCCCAGAGCAACTCTCAGCTTTCATGTGTCCATTTTTAGAAAACATTTATTTCACCTTTGGTTTTGAAATATTTTTCCTGAATATAGAATTCTAGACACATTTTTTTCTTTCCATACTTTAAAGGGACTGTATTTCTGTGGGAAAAACTCAGTCATAATTTCTTCAAAGCTTTCCTTTGTCCCCACCCCTTCCTTCAGAACTTCCGATTACATGTGTATTAGACTGCTTGATGTTTTCCCACAGCTTCCTAACACTCTGTTTTATTTTTTAATTCTCTTATTCTCTGTGTGTTTGAGTTTGTTTCCATTTCTATGTCTTCCTGTTCACCAATCTTTTCTCCTACAATGTCTAATCTGCTGTTAATGCTGATCAGTATTATTTTTCCATCCCAGACATTGTAGTTTCCATTTCTGGAATTTGTTTTCATAACTTCCATGACTCCAACCTAATGTGCTCAATCTTTCCTCTATGTCACTGAATATAGAAAATATAATTATAAAAGCTCTTTTAATGTTCTTGCCATTTGTGGGTCAGTTTCAATTGATTGATTTTTCTCCTCATTACAGGTTATATGTCTCTGCTTCTTTGCATGCCTGGTAATATTTTGGTTGTATGCCAGCTACTGTGAGTTTTTCCTTTGCAGTTGCTGGATATTTCTGTATTTCTACAAATATTTTTAAGCTTGGGTCCTGGATGCAGTTAGGTTACTTGGAAAGAGTTTGATCCTTTCAGATCTTGCTCTAGAGAAGCTGTTGGTCTAAGAGTAATTATTCCTCACCACTGAGGCAATACACCTCTGAGAGCACCCCCTGAGGAAACAGGTCTATTCCTGTATATTGTTTTCTATCTCCCTTTCAGGTACTCTTTGCCTCAAGTCATTTTGTTGTGAGCATGTGCTGATAGGTATTATGCTAAATACTCAAGGAAAAAACCCTCTGCAAGTCTCTGGAGTTCTTTTTATGTGCAATTCTTTTCTCTGATACCCTGTTCTGCAAATTGTAACTCTTGGCCTCCCTGAACACCCAGCTCCACCTCCTCAACTCAAGAACACTCTGCTCTGTCTAGGTACGCCCTTCTGTGGGCTGTGACCTGGAATCTCCGAGTAGCAAGCTGGAGTAATTGTAGGGCTCACCTCATTGGTTTGCCTATCTCTGAAATCACAGCTCTTTGTTGCCTGATGTCCAATGTCTTGAAAACCATTGTTTTTAATGTATTTTTTATTTTCACTTTCAGATGGGAGAGTAAATCCAGGCTGTTGGCTGGACTTGGCTGAAAGCCAAAGTTCTCATATGATCAAGTTTTGAAAAAAGAGAGAATGTGAAAAATCTGAAATTGGTGTTATCTAGGCATTTATTTGGTATTAGCCTCCTATCTGCCCTTTGCGTGGCTCATCTCGCTGCAGCCCTAGTGAGTGGTGATGCTATTCCCACTTCACAGAGCTGGTAACCGAGGTTCCAAGGCTTTGGAGGAGCTGTCCAAGGTCACAGGGTCTGTCTGATACTTGTCCTCCTACCTCACCGTCTTGCTTGTTCACTCAAGGACCAGAATGAAAGTATGAATGGATGAAGCGGTAGGATGAAGTGAATGAATGCATGCAGGATTTGTTTAGCATTCCTGTGGGTCCCCTCAGTTCTCATAAATAATCAGAAATGCTAGTGCTGGAAGGGAATGCCTGTAGATCATCTTGACCCATTTGAGAGAGTCAAGGAAAGCGGGCAATTTACCTAAAGCCACCTAGCCAGGGAATCAGCCCTAAAATGAAATCTTTCCCACTGTTCTTTCTCAGTTGAGGCTCAAACAGCAAGAAAAGCATTCTGATCATATATGTGTATATAAATAATATTTGGTTTTAAAGATGTATTCAAAATGCTTCTTTCACCTGGGGTCGCAAAACAGTTGGACAAATTAGCTTGAGCGTGTGGCGGAGCTCTGGGCGAGGGGAGAGAGGTCAGCGCCAACAAGGAGAAATAAAGCAGGAATGTCCAGTCAGGCTGTGTCGAGGCTTCTTTAGAAAACCTGCTCAGCCCACTTTCCCCTGCAGCTGTGACTTAATCTGCAAGGTTCTCCTCCCAGACTTACTCCGGGCTGCTGCTCTCACTCTCTCGACCTGCTGGCACTGTCTTCTTAGAAAGCCAGTTTGGAAGCAAAAGCATTAAAAACGACTTGCATTTTGGGACTTTCAGTTCAGGCTGAGAGGGACCCTAGGGATGGACATGAGTTTGGAATGAGATAAAGATAAAGTCCAATCTGCATTCCAATGGTGTATTAATTAGGACCTTTCTGCTGTGAATTATAAAACCCAGTTCAAACTAGATTAAAAATATATGCATGTGCATGTGTATGCACACACTAATCAATATGTATTATATACTATACATTATGTACTACATGTTATATAGTGTATTTTCTTATACAGTCTGTTTATATAACTGGGAAGTCTGGGGTGGAGTACTTTCAGATAAACTGAATCCAGATGTTTTTGCTCCTTTTAGAATAACATTATCATTGCCATTATGAAACGAATCCATGGTTGTCTTAGAAAAAAGATGTTTTAAATATATTAGAAAGTGGGAGAAACATAAAAATCACCACAAACCTGTCATCTTAGAAGTAACCAGTCTTTGTTGCCAAGCATTTTTTAAAAACATCCTTCAGATTGATAGGTATGTAAATGTTATAAATTTTTACATTTGCCTTTTTTTTTTTCTTGATTCTAAAATCAATAAACACTCATGGTCAAACATTTGGGAAAGGGAGAAAGGTATGGAGTAGGAATAATCAACCAGAATCCAACTAACAAGGACATCATTTCTGTTAAACTTTGTGGCATTTATTTATTAACTTTCCACTATCTTTCTGTGTGTGTGATAGAGACTGTATATCATACATCATTATATTATGAATCTATAATGACAATTAGTTAATACATAAATATTTGTGTTCAATTTTCCTATTAATGTATATTCAATTATTCAATGTTTTTGAATATGTAGTCACTTTGTATTTAATTATTCAATATATGTTGATTTGAACGAATATATTCAATAAATATATTCAATGCAGATATACACATAGATACTATATACATATGTAGCAACATTTACTTGGATCATTTAAGGATCCCAGGCAGAAGGGAACGGGGTTACCAATTTGACGTTCCCTCCTATCTGCCGCTGGGCAACCAGTTTGTCTTTCTCGGTGACTCAGGTCATTCAACACCAGTTTTATATTTAGAAAATAATTTCTCAGCTTCCTGACTAGTAAGAGCAGCTCTTGCACCACTCCCTGAAGCTCTGTTTTGTGGACCCAGAGCCAGCAGTGTGGTTGCATGTCCTCAGTTTACGTCCTTGTGAGTGCCCTGACACCACCCCACCCGGTGTAAATATTGCCACCATGGCTGACAAGGAATGGGACAGAATGGTTATGTTCGCAGAGATCAGTGTGTCTGGATAGCAGTGAGCGTAGGGTTAAGAAGGACTTAACCATCTAGTGCTCTGTGCGCATCCAGCCCAGGAAACCTCCCTGAGCCTGGTCTTCTTCACCATTGAGGAGATAATTGAGCCCAGCTGTGTTTTATTTTAAAGGTATATGAATACATCCTGCTTTGCTGGGCTTTGAGTCAATACGCTCATATTTGGACAAATGTGGCTCGTGGTGAGGCTGGGGCTATGGCCAATTAAGCCTTGCACCGTTCTTGGAAGGACAGCGGTGGCAGGGAGCTTGGTTAAGAATTCTGTACATCACTGCTCCCCGCTGGGCGTGTAAAGAGCTACTTCTGGGGCCTATAGGCAGACAGCTTTCCACAATACTTACCCATGGAATGAGACAGGCTTTCCATAAATCTTTCAATCTTTCTGATTTCATGGGAAGATCCCACACGTAACCACTCTGTTTTTAACATCTTTCTACCACTTGCTAATCTCCCTATTTTAGCAGCAAACAGGCTTCAAACACAGAACCTTTAGGAACATGTGCTATCTGACTAGCTATATGTAACGGCATAGCCTTGCTGTATTTTACTCCCTCTAATGTGCCATGATGGTAAGATGCATTGTCATTTCTGCATACCTTTAAGAAAGAAAAAAATCCAAAAAACTGAAAAAGACTGTTCATTGTAAGGTACATCCCAATTTCAAAGTTACTAATATGCAAAAACAAGAAAGAGAGAAACAAAACAATACAAACAAAAAAGCCCTGTATATCTTATTAATGACAGAATTCAATATTTTAATTGTTTTTCCATTTGTGGTTGCCTTCCATTTATGGCTGGTAATAAAGTGGTTACATAAATTAGCTTTTGAAATGCATAAATATGTTTAGTAAGTAAAATATTAAAATTAAGTTAAATCATTCATTTTAACTATTCAATTTTAGTAACTTAATTTTACTTATAACAATAGCTGTAAATTAAATTAAATATTAAATAAATATGACTAATAAATAAAATTTTTTTAAAAGAAAAATCTTAAGCAAATCATAACATTACTGATATGGGTACCACAGGCTGGTTTATGAACAACTAAAGATTGGGAAACTCCACTACTTGATTTGGCAAAGCTTGGGCACTATGTAATCTCTGAGCCTCTCTCTGAATAATGGAGGAAGTCTCCTGTGGCTGGAGATTCCCTAAATGACTATTTCATTCATTTCCACCTCTCTATAAGATGGGGAAACCGAGGCCTAGAAAGAGAAAGGAATGCCATGTAAGTACATTGCTGAGTTTGGGCCCTACTTCCAGAATCTAACTTGATTATGCCTTACTACCTGCATGTTCCTGCTCCAGGGGAGAAGTCAGTCATGGAAAGTTTCCCTCAGTTACACCTTCTCTTCCTTTCCCAAAACTAACCTCTGAGCCACACTGTTCACTACATTATTCAGATTCTCTTTTGGGGCCCAAACCAAGACATAGTTTATGTGCAAGTCTTTTCATACCATCATTTATCCATTCTTCAGTTCTGAATTTTGACTTGCCTATTTGTTAGCTACAATTCAGTAATTTTTTTCAACAAGGGCATATGAGAACTTTTTTTCAAATTTTACATATACAAGAATATTTTCTTCTGTTGCTTCCATACATTAAAAACAGTTTGGCTGGGTATAAAATTCTTGAGTCAAAATTTTATTCTTTTAATATTCCTTTTAGGGGGCATTTATTATTGCAGAGGGGAAAGTTTAGTCTTTTGAAGGTAAAGTGAATCTGCTAATGCTTATTTTTGCCTGTCTAAATTATTATAGGATTTTTAATATCCCTTTGGGACTCAAAGCCAGAATTCACTTAGTCATGGTCATCTTTTCAGTATTTTTTCTATAAGGTGGTGATGCTTTTCAGGACACATTCTCAAGATTTTTTTTTAACTCTGGGATATTTTTTTCTGTTGTACCTTTGATTAATGCTGGAGCTACAATGACTACCTCTCAGGATGGTTATTATAATTGAGATTTCTCTCATTGTACAATTAGGATGATTCCTCACATCCATGAAGTGCTCAAATTTTTAACTCCCTTTCTATTTCCTTCATAGCCATTTTTGGGATAGTTGGGTTTCCCATTTGGATAAAGTTTATATTTATTCATAAATTATTGTTGCCCATAATTATTTTCACCAGATCCTAAGCATTATATCCAAGACAGGACACTTCATGTACTCTTGGAATGCATGAGACACCCCCACCTCAAAGAAAGAGGCTTTGAGATTTGACCTAAATCTCTAGGAAAGCAACAGGGTTTTGGTCTCATTCATACCAAATCAGACTTTCATGAAACATTTTTGAGAATCCAGGTATGCATTCTGAACTTTTAGTGAGTGAGAAGATATAAAAATTCAGCAACTGATAAATTCTTTCTTTCTACAAGTGCAATTAGGCTTGCTAAGCAAATGTAAACAGGATGAAAGAGTATCTCTTAAGAGAGGAAGAACTATTTTCAAGCAGTTATTAAAGATCCATCTACAAATTGCATATATGTTAATTATAAATAAAGTACTCTAGAAACACCCATTGATAAATGATTTCTATGCAAATTATAATCACTTAGGAGAGCTCATTCACAAAATGATCTGTACACTAATTACAAATCAAGCAACTTAAATGTACACATATACACCTGGTATATGTGCTAATTACAAAATACATTTTAGAGATTCTCATTTACAAATTAAATATATGCTTGATGTCCACCAAATACATTAGAAAATTCTATGTACCAATAATTTTCATGCTAATTAAACAGCAAGTAATTTGAAATGTGTATTTGCAAATAATCCATGTGCTAATTACACAATAAACACTTTAAACACACTAATGTACAAATTATTTATGTGCTAATGACATACTACACACCTTAGAAAACCCCCAAACACAAATGATTTATGTCCAATTACAGACCAGACACTTTAGGAACACCCATGTACAAATGATTTATGTGCTAATTACACCAACACTTAATTCCCAAAATGTCAAACAACAAATTACTTGTATGCTAATCACAAATACAAACACTTACTTGCAATTGATTTATATACTAAATATTAGCTGTTCTTACCTGTTTCCTTTAAGGACTCACTGTCATTGACCAATTGACAGCTTTCTTCTGGTTGGTATACATCATGAATATAAATAAAGTTTGAGTCCATGATGAAAATATTTCAGGATGTTCTTTTCATCCACCTCTCCATCCTCAATTCTACCTAATTATTGCAATCTGCTAACATTTGGGGATGTTGAGAATCTGAGGAACCATCTCTTAGAGCAGGCTCAGAAGTATAATCCAGGGTAAGAATATTCTCTTCCCTTTGTCTGTTTGGAACCATCCAAAGAAATTAATAAATGAAGTACAAGTGCTTATTAGGCATTTAGTCTATGTAACAAACTTGGACACTCAAGGGAGCTATTGCTGCCCTCAATTTATTTATACATAAATGTCATTATTTTGTCTTTCACAGCCCCTACTACCTCTTTATGTCCTCTCTAGCATGTGATACCTTACAAAAGGCTTCCATATCCATTGTCTATTGGACTTGCATCTCATAAAAGAGGGAGAAACTAAGAATAAGGATTATAATTTCCAGTTTTCTGGATGGTAAAACTGAGGCTCAGGGGAACAAGGCCATATTGTTCTTGCCAGACTGTTGCACAGTCTGCCAGACTCCACAGCTCATGGTCCTTCTTCTGCCTGCCCCTATTTGGCATTTCCTCCACAATGAAACCTCAAACTGTCATTCTCCCAGAAGCCTCCAGAACCAAAACATGCACACTGCCCCACAGGCCCCATTCTCTCTTGCTACCCACCCCACCCCATCCTCTCTCTTCTTCCAGAGCCCTCAGGTCTCTGGCCTCTCCCTCCACACCATGCTGGCATTCCAAACCAGATTGGAGGCCCTGGCACGCTTCTCACCTCTTTAAGAGTGAAAATGTATATCCCAGAGATTGTGGCTTAATTGACTGATTAATAACAGAAAACCTAATTGAACGCTCCCAGCTTGTATGTACGATGTCTTAATGTTAGAGCCTTGGGAATAAACGCACAGCAGGGGAGTCTGAACTGCAGCAAAGCACTAGCACTTTCAATTTAAGAGTCAATCTCTTTATACAAGAAGCTGTTCCCTTTATTCCCCTGGAAAATCTCACACTTTCAAACCAGATTCCCCTCATACCAGCATCCTCAACCCCGTCCTGTCTATGGGAGATGCAAACATCCTCATACCCCGTCCTGTCTATGGGAGATGCAAATGGAAAGGTGAGTCTCTCTCCCTCTCTTGCTGCCTTTCTCCCACCCACCCCCCAACCCTCTCCTCTTTATTATTTGTTCTCCCTACCACATATCTGAGCAGCTCAGAAAGTATTCATGAGAAGCTACTGCAGGGTCTGTGAAGAGCACAGATGTGGGCCCTGGGAGGTGATGTGTAATTTGACATCACCAGCGCTGAAAGGTGAAGGGAGGCAGTGAGGTGCCTCTGAGTCAGGCCCCCAGCAGCCGACTTCTCCTTTCAGATTTCTCCTGATCGACGTCTTCTGACACTCAGCAAGTTGAGGCAGAGGTTCAGGGCTAGGTTCAGAGTGATGTGGGAGGAGTGCGGAGGGCTCCCTGGACCCCGCTCTGGTGCTCCTACCTGCTAGTCAGTCATAGTGTCTTTGAGGCAGGGCTGCAGCCTCCTGGGTGTCTCTAGCAATCAGCTCAGATTGCTGTAACAAAGTACCACAGAATGGATGGCTCAAACCACAGAAACGTGTGCCCTCAGGGTTCTTGGGGCTGGAAGTCCGAGATGGAGGTACCGGCAGGCTTGGCCTCTCTCCTTGGCCTGCAGACGGCCGCCTTCTCACTGTCCTCATACAGGCCTTCTGTGCTCACACCGCCCTGGGGTCTCTCTAGGTCCACATTTCCTCTGCTTATTAGAACACCAGTCATATTGGATTAGGGCCCACCCTCAGGGCATCATTTTAACTTGTCAGCTTCTTAAAAACCCTATCTCAAAATACAGTCACATCCTGAGGTCCTGGGAGTTAAGACCTCAGCATTTGAATTTGAAGGAGACATAATTCAGCCCATAGCAGCATCTCCACTTGGGTGGCTACAAGACCTCTCAAGTTCAACATGCTCAAACTCAGCCTTAGGACTTTGCACGCCTGCCCAGCCCCTTGGTCCCCTTCTCTCTTCCCCAGGAGGCAGAGGACCACCAAGACAAGCTGGAGGACTAGGGCATGTTCTTTACTCCCCTTATTCCTTTACCCCCCACCTCACCATCTCCAACTACTTCCATGCATCTGAGTGCACAAATGCCACAGCCTCATCCTCCCTGCAGCTCCACCTGCAGCTCCCAGCTGTTCCTGCCCCTTGCCATGCACATCTGCAGCCCATTATGCACAGCAGCAAGGGGGTCTTCTACCGTGCACACCTGACCATGCTGTGTGCCTCCACCCTTGCTCCGACACCCACCCTGCCCTCAGGTCAGTCACATCACTGTCTCTTCATAAGCCTGGAAGGTGCAAGCCCTTCGTCAGCCTCCCCTGACTTCTCTGATCAGCCCTTAGACTTCCTTTCTGGACCATTTCTCCTCTCTCCATGCCATCCCCCTGGACATACTCATCCTCTTCTACAGTTTCTGTTACCTGCCAAAACCTAGAGGCCAGCTGATGGCTGGCCACCTAATGTCTGCTAGATTACTCACAAACTCAGATGTCTCTACCACCCTTCAAACTTAAGTACACTATGTGCTTTAATCCATCTCTACTCAAGATAACGCTCCTGCAGATGAAATATTTGTAATGAGATATTTGGTAAAGCAGAACTTACCATTATTATTTTATTTTAATTGAAAGAACCACATCAGTCATCAGAAAGATGCAAATCAAAACCACAGAGATGGGCCACCCCACACTTCCAGAGTGAGTGGCTAAAATCAAAGGACGAATATTATCAAGTGTTGGGGAAGATATGGAGCAACAGAATTCTCATACCACTGGTGGGAGTGCACCTTGGTTCAACCACTTTGGAAAACAGTTTGGTAGCTACAAAAGCTGAATGTATGATTGAAGAATGTATAGATGTCAATTCAAGAATTTCATTTCTGGGCATATATATATATATACACACATACATACACACACACACATATATATGAATATATGAATTTTTTTTCACTAAAGGGTCTACAACTATATTCATATTCAGCATCACTACTCAAAATAGCCCCAAATTAAAAACTACCTAAATTCCTATCAATAGATGAAAAGATAAATTGTGGCACATCTACACAAAGGAATACTACTCGGAGAAAAAAAGAAGAATCAGAATAAGCGGGATGAGAGGGAGAAATACGTAACAACACAGAAGAACTCATACTGTTGATGGAAAGAAGACAGACACACACAAAATGAGTACATACTGATTGATTCTATTCTTATGAAGTCCCAGAACTGGCAAAACTCATCTATGGTTATAGTAGTTAGAACATGGTTACCTTTGGGAGGAACATTGACCCAAGGGACATAAGGGAGACTGTTGAAGCCCCTGAGATATTTTGTCTCGATCTCAGTGGTAGTTGTATGGGTTTTGCTATGGATTGAATCCTGTTGCCCAAAATTTGTATGTTGAAGAGCTATCCCCTCATGTTACTGTATTTGAAAACAAGGTCTTTAGGAGTTGAATAAGGTTAAATTAAATCATAAAAGTGATAAAGCCATAATAGGTGTCCTTATAAGGCCTTTTAAGAAGAGACCCCAGGAAGGCCCTCTTCTCTCCCTCCCTCCCTCCTTTCCCTTCCTCTTCACATACAGACACAAGGGAAAACCACATGGAGGCATAGTGAGAAGGCAGCCAACTCTGAGCCAGACAGAGAGAGAATTCTCACCAGGAAAGGAATCAGCCAGCTTTTTTTTAATCTATCTTTGACTTCAGCCTCCAGATCTATGAGAAATCAGATTTCTGTTGTTTAAGCCACCCAACCGGTGGTGTTCTGTTATGGCAATCCAAGATGCCTAAGACAGGTAGGTACACACATAAAAGTACAATGAGCCATATGAGCCTTTTACTCTGTGTAAATTGTAACTTGATACAAAACTAAGTAAAAAAAGAAAGAAAGGGAAAGGAGAGGTATGACTTCATTCATGTGGCCCCCTGGTGAGAAGACCATACAGGTTGCCTATTTTCATGCCCATCTGGCTGATGAGAAAAATAAGGCTGAGAATGGTAAAGGCTGTGTAATGGTTGTACGGGTGTGGCTATGGCAGAGTGGGGCACATGAGCCACTGCAGCTTGGTGAACACTGGCCATGGGTGTCCTCTACCAAGCCTTGTGCTGGACTATGGGGTCGTGGTGTGTAGGGCCCAGGTGGCCCACCTAGGAGGAGCCAGGGCCTGACAAGTAAATGGGTTGTACAACACAGGCTAGTTCACCCTGGGATGGGGTTTAGCGAGGTCATGAGGGCACCAAAGGGTCACCCAGCAGCGCAGGATGCCAGGAAGAGGGGCTGCTTGGCCAGGACTTGGGAGCCTGACCTCTGACCCACTCTCCGAGCCTGTGCATGGAAGTCTCTCAGCCTTGCTCCTTAAAGTGCAGTGTCACCTGGGAACATCCGTGCCACCTGGGAGCATCTGGTCACCTGGGAGCATCCATGTCACCTAGGAGCATCCGTGCCACCTGGGAGCATCCGTGCCACCTGGGAGCATCTGTGTCACCTGGGAGCATCCATGTCACATGGGATCATCTGTGCCACCTGGGAGCTTACTGAAAATGCAGGATTGGGGGCCCCTCCAGACCTGCTGCATCAGAATCTGCATTTTAACAAGATCCCATAGGAAATCGCATTCACACTGGAAAAGCACTTGTCTCCATGGTTCAGAAGGATGTGGGGAGCAGCGACTGCTGTGAGAAAGGAGGGAGGCCAGCCACCCTCTTGAAGGACTGAATGCCCCTTTCTCCAACCTGGCTGCAAATACTTCTGAGCACCCAGCCCCGGACACCCACTCAGTCTCCACTGGCCCAGAGAAACAGGTCCCCAGGGACTTTGTGTCTACACTTACCTCCCTGACCTGGCAGGTCTGCGCCAGCTAATGCCTGAGCCCCAGTCCATGACTGGGCAATTAGAGCGCTGATTGGAAAATGGGCTGCTTACCTGTGACAAAGAAGGGTTTCTCTTCTCTGAGACCTTGGACAAAGAAAGCTTCCAGGTGGCTAATCACCTGATAGGTAGCAAGGCTCTCACCTACTGGGCCTTTTAGCTCAGCTAATAAAGCAATTTGCCTGCCCTTTTGTCCTTCTCTTGTTGTGATTTCTTGGCTGACACAGGTTTTACAAAGTGAGAAGGTTATACAAAGCCTGCTTACTCCAGAGTTCAGCAACTAGGAGGGGAGGAGGAGAAATACCTGGGGTTCCTCTAATTCCTTCCCAGGCCAGGGACAGGACTGCTGCAGAGCTGGGCACCTGGGAAAAGGGGAGCTGCCCCTGCCCTTGGATCTTCAGATCCAACAAAGTTATGTGAATAATTGCACATACTTTGGAGGTTATCCCATGAGCTAATTTAAATATGATCATATATGTAAAGGGGGCTTAGTAAAACACAAAGTTCTATTTAAATGAGAATGGTTATTTTCTTAAGCCAGATAACTGGAATTAAATGGGGCATCTTTCTTTTAAAATATGTATACTCCATATGCACCCCTATGTTTATCACAGCACTATTTACAATAGCCAAGAAATGGAAGCAACCTAAGTGTCCATCAGTAGGTGAGTAGATAAAGAAGATGTGGTACATATACACAATGGAATATTATTCAGCCGTAAGAAGAAAACAAATTTTACCATTTGCAAAAACATGGATGGAGCTAGAGGGTATTTTGCTCAGTGAAATAAGCCAGGTGGAAAAAGACAAGTATCAAATGATTTCACTCATCTGTGGAGTATAAGAACAAAGAAAAAAACTGAAGGAACAAAACAGCAGCAGACTCACAGAACCCAAGAATGGACTAACAGTTACCAAAGGGAAAGGGACTGGGGAGGATGGGTGGGAAGTGGGGGATAAGGGGATTAAGGGGTATTACTATTAGCACACATAATGTGGGGGGGGGGAGCACAGGGAAGGTTGTACAACACAGAGAAGACAAGTAGTGATTCTACAGCATCTTACTATGCTGATGGACAGTGACTGTAGTGGGGTGGGGGCGGGGGACTTGGTGATGGGAGTCTAGTAAACATAATGTTCCTCATGTAATTGTAGATTAATGATACCAAAATAAAAGAAAAATATATAAAAGCATAAAGAGCATATCAAGTATTAAAAATTATAATTCTACCATCCAAAAAAAATAATATATATATGTATAATCTACTAACAAGGGTGTACAGCCATCCAGCTGTCCTGAGACTCAGGAGTTTTATGGCCCACAGAACTTTCTGTGCTGAAGTCAGGACAGTCCCAGGAAAACTAGGATAATTAGTTTCTGGTTCCTATTTTTGCAGGCACTGGGAATATACACAATGGAATATTATTCAGCCATAAGAAGAAAACAAATCCTACCATTTGCAACAACATGGATGGAGCTAGAGGGTATTATGCTCAGTGAAATAAGCCAGGTGGAGAAAGACAAGTATCAAATGATTTCACTTATCTGCAGAGTATAAGAACAAAGAAAAACTGAAGGAACAAAACAGCAGCAGACTGTTTTGAGCCATGAGCAAGACTCAAGATTCCATCCTCATGGAGCTGAGCATCTAATGGAGAGAAAAGAAAAGAAACAAGTAAACAAACAGTTACCAGCATTAGGTGTTATGCTGGAAACAGAGAACTGCAGTGGGGTGGCCCAGGAAGACTTCTCTAAGTCCTGAAGTCCTGATGAGGCCTGATCTTGAAAAGATGTGTGTTGAGAGAGAAACAGGAGTTCCAAGAAGATGCAGCAGAAAGTGCAAAGGTCCTGAGGCAGGGAAGTGTTTGGTGTGTGCAAGAAACAGTAAGGGAGCTGGTGTGGCTGGAGCATGTGTGTGTGTCTGCTGGGGAATAGTGAGAGATATAGCTTAAATTAGAGAGGTGAGCAAAGGTGTCAGACCATGTGGGACTCAGAGGCCAAGGTACGAGTTTGAATTTTACTCTCAGTACAATAGAAAAGCACTCAAGGGTTAACCCTGCTGTTCTGTTTTCTAACTTCTAAGTCAAATACTTTGCTCTTTACTTCTGTTTCCCTTCTTTTGTAACAAGTGCATTGTAAGTCTATTTATCTGCCACTAAGCACAGCTTTGTATAATTTTCATTGTATGTTTTTATTGTCATCCAGAACTAAATATTTGGTGAATTCCATCACAATGTCTTCTTTGACAATTAGAAGTTTCTAAATTTTAAACATATGGTGAGGAGTAAGGTGCCTAACTTTTTTCTTTTTTTTTCATTATGGTCAAAGAATTAGATGCAGATTTCCTGAAATATACTGAAATTTGCCCTGCAGCCTGGTACATGGTAAATATTCCATATGTTGCTGAAAGAATTGTGTACTCTCTAATCATTGAATGGCAAGGAATTATAAACACCAAATTCAAAAATTTTATTGTTCAAATCTCTTAGGTTCTCATTAGCTTTCTGTCTCCTTGATTTATCCATTTCTGGGATCTATGCTAAAAATTTATCATTAAGATTATAGATTCATCTATCATATTCTGTGAATTTCTTAAAATACACTTTGAACTTTCATTATAAGGGACATACAGATTCAGCATTGTTATTTTGCTGGCATATTTAGCATTCTAACTTTATGTAATGATCCTCCTCATCTCTAATAATTGCTCTGATATCAATATTGATACTAACAGGGTTTCTTTTGACTACCATTTATCTTGTTTATCTTTTTATATCCTTTCCTTTCAATGACCAGTTTCCTTTTGTTATAGGTGTTTGTGTATGTATATAAACAGTATATAGGTTAGTCTTTATTTTAATTTTGTTAATTCAGACTAGGTATCTCTTTATTTGAATATATGATTTAAATAAATGTACATTTGTGGTGATTTCTGGTATGTTTTGACCTGTTTCCGCTTCTCCTTAATCATTTTCTATTGCATAATATGTCCTTACCATCTTTCCCTCTCCATTATATTAATCCTACTGATTTAGAAATTATTTGTTCTGTGTAATTCTTCTGGTTGTAATCCATATAATTTTAACATGCAACCTTGTCTTAAATTCTAAGATTAATCATTGTCTCTCTTTCCCTTCCAACTATTGTAAGAACTTAAGCACTCTAAACCTTCTCCCTTCTTCCAAACAAAAATCTTTTAGTTCAATCATTTCAAATCCTCTTAAAAGATAGATATTATTATTTTTTTAATTCTCCATGTTAGTTTGGATTTTTAAATACATTTGCCGATTCCTTTCCTCATCGTTGCTTCTTTCATTCTACTCCTTCTACCTACATTCCAAAATCTTCTTACATTCTTTGTAATTCAGTGAGTGTTTCTGATAAGTAAGTTCCATTCATTTTTGTTTGAAAGTGTCTATATTTAGCCCCTATTCTTCAATCATAGTTTAGTTGTATAAAAAATTAGAAAATGTAAGTCTGACCACCATTTTCCTTCAGCACTTTGAAAATGTTACTTATGGCTTCCTGGCATCTAGTGGTGCTGAAGACAAGTCTGCTGTCATTGTGATTCTTGTTCCTTTGAAAGTCATTTGTCTTTTCTGTCTGGTAGCTTCTAAGATTTTTCTGTCTTTAGTGTTCTATAATTTTACTGTGATGTGGCTACTGAAAGATATTAGTCCTGCATTTGTTCACTCATTTATTTACTGGTGAGTGAGGGTGTCTGTGTGATTCTCCAATCTGAAAACACATCTTTTTTTTTATTCTTCCTTTATCTCTTTGACTTATGCTCTCTTCCACCACCATTTTCTCTCCTTTTGGAAGTTAATCACACTTAGGTTGAATTATATCCTACATTTGTTTCACTTGCCTTTTCCTATGTTCCATCTCTTTATTTCTCTATGTTACATCCAGAATGGTTTATTAAAACATATCTTCCTTATTTATTAGTTCTCTCTTGCCCTTTATAATCTGCTATTGGTCCTATCCATTCAGTTTTTAATTGCAGTAGATAGATGATAGATGATAGATAGATAGATAGATAGACAGATAGATAGGTAGATAATGAAGTAAATAGATGTATAGATAATATATTTAGAATAACACATATTTTGAATAAGTAACATTTGGTTCTTTTACAAATTTATCTTTACAATATCTTCTTTTTCATTATCTCTTCTATGTTTTTAGCCTTCTATGTTTTAGATACAACAATTTTTATCTCTTTCAGATTAGTCTATATGTTTGAGTTCTCCATTACTAATTTTTATTAATTGCTCCTGCAACTGGCCCTCACCAGGGTGATATATTTCCTCTGCTTTTCTTTCATTGTTATTGTGAGTTCAGCAGCTGATTGCTCTGGGGGATTTCAGTATAGCCTGATTATAGTTTGACTCACAATGAGTTCTTTCTGGCTTCCTACTTCCTGCAGTCCAAGGGATTTTAATTGCCCTGGGCTGGTTCTTATGTTACTATCTTAGGTGTGGTGCTCACACAACACAGAGAATCAACATTAGTACCCCACATCCGTACTTGAGGCAGGATAAACTTTCAAATCATTTGGGGGAAACTTTCTTTTCCTTTTGCGTCCCTCATACACACCTACATAAAGTCTCATATTGCCAGTTTCCTACCAGCTGCCCTGGGCTGGAAAGGAGGGGTGAGATTTTTTAGTCTGTATGATCCAGTAGCATTTCTCCAAGGTGTGGGGGTAGAGGGAAGTGGGGCTTTTTCTGAGCCTTCTGCCTTTTTGTGTCTCTGGCCCCTGTGGTGTTAGGACCCCACACCCCAGCCTCAGAGTTTATGTTCTGACCCTGGCAGGCTGCTTTCATGTCAGCTTCTCTGTGCTTCTGGCCTTGGTCTCCCTCTCTCTCTCTGTTTCCGGATCTTGGGGATCTGTCTTCTGGAGTACATGCTAGGAATATTTTTTGTCATTGTGTCTCTTATTTTATTATTCTATTGTGTCCAGAATTCTAGGTGTTTGTGTTAGGAGAGGGGCAAACCTATACCAGCTCTGTCCACCATGCTGCTGAAAGTCCTCCATGGTCTATTTTTTTTTTTGTAAAATATTTAAGTAGAAACTTAACATACAAAAATCATTAAAAAGTCCCACATTCTAATATACACCATAAAGTATGGCTCAAAGAATGCTTACAAAGCCAACACACATCTATCTAGCACCACATTAGGAAATAGATTACAGTCATTCCCCCCTCCCCCCAGGATGCCCCTCCTATCCCACACCCACCAAGGGTGACCCTCATCCTGCCTGGAGCCCCACACATCAGTTTTGCCTCTTCTGATTTCTATAAAATGGAGCCAGTTTGGTACATTCTTTTTGGTGTTTCACTTCATCCAGTCAACATTACATCTGTGAGATCTGTCTGAGTTCCTGTGTGTGGTTGTAGATCATTCACGTCATTGCATAGAGTTCCATCATGTGAGTGGACCGCCACTTATGTATCTCTCGACTATTGTTGGGCAGTGGGTGGCTATCACAACTATTTGGTGCACATGTGGGTGCTGAATGTTGGTTGTACACCTTGAAGCAAAATTGCTGGCTCACAGTTAAGTACCTGTCCAGATCTATTTTGCTGCAATCTTTCTTGCCCTCTTGAAATTATCCATCTCCTCAGTTACATTCACAATCCTTGAGTGCCAGGTCCCATTATTCACTGCTGTGTGCCCAGTGTCTTGTACACAATGGGCTCTTCATAAATGCTTGTTGAATAAATGAAAGAATGAATGGGTAGTTTTGACAATGAGCCCAGATGGTGGATCCAGGACTCCCCCACCCCTGCCTGACCTCTGACACCTGCAGAATCCCTGGAGCAGAGAGAGGGATGCCGCTCTGCGTATCAGCCAGCCCTGCATAAGAGAAAGACAAGGGGGACAGGGAGCCCGCTCACCAAGCCCAGGGCTGGCCGCTGGCATCTCCAGTTCCGGCCGCATTACCAACAGGCCTCCACGCCTTTCATGTGGGCTGCCTCCCATCACCGCAGCCTCTCCTGTCTTTTGAAATTGCCGGAAGATGTGACCTCCAGCTACCAAGGAGCTGTGGCCCCCAGAAAATCCAACCAGATGCATCCCTTTGCTTAACCGGAATGTCGAGCAGCCCAGACAGGTATTTTTGTTTCCAGTCTCTTATCATCTTCAGACCCGTCTGAACCTCGGACAGGTCTGGGAGAGGAGGTGATTCCCCTCCAAGCTAATCAATATCAAAGCCTCATGGTGCTCACGCCTGTGTCAAACACAGGGCCCTCAGAAACCTCATGCTTGCAAGACTTGGCTGAGGGATTTTTCTGGGTTTTTTTTTGATCTGTCAGGTTGGTAAGGACATAGCAAAGTCACAAAATGTTTGGTTCCTGGGTCGTCTGCCACTCTGCCGTGTTCTCGAGGACACGGGTGTGGGTGTGTGTGAGGAGGAGACAGAAAGAGAGGGGAAGAGAAGACTGGGCGGTGGGAGGAGATAGGGAGGCCGAAAAGGGAGAGAAGGAAAGAGAAAGGAGAGAGGCCACACAGAGAAGTGAGCTGGGAGAGAGGAAGGGGAGACGGGAGAGAGACGGAAGCATTTCCCGTGCCCCTGCTGAGGGTCTCAGAGGCACCCAGGCGTTTCCATGACCATTAATAACAGCAGTCATCAGACGGATGGTTGGGGGAAACAGGAGACCCAAACAGCAAGGGGAGGTGCCAGGGCCCCGAGGAATTTGTCCTCTCCTTCAGAGTGCAATCAAGATGGCTTGCCAGGTGGCTGCAGATCCACTCTGAGCTCCCCAGCACCGGTAGAGAGGAGCTGAAGCCACACACCAGCAGCCAGGACTTGGGTCTCTACCTGCCTACAGGATCCTAAGTAGTCGATACCCTTCGTGGTCCACTTCCTCCATGGCTGGCCAGGACCCCCCTCAATCCCTCCATGACCCCTGTCCCCATTCCATGGGCCTAACTGAAGCCAAAGGACACTTCATTCTTAGAATGAAGGCAGCGTCCCAGCTTCTCAGAGATCTGACGCTGTTTATATTTGCCACCTGTCAATGTCAAGTTATTCCAAAAGCATAATATGTCCACATTTGGAAGATTTCCTCAAAGAAAAATACTTTGGCATAGAGTCTATTACATAAATCTTTTAGGGTGTGGTGTGAGATAGGATGCATAATATTACACCTAACAGTAAAAAGAAACAGTAAAAAACAAAGAGGAATCTGATTCCTTGTCTTCTGCTTTGTGAAATATTTATTTCCCATTACTTTTTAGAAAAAAATTATTTCAGCAACTTGTTTAGAAAAATAAAAGAGCCGTATCCTGAGACTAATATTATGGTGAATCCAAAAGAAAATAACATATCCCCCCAAAAAATAGATATGAATTTTCTGGCATTGGAAGTAAAATCTTGCTTGGAACTTTCTAGAGGTCTGGACAAATTTAAAGTGAATGAATTTAAAAAAGCAATTTGCAAAATCCTTGTAAGAAGATTTCCATAATGTTGGCCAATAGGTCCTTACTCTGAACTCTGAAAGAAATGTATCAAATGGGATTTTATTTACAGACCAAAGAATAAATTCATGAACAGTGCCCCTCAAAAGAGCAAAATTCATAGTAATGTTTTATAATGACATCACCTCAGTAAAGACAATTCTGCAAAAGTGTATGTTTGTGTGGGCTAATTCTATTTCTTACCACTTTTTAATTGGGTTTTCCTTGCTACTTTTTTCTTAGCTACTGAACAATCACACATGTGATTTGTAGGGAACCCGAAGCTAACCAGTTAAGAGGAGTGAAAAAGATAGCAATTTGTACCAAAATCTCACTTAAGGATCTGAGATAAATTTTATCACATACATACACATAATGAAATATATATGTGTTTGTGTGTATATTTTCGTTAAATTTGCAACAATCTTAACGATGAAGAGCTCAATTTTGGAAAAAAAAAGAAAAACTCAATGAGAAAACATATTAATTCTTCAATTAACTCTGCATAATGATAAAGGCCTTTGGCTGGGCAGACCACATCCCCGAGGCCTGCCCCTGCTGGTGCCAGCCACAAATGAGCCAACCCCCGACGCCCAGGGACGTGTGAACAGAAGCCTGTTAAGTGTCTTATGGCAGGTGTTTTACCTTTAATAACTCTATGGTGCAATTATGCAGGAAATGTGTCCAAGCCTTTTTTCAAACTATTTATATATTCAGCTTTTACCCAATGGGGGGAAGGGGAGAGTGGGTGAAAAAGAGATTTGAATCTCATGAGATTTATTTTTTTCTCCTAAAATGACTTAAAGGGAAATGGGGTGGGTTGGTGGCAAATTGTCCTGTGTTGAGAGCATGCTGTGTTCCAGGCAGCATGCTGGAGGCTTTACAAACAGGCCCTCATTTAATCCCCATAACACCCCAACATGCTGGGGATCACCATAATATTTCACGGATGAGGAAACCTTCTCAGAGAGGTCCTGGCAGTTACCCAAGGTCACTCGGCCTCTGCAGATAGGATTGGAGACCTGCTCTGTTTGTTCACAGAGCCTGTGGCTCTTTATGTGACCCCAGGTTTTCTTGGGGTGCCAACGGTGGTGGCACCACCCCATGCTAACTGCCTCGTGGGAGCCGGAGTCATACGGGGGGTTTTCAGCATCTTCTCCCAAATCTGTCACCCCATTTACATTCTCCCGGGTGCCCTGCTCACTCCGGAAACTCCAACCCAGTTTTTTCTGGACTTGCCAAGGGCAGGGGGTTTGGGAATGTAAGGCTTGATGTTTCAGGGGTCCCCACAGCCCTGAGAGTCTGTGAAATACTCACAAAGCCACAAGGACTTTCATAAAAAGGCAATTTCTTTGGCACGCGGGGGGGATAAAAGCCACGATATTTTCCCATTCTTTTCCTTCAGAACTTGATGAAAACATGAGACCATGCACAGGCAGGAAGCAGAAAATGATCATTTCACAGCAGGTGGCCACTGCGCCTGTACACAGTGAGCCATTGGTCGGAAAGGGGGTATCTATCTGGGCAGATGCGTCTAAGGGATGGGCTCTCTCCGCAGCCCCGTGGGGTCCCTTCCCCTCTTGGAGCCCCACCACCACTCTCCTGCTCTGATAGGCTCAGATGCTCTAAGTCCCCTGGAGAAGGTCAAGGTCGGTGTGAGCAAAGCATTCTGCTGTAGCATCCCTGTCAAGGGGTGGCATTCCTTCCTTGTTAAAGCAGTCCGAGCAAAGGCTTTCTGACTTCTGGGCAGAGATGTTCAGGGCGCTGCAACATTCAAGTTCCTGTGCCTCTCGCTAACTGTTTGAACTTGGCCTCACCCTAGCACTGCTGGGGATGAAGAGGAAGGCTCAGACCCAGTGCCCATCTCAGACAAATCACTTGGCCTTCTACTTTGTTGGAGTCCTAGGTTTCTGCAAAGGATTATTTTTTTTAAAAAAAGCAAATCTGACAGCTGCTGGTGATACAGAGTAGACTTGAAACCTACTGGCTGTGTGACCCTGAGCAAGTCACCCCACCTTTCTGTGTCCTGCCCTACACAGTGGGAATAGGGGCATCTACTTCATGTGGCAGTTGGGGAAATGCAAGGAAATAATCTAAGCACAGTGGTGTGTCATCAGACGGGCTGAGCCTCTCCTATTTAGGGCTGTTACACAAAGCTTGGGCAGCATGATTCAACTGAAAATTCAAATAATAATGGAGGAAGGTGGGAAGGCAGGTGGGTCTGGGAGGTTGAGGCATGGAGCCTAGAAGTTAGATTGCCCAGATTGTCCTGTTCGTGGGCAAGTGGTAGAAAGACCTGGTGCAGTGAGCTGCGAGGCTCAGCAGGGCCAAATTCACAGGCAGTCAGGGTCCCAAGGGCTCCGTGTTTGGTTTAATGCGCTGTTGTCACACTCAAAGTTCATATAACTTTTGAGCAAGGGTCTCCACACTGTAACTTTGCACTGAGTCCTGTAAATTACGTGGTGGGTCCTGAGTCAGATTACACAGGCCCTTCTAGGGCTGCATGTCAGCTTCCACATCTCCAAGACACTGGATGGTGACCGAACAATGCCAGTGGGAGGCCTCTCCACTTCCCTGTGCCTAACACTGGGCTTGGCATTAAATAAATATGTGTTCAACGCCCTGGTGAGTTATGAACTCAACATCCGATGCCCACCTGTGAAACAGTGAGGAGTTAAATCATGGCGATTTGGAGCCAGACCTGGTCCAGATCCCAACCCCTCCACTTGCCAGTCATGACCCTGTGCAAATTTCTGAACTTCCCTGCCACACGGTGACTTTATGCTTAAAATGGGGATGAAAACACTATCTCTTTACGAATTTGTCAGGGAGATTGTGTGTGTTAAACACCATGCCAGACACTTTCATAGCAACTGTTAGAAGACGTTTACTTATTAATTGAGCACCTACTATGTGCCAGGCACTGTGCTAGGCTCTGGGTAGTGAACAAAACAACTGTGGCCCTGATGGTCATGGGGCTCACAGCCCGGCAGTAAGGCAGCTAAGGAACAAGCAAGCTACAGGGTGACTTGTGGCCCCGAGGATAGAGTCAGGGGGCTTCACCATAGGGGGTACGTGATTAATCACTGGACAGTTCCTTCCAACTCAGAAATTAAACTCTTTGTGAGCTAGAGCCAAGGATCTCAAGCCTACCCCGCAATGTAACACTAGCTGGGAAGGAATTGCTTTCCAGAAATTTCCAGAAGATTCCCCCAGCTCCAGGCCTGGAGGAGGTGCTGAGTCTCTCCCACAACCAGGAGGGCAAAACACTCCGAGGACCCCAAACAGAGCCCCTCGCCCAGCTGCCCTCTGACCCCACCTCAGGGCTGGTGAGCGCTAGGAACAAATAGAAAGGGAAATGAACAAATTATCCTGATAATTTGTTTAAGAAGAGGGGGAAAAAGCCACCCAAGAAAAATGATATCCAATAAGACGGTGGGTTTCTAATGAATGTGCGGGTAATGAAATAAACCCGTTTAGGCCACGCTTGGCCCTCATCTTCCCAGGCCTAGATTAAAAAATGGAACATCTGTGATGATTTAATTTACATCTTAATAACAAACAGGCCTCGAGAAACCCGCGGATAAATGCCTTTTATTGCCGGCGTATCTTTTGCACTGCAGCTTGAATGAAAACTCTGGTAATTAATTGTTTTAAGCGATTCTATTAAAATGTGTCTGCCAGTGCTGTATGCCGAATGTTTATGCGGGCCAGGCTGCCACAGGAATACAGACAAGCCAGGAGCGGGTACAGGACGAGGTGCTTTTCTTCCCCCTCCCCCCACATTCACTGCCTTAAAGACACTCAGTCCTTTCATTTATTTTTTTCAAAAGAGAGAGAGGCAAAGCCCGCGAATTTCTTTTTCCGTTTTTTCAAATCTTAATTGTCAGTCTGAGTTGACAAGTGGATGGTCTGCACCCCGATGTTTACTTCATGCTCTCCCCCAATCCATGATGGGAACTGGCCCCCCGTTACTTCCTATTTCCAGCCTCCAGATCCCTAATCTGGTAAATGGGGACAATCAGCGTGGTGGCTGAATTGTACAAGTCAGGGCCTCTGAAGAAAAATTACTCTCCTGAAACAAATTAAGCACGTCGGCGTGCCCGGGGAGATGCTGGGGTCTGAGGAGGCAGCCGTGGCCGTGATGCATGGTGTCCGCCATTTGTGACGCTCATATTGCCGGGTGGGGACAGACAGTAAATGTACAATAAATGAGTGACCTCCTACAGCCCTGGTTCCAGCCCTGGCTGAACATTAGAATCCCCTGTGGAGCTTTTAAAATAAACCCAGGCCCCCTCCCACCCCTCAGAGGCCCTGATTTAATTAGTCAGGGGTGGAGTCCAGGCATCAGTGTTTTTTGAAAGCTCCCCAGGGATCCTTCCAGCAGGCACCGTGAAGCATCGTGGCATCGGATTCCTGCACATTTCTGAAGGAGCTCAGAGCCATGAAGGAAAGAAAACAGGGTCTCAGAAGGGAGAGTCTGAGGAGCAATCAGGGATGGCCTTCTTGAGGAGGTGACATCTGTGCCAAGATGTCTACAAGAGTGTTCCAAGCAGAGAGAACAGCATACCCAAAGGTTGTACAAGGCAGGTGTGCTGGGTGTGTTTGAGGGACAGAAAAGTGGGTGTTCATGCTGGTGGGGGAGGAGGAGAGGTAGGGGTTTTCCCAGCGGGCTGCCTCCCCCCAACTCTCAACCCCATAGAGTGGATTAGGGTCTGCCCTGTACTCCTCAGCCCCCTGGGCAAGCCCATGGCCAGCCCAGAACACAGAGGAACATAATTGCCCGTGTCTGTACCTGGAATGGGGACGGGGCTGGATTCTGGATGGTGGGTGGGTCACATCCCTTAACGAGCCATCCACTGAGCACCAGCTTACGGACCCTCTCCATGTGGGGTCCCCCCCCCATGTTTTCATCTTCCCAGCCCCCTGACCCATCCTAGACCCACTGCCCACCATGGTGTGTCAGAACTCTGTGGGTCTGAGGAGGGAGAGAAATCAGTTTTGGGGAGATGATCTCAGGGCCCATGGCCTGGTTTCTAGTTTCCAATTTCATTTCTTGCTTCTGACTATTTTTCAAATTCTGTTTTAATGTGAAGACTATGGCTCCTATAAACAGACTCTTCCCAAAAGTGGAAATGTAGGTGGTTAACAAACATACGGGGAACACTTCAATGAGAATCAGAAAAGAAGAAATTAAAGCAATGAACATTTTCACCTAGTTAAAAACAACATTGTGTTGTTGTTAAGGTGACCTGTCCGTGAAAATGAGGATGTGGTTTGAAGGGCCCCTCTTGCGTTCTCGTTCTCGGTGGGGATGTAAGTGGACGAGCAGGGCTTCTTGGAAGCAGTATTTTGCTACCTGCCAAGCTCTTCCTAGTGGCTCGCCCAGGCCCTGGGGTCCAGCTCCCAAGGGAGCATCTTACACATCTGAAGAAAACCTTGCACAGAGAACCATGCTCCCTGTAGCATTACCAGCGAGCCCCCAAATGGGCAGTGACCTAAACATCTACCCAAGGGGAAATGAAAACTGAATGATGACTTACCCATAGGCGAGAATACTACACAGCCACTGAAAGGTTTACAAAAATGAGTAACAACATGGAAACATAATTGTAGCCTAATAGTAATTGAAAAGTGAAAATATAAAAGACACAGAATTACATAGCAAATAGGATGTCAGGTACAAAAAAATAAAAGAGAAAAAGGTACGAGGTAAACTCTAAATAAACAACAAAATAATTAAAAACCCTCCGATGACATTTGATGGAAATGGAAATTAAGGTGTTTCAGATGTTTTGTTGTGTGTGTGTATATGTGTGTGTGTTGGGCAGGGGTGGGTCTACCCTAGTCTATTTTCTTCCTTCCAAGAATTATGATTTTTGGGGGAGGCTCCACCATTTAGCCCCTTTCCATATAGAGGTAAAGAGCTCAGTCTTCAGAATACAACAGGCTGGGCTGAATCTCTGGTCCTTCATTCCCCTGCCCTGCGGCTTCACCTACTCACTGGGGACGGGGCAGCACCCAGTGCGGTCTGCATGACTCTGATGCTGCTCAAGACCTCGACGTCTAAAAATGACTCCTAATCCAGACAGACATCACCCTTGTTCGCCTGGTCTCCACTGAGTAGCTGGAATAGAGGAGGTGTGCATGGAGGACGGGGCGCCTTGAAACTGACATTCACAGCCTGAAGTTTCATTAAATCTTCCATTCTAAAAATTGTGAAATTCAGTTGGGTGAAATATTTTCTTTTCTCTACAGTAAAACAAAAAAAAAACACAAAAAAACAGGATATTAAAAGCAACCAAAAACAAACAAAAAGATGGCTTCATGTGTCAGCACAGTGAGGCCAGTGGAATATTTCCTGGGTGACAGGCACAGTCCTCAAGTCTCAGAACACCCCAGCCCAACAATACAATGCAAGTCACATCTGTCCTTTTCAACTTTCTAGAAGCTACATTTTAAGAAGCAAAAACAAATTGGGTAATTAATTTTAATAGTGTCTTTTCTTCAACCCAATATATTGGAAACATTATCATTCCAACTTGCAACCAACGTTAAAAACTTTTAATCAGGTAGTTTACACTCATTCCGGGTACTCAGGCTTTGAAATCCTGTATTTTACTCGTACGCCACACTGCAGTTCATTTGAACATGCAGATTCAGGTAGCCAAGTTATTCCAAACACGATGAGACATTTTCCAGTAACAGAATAGGGGTATCAGTTTTTAGATTTAAATGATTAAAATTAAATTGAATCTCAAATTCAGTTCCTTGATCCCACTAGCCACATGCAAAGAAATGAATTACGCAGGAGACAAGTAATTACCACGGAGAATTCTCAGGGGTGGTGCTGGTCCTGGCCCCCTCCTCCGGGAATCCTGCCTCATTGCTCCCTAAGTGTCTCTCGCTGCAGCTCCCCCAAAGGCCACAGTCCTGGAGCGATTCACCGCGATTCACAGACTCAGGGCAGAAGGGGGTCCGGCTCTTCCCTCCCCTGCTCCCCAAGGTCTCTCCAAGGCCCTCCCCGCTCGGGGCCTGCACGCATGTGCCCCCCAACCCCAGCACCCATGTCTCTCCCTGACACGGCATGGGAAAGAAAGGTGTGGGAGAGCAGCCCTGGGTGCAGAAAACTGGGGAACATTTAGAAAGTCTTGTCCGTGGGGCCGGAGGATGCAGGCCCTTCCCCCACCCAAGAGGCCCCCTCCCTTCGCCCCGACAGCCCCTCCGCCTGCCTTCCATCATCCCTGCTGGACGTCTGTCTGCCTCTGGACTTGGCTGCCCCTCCAGGGTGGAGATGCAAAGGCAGTGGGCTTCCTGCCAAAGAGTAGGAGGTGGACGGTCTGCAAGAAAAGGGGGCAGTGAGGGCAGGTCAGCAGGAACGGTGGAAAGGAGAATGTGGTAGGAGACAGAAAAAGGACCAGGAAATTCTTGAGAGAAACAGGCTCAGGGTTTAGGGTGACCAACCACCCAGGTGTGCCTGGGAATGAAAGGGCACAGGGCATGTGGGACTTGCGGTGCTAAAACTGGGCCGATTTCGAGTTACCTCCCCAGGAACTACAGATACCAAGAGGTGAAGGCGGAGAGATGTAAAGGGATGCTAGGGAGAGGGAAGGAGATGGTCAGGAAGGTGCTGGAGGTGCGCCCCCCCCCACCCAGGTCAGGCTGGGGTCCACCACCAGGCGGCCCTTGGGGAGTTGCTCTGCGGACTCAAGTTCCCAATCCCTCATGTGCTTGACAGTCTTCTTTTTGAACAGAGGCAGGAACAGACACCTACTGTATCTATTAAGGTACCTTATTAGGGTCCCCCCAGATTCATATGCTGAGACACTCCTGGTCCCGGGCGATGGCTCTGGGAGGTGGGGCCCGTGGCAGGTGGTCAGGACTAGATGAGGTCTCCAGGGTGCAGCTCTTGGGAATGAGATTGACTCTTGCGACCCTGGAAGAGTCAGGAGAGAGCTTGCCCCTCTCTCTGCCACACGGGGACGCAGGGGACCTCAGCAGTCTGCAAACCAGGAAGAGGACTGTCAGCGGAGCTCCACCAGGCCAGCACCTTGATCTGGGACCTCCAGCTTCTAGAACTGTGAGGAAGAAACTTTTGTTGTTTATTAGCCACCCGGTCTATAGTATTTTTGTTCCAGCAGCCTGAGCTAAGAGATCTGTGCCTCACTAAGGCCACCAACTCTTACCCTACCATGAACCTTAAGCAAAGGAAACCACAGACCTTTCTACCCAGGGCTCCACTGAGCACGGCCACCCCTGCTCCTGCCCCCCCACACCTGGGTCGCTCACATCCCTTCCCAGCTGGTCTTAAAGCTTCTCAGCCTGCAGAACCCTAAACCCCCCAAAAGAATCAGAAGGGGTGGTGGATGATATAGTCACCTCCCTGTGTGAAGCTGTGTGACCCTGGCAGGTGACGTGACCTCTCTGAGCTTTTTGGTTGTCCATCACACTGGCGGGATAGCAGAGCTCGAGTTGTGGCACACACACCGTCATTTCAGTCACTCCTCACAGCAGCCGGAGGAGGGAAAGACCACTCTTATCATCCACACTGTGTAGATACGTAAGCTGAGGCACAGAGAGGCTGAGTGGTGTGCCTGAGTCGCACAGCTCACACTTGGTAGAGGCAGGATTCAAACCCAGGTCTACCTAGGTCTCAAGCTGTAGCTTCAATTCACAGTTCTACGGTGCAATCTCCCCAGAGGGCTGCTCCGAGGACAATTCTCTTACCTCCAGCAACAGTTTGAAATTCAGGACACATCTGGACCCAAGGCTCTGGCTCCAGGATTGTGGCCTCCGAGCCATCTCTCCCCAAACTGAGTCTTAATGAAGTCACTTGCTGGGTCCCCAACCCTTGGCACCCCACTCACACTGCTCCCCCAACTCACACTGCAGTACCGTCACCCATCTTCAACTAGTTGGACTGTCACAAAACACCCTAGCCTGGAATATCCCCGGGTCTGGGTGCCTGGCGACTTCCTCCCCTCCCTTCCTTTTGCCACTTTGCTTAAAAATGTTAACTGTGAATGGATTTATTTCAAACCAAATCACCTTTCCCCGTTTTCCAGGGCAAGTGTGACAGTGTGGAAGGTTTGTAATTCTTTTTCTCCAGCAAGAAGATTTGCTGAGAGAACCGGATTTCCCCACACCGCACAAAGGATCCAGGGGAGAGAGGAGGAGGGATAAAAAAGGAAAGAAAAGCATTTTTGGATTTGGAGTGTGTATGTGGGTGCACGCACGTGGGAGGGTGTGCGGGAGGGTATGCGGGCGTGTGTGCATTTCCTGCCATTTGTCGATATTTCACATAACTTTGTTTTCTCTAGTTAGCACAATTAGAAACGCAAGGAGAAGTCAGGTATAAATCAAAGTTCCTTTAAATTTCCCCCGAAAGATGTGCATATGACTGTCTTTACTCAGCAGGCACCAATAAAAGATATGTGGTCGCCTTTGGCGGCGGGAGAGGCAGAAATAAGCAATTTAGGATCTTAAAAGATAAAAGATAATAAAAGTAATTAAGATAATTAACCACCCTGAAGAGAGAAGAATTTACTGCTGTAAATTTTGTATTTTGTTTCGCTTGGCAATACCACAGCTGCCACTCCGCTTAATACACAGCACATCAAGTATCTGAGAGGCTCACGCCATCAAAAAAACATATATAATAAAAATTTTTAAGAGAAAAAGAAGGCGGGGAGTAGGACGGGGGCTGCAATTAAAAAATTTTTTAATCTGGTTAATTGAGCCTGGAGCCAGGTGCTGGGGTTCTCTTAGCGTATTGGGGGTTTGCAAATGATGGAATTTCAGTCTTTCCACGTATGATCTCTGTAGCCACGTAGGAGTCCTGTCCGCAGCCCCCTGGCGGGCTTGTCTCTCTCCTTGGTCCCCAAGGTCACCGACCCAGACCGGCTCTTTGTCCCGCCCTCCTGGGCTTTGCTCCTGCTGTACTGTCCCCGAGCCCCACGTGGATTGCTCTGAAATCCCAGTACGACTGTGTCCTTCTCCCGCATGCACCTGTCTTGCGGTCTCCCAGGAGCCCTTGGGATTAAATCCTAATTCCAATCTGATAGTTAGTGTTCTCCAAGATTGGACGCCTGCCTCAGCCCTGGGCCCCTCATGCATCAACTGATAGGATGTTTCTCTCTCCTGGACCCTGTCCCCACACTAGCCATCTTTCAAACTCCTGATCATCCTTCATCAGCCAACCCAAGTGCCATCAACTCATAGAAAAATGTCCTGGACAGACCCTCCCACCCGATCTCCAGGATCCCATGGGCACTCCCACACTTACGTGGCCCTTTTATCATACATGCATAATAATACTTAGCCCATTCTAACTTATTTTCTTTTTATGTGTCCTCATGTTTAGTGGAATAACTATTTCACTCCTATTGTATGCCACCTACTGCACAAGCTATTATAGACTAAAAGGTATATGTTCATTCATTGAAAAATGTATTTATTGAGCACCTAGTATGTTCTAGTCACTGTTCCAGGTACTAAAAATGTAGCAGTGAGATAAAGAGACAAAACATCTGCCCTCATGAAGCTGAGATTCTAAGTGGGTGGGGGGAGGTCACAGACAATAATCAAGGAACAGATAAATATGTATTATGAGAGGTAGTGACAAGGTCTAAGAAGGAAAATAAAGCAGAGAAAGGACAGAGAGATAAAAGCCAAGCAGAGATGTGAAAGGATGGAATGAAGCAGCCATTTAACAGAGGGTGTGGTGCTCCTGGCAGATGATTCAGAGAGTGCAAAGACCCGGTGGTGCCACTGAGCCCAAAGTGTGTGAGGGGCGGCTGGGGCAGGTCGGGGAGGGTGGGAAGGTCACATCATGCAGGACCCTGTAGATCATGTTAGGACTCTGGCTTCTCCTCTGGGAGGGGCCCCTGAAGGGTTAGGGCAAAGGAGTGACATGATCTGTCTTACTTTCCACAGCTCGTCCTGGGCTGAGTGTGAGGAATGGATTCCAGTAGGGAGGGGAGAAAATGAGAGACCAGAGAGGCGGCTGGCCCAGCCTTTCAGGTCAGAGGTGGCCGTGACCTGTATGGGACATTGAATGCCTGGAGCATCTGGCACCCACCCAGGGCACGGGAGCCTTTCAGTTTTGGTGTGCGCCTGAGTGCACGTGCACACACACACACACACACACACACACACACACACACACACACACACACACAGTCTAAACCCGTACAGCCTGGAATTTCAGTGCTAAGAAAGCAAAGTCTCCAGCCATCACGACTGCACATGTGCATTCTTACAACAAATATGTGCCCCAACTGTTTGTTGAGAACACAGTTTAATGACAGAGTTTTTCTCATCTTTCGAACCTTTATGTCAAACCCGGATGCCTTGTGGGTGCTCCTGATCTCGGAATTGACTGATTGATGGGATGAATGAAGGAGCCCAGTAGGGGAGAGAGACTTGTGAACAAATAGATGGGATAACCCTAAATAAGAGGCAGAAAATGGAAGTGTAGCATGTGAAAGTGCCACAGAAACAGCTGGAAGAGTCGAGATGGCTCCCCGAGGAGGCACTGCCCCCCTAACCCAGAAACACCCTATTCTAGGCATCCCTCTGGCCATTTGCCTCCATGCCTCTGTGGGACCCACCAGCTGCCCTTCCATCTGCATCCCCACAGAGGCGCCTACCCAGGAGCCTGTTCAGTGCCGTGTAAATCTGGGCCCAGACGAGGCAGGCACTCAGATCTCTCAATAATTAGACTTCAAGTGGCCCCCATAACTCAGTAGCTAATTACCTCGCCAGCTCCGTTGGCTCGTCCCTCTGAGGCAACCAGCCCATTTCCCTGGCAGACTGGCCCATAAAAATCCCTGAAAGCACATGGATTTACTGTATTTATTTATTGGAATTTGGAGAATTATACCTGGTACCCAGGGGCCTTGGGATATGGGGACATAATTTTGAAATGCAGATCATTAAAATAAGGGAGAATTATAAGAGTCAGCAGGCTCCTGCTCTCCCAGGTAGCAGAAAAGATGTCACTGGTAATTAGTTACTGGAATCGAATGTGATGGGATCCAAGTGAAAAAGCACTGAATGGAGTGTCAGCAAGGCCCCATTTCCCCAGCTAACTGATCCTACCACAGGGCCTTTGCACTTGCTATTCCCTCTGCCTGGAACACTGTTCCCTACACACTCTGGCAGGGCGGTTCTTATTGCTTAACTAGTTCTCAGCTCAGACAGCACCTCCTAAGGGAAACCTTGCCAGAATACCATTCTAATGCTACACCCACCTGGCCAGGTTATCCATTAACCTGCTTTAAATTTTTCCCCAAATGCATCTATTTCTGAAAGTTATTTGTTCCTCTATTTGTGGATGTGGCTGTTTTGTTTCCTCCTGGGAGAAAGTAAGCCTCTTGTCCATCTCAGTTCCTCTGTATTCCCGGTGTTGCTCCCAGGGTCAGGCACATAGTAGGTGCTCAGTAGATATTTGTTGAGTGAGTTAATGATCAGACCTTGCAGATGGGGACAGTGGCCCCTAACTTTTGCTTACTCCCCTCCTCCTGCCTGCAGCACCCTTTCTAGTTTAGAAGCATCATCTCATTTGGTGATAACCCAGTAAGGTGAGGGGCCTTCTTTTCCTCATTTTACAGATTAGAAAACTGTGGTTCCATGAAGCTGAGCAATGTCCCTGTGGCTGCAGGTAAGGAGGGGTGGCAAAGGAAACTGACTCTCTCCATAACATCTTTTGCCAACCATTGCTTCAGGGGGTGGGAAGGGCACAGAGCAGAGCCTCAAAGGCCACAGCACTCCACAACATGGAGTCAGAGCCCCTGAGCCTCCATCTATATGTGCTGAACGGATGCCATTCTCACTGTAAGTGGACTGAGGCTCTAGAAATCATTCAGTCCAGCCCCAGAGAACACACAGGGAAACTGAGGTTCAGGACCTGCCTGAGGTCACACAGTGCCCTTGTGGCCAAGAGGATATCAGCATCTAAGTGGTGGAGTGCAAGAAAAGTGGAATTCAGAAACCCACCTCCCTGGTTTGGGGTCCTGGGCCCTGCTCTTTGCTTTAACCTCTCAGATAGTCCACCTCCTCATCTGCAGAATGGGGAGAGTTATATCAGGTCTGGGGAATAAAGAAGAGAGAGCACGGGTAGAGCATCCCTCGGCACACAGTAAGTGCTCAACAAATAGTAAGAGAAGGTACATATGGGGCACATGCCCCATGAGGGACCCATGCATGGCACTTCACAGGTGGCACCTCATTTCTTTCTT
This sequence comes from Manis pentadactyla, assembly GCF_030020395.1. NCBI lineage: Eukaryota > Metazoa > Chordata > Mammalia > Pholidota > Manidae > Manis > Manis pentadactyla. Next base: position 9,950,963 of record NC_080032.1, on the reverse strand, counting down.
ACACCAAGTGGGAGATAGGTGCCATCACTAGTCCACTTCCCAGAGGAAAGCAAAGCTCAGAGGCATTAGATGCTTGCCTGAGCCCCTGGCAATGGCAGCCCACGACAGGGGCAGAGTCTGAACCCAGCTCCATCTGACCTCAGAATCTGAGTTCTCCGTCATTCGGCCTGGAGTGGTGGTGTCCTTGTCTATAAAATGTGAGGAGCCATGGCAGGGGTCGTCTTGCTGCCACTGGTGTGTGCTCGGCAGAGAGTTGGGGCAGGGGTACGGACGGATGGATAGAAGGGTGGATACAGGGGCAGTGGAGATGAGGGATGGATGGAATGAAAGAAAGGTACATGGATGGTGGATAGAGAGATGGAGAAGTGGTGGAAGGCTGGGTGGGTGGCTGGCTGGGTGGGTGCATGGATGAGTAGGGAGATGTGAAGTTAGGTAAGTACATAGGTGAAGGGGTGGGTGGATGAGCAGTTGAGTGAAAAGGCGGGTGGGATGGGTGAGTGGGTGGTGCAAAGAAGGAAGGGAGGGAGGCCTAGAGGAGCTCTGCCCTAGCCCCCGCGTGCCTCAAGTGGTGCTCCGACCTCTGGAAGGACATTCCTGCTTCAAGGACAAGGGCCTCTCTCCCATCCCTCAACCCCCTACAGGCATCACCACAGACAATCAGGGTCTCAGGACTCCTGCGGGGTGGGAGGGGGCACCTGCGCAGGCCTCCCTCCCTCCCTCTCTCTGTGTGTGGCTGTCACTCTGTCACACACACAGAAAACACAGAAGAGCACAAAGGCTCCCCCACAAACGCTCTGGGAGCAGAGACCCGGGAGGTGGTCCCTAGGGCTCCTCATATCAGCATATCAATGTGAGCCCCAGAGCACAGGGACCTGGAGACTCGGATTTTGCAAAGCAAATTATTCATTCGAAAGCGGGACCTCCCCAAAACCAATCTAAAAAGGGGGGAAGCTATATTCTGCTTTCTGCGCTTTGTGTCAAAAAAAAGTGTCTGCCCTGAGCTCCTCTTCTTGTGTGTCCAATCTCTTCCCCACCGGGAGGAGAGTTCCAGGGGCGGCCCAGCACCTGTCCAGGCTTAGGTGTCTGGACGTCCCCAACCTGGGAGACCCCCCCTGGAATTTTCTTTAGAGGCACACAGATCTGAAACCAGCTGTGTGACCCTGGACTCAGCATTCACCTCCCTGGTCCTTGCCTTGGACTCTAGGCTAAGGAGGTCTTCTTAGCCAAATATCTTTGGTTCAGCAAAAGATATTTGCTGAGTATATCAAGCTTAGTGGCCCAGCAGAGGACCTAGAGCAGGAATCCAGCAGAGGCCACAGTGAGGACTAAAGGAGACGGTGCAGGGAAGGCGCTCCGCACAGGGCCTGACCTGCGAGTACTCAATGGGTCTTTACCATCCGGATGTAGACATATATACCTCCCTTACGAAACAGGAGTAAATATCATCTATTACTGAATCAGACCACAGCCTGGACCTGTTTCGTTCCCATGGGTGTTTCTTCCTGAAACTCTGTGGTTTTTAGGGCAAAATGAGACCTAGTAGAAAGGATCCCCAGGGTGCCCTGAGTCTTAGTCCCACCTGCCCCTCACCTGCTGTGTGACTCTCTCTTGGGCCACAGATACCAGACCTGTAATTGCCTAGGTTGGCTTAGGCCAGTAAGTTCTCCACCAATACAAAAAGACTCCATTCTTTCTTTTATTTTTCTTATTTTAATAAATGACTGGACTAAATAAACATTAACATACGTTATCACATGTCAGCGTCGCCAATCCTGAGCGGCAGCACTCTCAATATCCCCATTTTACGGGTCTCAAAACTGAGGATACTAAAGAGATAAAGTGGCTCACAGGCAGTGTCTACACTCAGACCCACTGGGCCCTACACCAGGACTTGTCCCCCTACCCGATTCCCTTTGCTACTCGTGTGCTCACAGACCCAAGTTTGCTGCGGTACCATGATCACCCCAGCATGCGGAGCGGATGCTTGCTTCTGTCTCTCCCACATGGCTCAGCACCTCCCCACGCCATTCACGCCTCTCCACGGCCGCACACGGACAGCAGCCTCATGTCCCAGTGCATGGGGACCCCACAACAAGCCCTCTCCAAGGGCATTTAGGTCGACCCTGAATGAAAACAACTTTAAGGCCAAAATACGGTGCAGTCCCGCCCAGAGGGGGAGTGGTCTTCTTAGAGCCTGTGTTTGAAGAATGTAAGGAAGCAAGCGAGTGGGAATTTATGAGGGGGTGACAAGAACACGTGTCTGTGGGTCCCAGCCGTGCCCACTTCCCTCGTTGGAATGGTGGGCAGCAGTGTGGGTGAGAAAGACGGGGAGTCCGCAGAGGAAGCCGGAAAACAGGTGGCACGAGTGTCCAGATGCTCTTCCTCCCCTGGTGCCTCTGCCCCGTCCCCCTCCTGGAAGCCCGGCCAGCAGGCCCGTCCCCCAGCCCCCTGGCCGTACCACTGCAGGTCCCAGCTTCAGGGGCATTCGGCCTCCAGAGCAGGGATCAGGCAGCCATCAGCGGCCGCCCCTTCCAGCCACTCTGGGATACTCATGCCTGAGTCCCATGGGACAGACGCAGCAGCAAAGAAAGACGGCCCCAGTCCTAAGAACAGCATTGCAGCACCCACACGGCCGTTATTTCTCACTGCATGACCTTGCGGGAGTCACTCTGTCCTCTGCCAGCCTCGGTCACCTCATCTGTAAAATGGGGGTAACAAGAACATCAATCAACAACCACCTTCCCTGCAGTCCTGCCCGGAACCACAGTTCTCAAAGCCTCTGTTTATTCACCTATACAACAGGTAAATACTGATAACCAGCCTCACAGAGTTGATTTGAGCCTTCCGTACAGTGAGAGATACCAGAGGTCAGCAAGCTCTTTCAGTACAGGGCCAGACAGTAAATATTTTGGGCTATGAAGGCAGATGGTCCCTGTGGCAGCTACTCAGCTCTGCTGCGGCACCAAAGCCACCTTAGACGAAATGTAAATGAATGGGCATGGCGGCGTGCCAATAAAACTTTATATACGGACACTGAAATTTGAATTTCATATAATTTTCATGTGTTGCAGAAGAGTATTCTTCTTTTGAGTTTGTTTTTTTTTTCAGAAATGTAAAACTTATTTTTAGCTCACGGCTCCTTCCCAAACAGACGGGTGCTTTGCAGCCCCTGATACAAACGCAAGTCGCCCTGTATGTGGCACATAGACCCTCAGTGGTAAGTGTTCATTTTCTCTATTTCCACTCAAAGTTAAGCTTTAGAAAGAACTTCTGAGGCCATGTGTCCGATATTATTTCCACTGCCAGAAGAGAGAAAGAGCTGGCTGCCGGCTTCCTGAACATAAATCTTCTAAGATGGGGTGCTTGTTCTCAATCCCCAGTCATTCTTGCATCTGTGGCTGGTCTACCTGAAGGTGGCTTCACAATTAGATAAAAATAGTCACAGGCAACACTGGCCATGGTGATTCTACAGTCTTTATCTCCTGAGGCGCTCACAGCACCTCTGAAGTAGCTTCTGTTATTCACTCCCATTTTTCAGATGAGAAAAATGAGGCCAGTGTGGTGTGGAGTCAGCCAGCCAAAGCTGTATGGCTGGGCCTGAGCAGAGCTAGGATTTGAACTCAGACTGTCTGTACCCAATGATAGGGCTCAGTGGCACCAAGCCCCTTTACCTGGATGGAGGTCAAGTGCCATTGGCCATCAGCACCCTTCTCCCAGCAGCACCCCTGGCAGGAGAGCCCCACCCCCACCCCCGCTGCTCCCTGCACTCACCCTTTCCCATGATTCAGTGTGAAGCTGAGTTGTTTTCCTAGCAAGAACATTATTCTCACAGGGAAGTGAGGTTCTGATGCGGGGTGGGTGGCAGGCAAGAAATCAGCTCATAAGCAATTAGAACAAATAAGATTTAAAAATATATATTGCTTCCTCCACACAGGCAGGCTGCAGACTGTGGCGGAGGGCCTCACAGACGCCGGATGCTGATCCGCGGTGGGGACGTGGGGACAGATTCCGCTAATTGAGCCCCCGTGTAGTGCAGGGAGTTGGGGGACCTCAGGCGTGATCCATCTCCTGTGGCAGACTCGTTGCAGGAGGCAAGTGAGGGGCCTTGTCAAGCGCTTGCAAGACGAATATCCCTGCGGCACAAGGAGCGGCCAGCAGGAACACCCTCGTTTGTTTTCGGGATTTTTTTTTTTAATAAGACTGACACGGCAGTTTTTCCCCTGGTTTTCCAAGCTATGCTTATTTACTGCTCTTTGTGCATCTTTAGAGAAACGTGATCCCCAAATCTGTGTCTCCTTCCCAGAGCCAATGGGTGAGGAAGATCAGAAAACAGCATTACCACATCTTCTTTAAACAAACAATAAAAAATACAATTCTATATCTTTTATTCACGTGTTCTCTACCGTACTGGTCCCTCCTCCCAGAGTCCTTCCAGTATCTTATTGTTGAAAAGCTAGTACCTGATTCGAGATCTCCGTGCTTACCCTCAACTGTAAGTGGGCAGGACTGCAATAGCCAACGGTGTTCAGGAGGCTAATGTGGTTCCCTTAAAGACCTCATTAAGGTTGGCACCATACAAGGGTAAGGGAGTTTGACAGTTCCTCAAAAAATGTCAAACATGGAATTACTATAGGACCCAGCAATTCCACTCCTAGATATATAGCCAAAAGAACTGAAAACAGGTGTTCCAATCAATCCCTGTCCACACATGTCTGCAGCAGCATTATTCACAATCACCAAAAGGTGGAAGCAACCCAAATGGCCATCAGTGGATGAATGGATAAACACACTGTGGTCTATCCATACCAGGGAATATTATTCAGCCATAAAGAGGAAGGAAGTACTGAGATGCTACCCTGTGGATGAACTGAAAAACATGCCAAGTGAACAGACACAAGAGGTTTTGTATGATTCCATTTTTTGGAAATGTGCTGAACAGGGAAACCCAAAGAAACAGAAGGTAGATCAGTGGATGCCAGGAGTGGAGAGTGGCTGCTTAATAGGTAATTCTGGAGGGATGGGAATGTTCTGGAACTAGATAGATGTGGTGGTTGCACCACATTGTGACTGTACTAAAAGCCACTGACATGTGCTCTTTAAGATGGTTAGTTCAATGTCATGTGAATTTGACCTCAATGAAAATTATTTCTTTTGGTAAAATAAGCCAGTCGGGCAGCTGGCGCTTTCCTTCCCAGCTTCCTTTCACGGTGCGTTGGCAGCTGCAGCAGGGCAGGTATCCTGAGCAAATGCACCCAGGTGCTGAGCAGCCTGCTTCCACTGAGGGCAAGGGCTTTGAGGGGGCAGATATGAAATGTGGGGTGTCAGTGGGCTGCCAATACTGGAGGGAGCTGAGGAGGAAGAGACAGGGCACAGAGACAGGGAGAGGGGGAGAGAGACACAGAGAGAGATCTCTGGGAGGGAATTATAGGGGAGACAGGCAGGAGGGAGGGGGCCTTAGATAAATTAAGCAAGTCAGGAGGACCAAGAAGCCCTGATTACTCCCTGCTGGGCAACATGTGAATAAGGAGCTGAAAAAATTCAGCAGAAAATCAGTTATTTTCCTCTCAGTGATAAATCCATCCCACCAGCCAGATGGAGGCCCAGCCACAGGCCTTTGTGTGGGGACTGGGGAAGAAAGGCCACTCGCTGGTCCCCTCCTGGAGAGTGGACACATGCCAAGGGGCTCTCTGGACTCTTACGGGGGTGGGTGTCCTGGGTTGTGTGGGCCTGGGCAAAACCTTTCCTCCTCTAAGCATCCCCTGCCTCTGTAATTACAGCAAATTGTGTTTTCCAAAAATGACTGTAGCAATGTTTTCAGAAGCTTGCAAAATGAGAAGCGCAGGCTAATCCCTTTCCCTTTGAAGGTGGGCAGGACTTTGCGACTGCCTGGGCTTGAATGAGTGCGTGGATGCCCTATGGCTTCCCAGACAAGGTCATGAAGGGTACTGAGACGTCCTCCTGGCCCTCTCTTCTGGACATTTGCCCTTGGAACCTGGCTGCCATCTTGTGAGGAAGCCCAGCCTACATAGAGAGGCCGTGCCATGTGTGGGCGGTTCACCCAGTGGCCTAAATTCTCAGCTTCCAGCCCCCAACCTGACATCAACCACAGGCATATGAGTGTGGACAAGCCTTCAGAAATTTCTACTCTCAGCCTTTGAGCCATCCCAGCCAACACCACAGGAAGCAAACACGAGCTATCCCTGCTGAACCCTGCCCAACTTGCAGGGCTCAGCATGAACAAAATAAATATCATTGTCCTAAGCCACTGAGTTTTGGGATGATCTGTTAGGCAGCAGCAGACACCAGGAAGGAGCGGCACAGTGTCTGGCTCATCGCTGTCACTCCCTAGATGTTTGTTGCTGACGGATGGGCAGTTTGCAAAGAGGTTCTACCACACCCACAAGGTGCGTGCTTCATCATTGTATCCTAACCCCCAGTACCTCAGCATGTGACTGTATTTGGAGACAGTGTCTTTCAAGAGGTCATTAAGGTAAAATGAGTTCGTTAGGGAGGGCCCTCATTCATTATGCTGATGTTCTTATAAGAAGATAAGGGGGAGGAAAGTAGGGTTCAGAGAAGGGAATACACTGACCCAAGGTCACCCAGCAATTCTTAGGCAGGTCCAGGACTGCAACCCAGAATTCAGGACTTTTCCCTCTGCTCCAGGCAGACTCGGCCCCTCTGTGGAATGGGCCTGGGACTCTGGCATGGTCACAGAGGTCAGGCCCTCCCCTCACCCCAGTGCCAGACCCCAAGCCTGCTCCACAGTGGCCTGGGTGGCCACTTGGTGGCACTGTGAAGTCACTGCCGACTGGCAGCCAACCCTGACAACCCCAGTCCAGCCCAGTTGGGCCAACAGACCTCAGGGGAGGTGAAACTGGATTGAAGATGAGAAAAGTGAGGCCCAGAGTCACACAGTCAGTCTGAGAAGGAATCATAAAGTAGGTTTTCCTGAACACCTACTATGTGCCAAGTCTGCAATGATCTCATCTGCTTCTCCCAGCGACATGAGAAATATTCTCCCCCTGATGAAGACACTAGGTGGAAATACAGGAGCGATGACGATAATACTCACAGTAGCAGATAATATTTGCCGAATGTTCACACTGGGCCAGGCCTACAAGCCCAAGGCTCGGACACTGGTATCAACCCATTTTAAAGAAATGAAAACTGAGGCTCAGAGAGAAGAAGCCATTTACAGAGGTCACACAGCCAGGGAGTGTCTGCGGCTGGGACTTGTTCTGCGCAGTGAGGATTTGACTGATTTCTGCCCTCTCTTCCCAGCACCACAGCCTCAGACAACTGCAGGCCAGAGTGACCAGACATAGGCCAGACCTAGGCTCCCAGGGACCGGGGAAGACCCAGCCTGTCCCCAAACCCACAGCTGGCTGGACTGGGCTGCAGTCAGCATTCTGGGTGCCCACCAGAATTTGGGAGTGTGGAGGGGTCCCTGCACCTCTCCGCAGGGCCCAGTAGCCCCTGACCCAGACATGAGCAAGGAGATGCTGCTGCATGTCCCTGAATGGTCTCTAGGACCCCTAGGGCAGAACAGAACAGAAAGGGACTGACAAACCAAAGAACAGGAGCAAGGGAGGGCGCATGTCAAGAGAGCAAGATGACCTACAGGGGTGGGAGAGACTGAGAGAGAGACGAGCAGAGATAGGAAATCTCAGAGACAGACAGGGAGTCACAGAGACACCAGAGCACATACTCAGGGAAGAAGGACCAGGAGGCCAGGCAGAGAAAAGCCACAGAGAAGGAAGGGCTGGAAAGAGGCTGAGAATAAAAGAAACCAAAACAGATCAGAAAGATCAGAGGGAAGTGAAGAGGAAAGTGGATTGTAGAGAGAATTGAGGAGCAGAAAGAAAGGAGGGAGAAAGACAAGACAGTCAAAGGGTGGAGGCCAGGGCAGAGCAGGGGCAGCCATGGGGTCAGGGGTCGTCCCAACCTGGAGACCCCACCTGGCCCCTGACGCTGGGAAGCCAGGGCCGTCCAACTACCACCTACCTCCACACAGCAGAGCCCTCCCCTCACAGCAGGGGCCTGGCCAGGGCCCTGGAGGGCAAAGGCCAAGAGGGTGGGCCCACTGGAGCCCCTGGGCCCAGGCCACATCTTCCTACTTCCACCCACTCAGCAGGCCCCAAGCACATCATTTGCATAAAACAATATTCCTATGGGGGATGCTAATGCGCCCTGCTATTTTTGCATCTCTTGGATTGTGGTTTGCATACATTTGCATACCCTGGGAGAATTAAACTGGGATCATGTAAATGAGCCCACCAGCTTAGGGGTGAGGGGGGTGTCCCTGCTCCCTGCCTCCCAGCAGGCTGTGCAGGCCCCAGTCATCCCCCAGGGCGTGTCCTGGGCAGGACAGTTTGACATGGAAGGATCAGCTGTATGCATCCCCCATCCTGAGGCCACCCAGGTTTGGGGTAGCTGGTTGGAGCTCTCAAAAACCCAGATCTGAGACTATCAGATCCTTCTTTAAACGTTTCATGGCCTGAGGTCTTAGAATAAAGGCCAAAACCTCATGGAACCCCAAGAGCTAGCCCCCTAACCCATGCTTCCCTCCTTTCAGAAACATGGAACTTCCTCCTCTCAGGGGTCACTTCACCAGCCTTCTGCCCACCACAGGGCCTTTGCACATGCTATCCCCACTGGCTGCAATGTTTTTGCCTCCTCTTTACTCACACCTAATTTCTCTTTCAAACACTATGTGGAGAATCACTTACTCAGGGGAGCCCCTCTGCCATCTCCAACCTCATCCTCCCATTAGACATTCTCAGCTCCCAAAGACCAGCCCTTGCAAGGCTGAAATTAGAATTGATGCAGTCAATGCCTTAGCTCATGTCTGACTCCTCCATGACACTGAGGTCCATGAGTGCAGAGACCCCACCTCCTTTAATCACTGCCCCCTGATCCAGCCCCTAGCAGGGTTGGGTACATAACGGTCCCTAATTAACATTTGGTGAATGAATAAAAGAATGAATGAAGGGGGAAGACCTGCAAATGAATCCTCAAGCCTGGACCCCTCAGGAGCCCAGCCCCCAAACTCAGGTGGCGCACGGCCTTTTAAAAATATTAACTGAGCACCTACTCTGTGACAGGCACTGGGTGAAATATTTTATGTATGTCATCTTGTGGTTCCCCAGCATTGCTGCATGGAGCTGACATGTGTATTCCCTAGGAGGAAACAAAGGCTCAGAGTGGGAAGCCACAGGTCAAGATCACACAGCAAGTGTGCGGCAAAGCTGGGAATCCATCTCAGAACTGAGTGGTGCTGGAGCCCCAAGCTCCACACCTGCATACTTCCAGTGGGCAATGCTTGCTCAGCTCACACCTAAGTGGAAAGTGCTTCCCTTGGCCTTATAGGAGGGCTGTGGAGATACTGCAGGCTAGTTCACCAGTGCACATGTCCATGTGGCCCGGCCCATGCACACATCAAACTTTGTGTGTGTGTCCATGCTACGTGCATGTGTGCACCCACATAGGCCCGCATATTCACATGGACACACACACACAAATCTGGGTCTGCACAGACTTTCACTCAGTCATTCAACACATGCTTTGTGTAGGTGTGCTGTGCACTTCTTACCTCATGACTGAGTGAGAGTCCTGCTCACACGAATCCCACACACATCTGAACATTCATCCCCATGTGCACATGCTCTGCTGGCACAAGAGTGGTGAGCCCACAGGGTGTGAACATGTTGCAGTAAGCAGTGGCACACATAGAGCCTGTGTACACCTTACATGCCCAGGGCACTGTCCTGGGGCAGAGGCTAACCGCTCCAGGACCATCAGTATATAAAGAGGAAAAGTAGAGGGCAAGTGACTTGCCCAAGGTCACTCTGTAAGTCATTGCCAAAGCCTGAGACAGACCAAACAAGAGTAATCCCAAGGCTGAAAACCATGGACTTGATCCAGACAGATAGGCCTGGCTTCCAATAGCTCTTGCACTTATCCAGGGAACCTTTGACCAGTGGCTCCCCTCCTGGACCTAATATCCCCTTCTTCAAATTGGGAATGGTCAAAAATTTGTTCTTCAAAGGGCTGTGTGCACCAGACGCTCCACTGTGTCTGGCACAAAGTGAGCTCTCAATAACAGACAAGCATTGCATTATCATTATCATCATTATCCTCCCCTGTTTGTGTCTCAGGACTCTCGGCCCAGTGCTCTTGGAGCCATCCCCCTGCACTGCCCCAAAGCTGGACATACCCACACTACCTCCTCCTCCAGAGGTTGGTGCTGGTGAGCAGGTCTCACTCTCAGAGCAGCTGAGCAACGCTTGTGCTGGAAACAAAGTGCTCTCCTCCCAGAAAGTTCTATCCCTGACATTAAGGGTCCCTCCTGGTCAACAAACCAGTATTTGTTTAATTATTAGGAGATGTTTATCTGCCAGGGCAGGGATCAGCCTGGTTGGGATTCACCGAGGGGCTGGTGTGACCTGCATGTGGGCATCTGGGACTGGGAGATGGGGAGGGAAGGGTGTGCACAAGGGAGGGAAGGTGGGCATGAAGGCATGGTTGGGCACTGCCTCACCAGCCTGCCACATCCAGGCATGGCCTTCTTTGGGATATTGTGGAAAATGGAGAAACTTACCTTGCTTACCCCAAACCCCTCTTTGGGGATTCATTCCATCCCAACACACATCCTACTTCCTGCTCCGAGGCCTAAAGGCAGAGGGAACGTGGATTGTTCCTAAGGACCCCGTTGGTGCCCTGCCCCTGACACAGAGCCGTGTGCATGGTGGGCTGACAAGGGGACGTCCCGCTCTTTGCAGAGAAGGCTGTGGCCACCTGAGGCACCTGGGATGGATGGGGCAGGAAGAGGGCTGAGGACCCCCACTGGCTCAGCCCACGCAAGAGTAGCACGGAGCTCCCTGCTGGTCAGGAGAAGGCCGCCCCGCCACCCACCCCCCAACCCAGCGCTGCCTGCAGGGAGTAGAGCTCTTCTTGGAGGAGACAGACACTGTCCTTGCTGTAAGGTGAGAGCGCCACCTGGGTGACATGGCACCACATATCGCGAGACCCAATATATGAAGTCGAGGGAAGCAAAGGGTCTTCTGTGGAACGGCAGTAGGGGGTCCAGTCTCACTCTATGTCCCCAGTTAGAGAACCAATTGAATATGAATGGCTGGACACACTGGGGTCCCAGTCCTGATGCCACTCTTATGGCTCAAGTGCTGCTCAGGCCCTTAGAGACTAGTTTTCTTATCTGAGAAATGGGCACATGTCTTATCAATGGATATCAGCCCCAGGCAAGTTCCCTGTGGATTCAGTGAGACGGAGGAATGGCAGTGGAACGTTTTTGCAGTCAAAGTTTATTACCTGGCTTTGTTCTCCCAGCAATGGGTCGAGCACTAGAATCATGTCTGCACCCAACAGTCTGCAGGTCTGTAATCTTCCTCCATCTCTGCCTCCTCCCAGAGCCCCGGGCAGAGCTCTTTACATAGTGACTCAGTCAGTAATAGCTCATTGCCTAGGGGTGTGGAAGCAGTAGCCTAGCAGCAGACCAATTACATCATCAAGGAGCTCAGGTTCAGGTGAGGATCCTGGCCATAGGCACTTCCATTTTCCCTATAGCACAGAACTCAGACTAGCTTCATTCACAGGGCTGTGGTGAAGGTTCAGCAAAATAGTGCAAGGGGCATTCTTGGCACACAGGAAGTGCTCAGTAAATGCACCTTCTTTATTATGACAACTTTCATGAAGCCTTAGGTTTCTGCTGAGTTTACCTCCCTGTGTGACCCTGGGCAAGTTCTTACCCACTTTGGGCCTCAGTTTCCCCATTTAAAGAGCCAGAGGGGTGGCCCAAATGACCTCCTGAAACTCTTGCTTCTTTACCATTTCTATCACAAGTTCTGTCCCTGAAACTCCATGTTTCCCTGGCACCACAATTAGATTTGCCCATTTCCCAGGAGCATCGGCCTGAAGGGTCATAAGGTAAACTTGAAATGCAATTCCCAGAGTAGATGGAGTCCACACTGCTTCTCTGTGACATCCCCGTTCCTGTCTTGCCCATGACCTCCCCTGCCAAAAAGGACCTTCAGCAGGAATAGCAGCCAAATGACACAATACAGTATGCCAGACACTGTTCCACCTGCAACCCATGGGACACAACTGGTACCAACATTTCACATCTGAGGAAACCAGGAAACCAAAGTACAGAGAGGTTGAGCAACTTACCCAGGATCACACAGCTTGAAAGTGTCCCAGCTGGGATTTGAACTCAGGCTGTTGGGCTCCAAACCTCAATGCCCCTAAACTCAAAGATGCAATGAATGATGAAATATCATGCACAGGACAAATCAATGGCAGGTGACATTTGGGTGAGTAGAGCCTTCTGGGGACATAGATACTGCCCCATTCTTGGCATCTGGATGCCCCCAGCTGGCCTTGTGGAACCACATTAGGAAACCTGCTCAGCCCAGAGGAGGCCAGACCTCATCCTCCCAACCTGTTGTTTTAAAGAAGATATTCAATTATCTCATCCACAATGCTTGCACGTGCTCTGACGAGCTGAAAAGGGAAAATAAGAAGCCAGCATCACATCCTGTCACAGATAATTAGAGGTAATATCACTTTTAAGGAGACAAGCCTGTGGCCAATTGTTCAAGATTGATTAAGTTGGTGGCCAACACAGGTAACTGGGAAAGGGGACAGTGTCTGCCCTGATCACATTGCCAGCACTTTGCAGAAGTAACCTCAGCCAGGGGCCGTGCTGCGTTGGGTGTATAATTGGCAACCCCTCAGTGGACATCCTCAGTGCCCCAGGAGCTGCAGGGAGCAGTTAAAATGGGGATTTGGGAGTGGATGTATGGGAGGGGCTGCTTGTTCCCTCAAGGCAGGACAAGGGCAGATTTCAGGCCTTGCTAGGCTGTGGGCATGTGTGGGTGGCCTCAGGGAGGGGAAGGCATGTAAGGACCTTCAACCCACAACAGTGCAGGCATCGTCTGTTGAGCATCTCCCACACACCATAAGGACACAGCCTGAAAGAATGTTCCAGGCAGCAATGGCCATGTATGCAAAGGCCCTGAGGCAGGGGCAGGCTTGGCACATTTTCAAGGCTGTGCAGGAAGTTCAGCCTGGCTGGAACAAGAATGTTCAAGAAGAGATGGCAGTAGATGAGGTCTTCTAAAGTTGCGAATGAGCCACTGGCATTTCTTGAGCATTTCCTCTGTGCCAGGCCTTGGGCTCCATCTGCCTTATGACGAAGGCACTGAGATGAATCACAGGTCTTAGAGGAGGAGTTTGAAGGTCTGAGAGGTGAAGTCATTGCCCAGGTCCCATAAGCAATACATAGCAGAGCTGGTTTTCTTGTCTAGCATGTATGTCCCATAAGCCCAACCCAACTGCCCCAAACCATAGTTTTGCAGCAGATCAGGGCTAGAGGTGACCTTGAAAGACTATCAGATTCACTTTTTCATTGCACACACTGTGGAAACTGAGCCTGGATGAGGAGGCAAAGTGCACTCCAGCATGCTGAGAACCTGGTATGACTGTGTCCTTGTCAGACTCCACAAGTGCCATTTTGAGACACCCACACTAAACAGAAGCCACGGGGGAAGACTGCCTGGCAGAACCAACATGTGGGTTTTCTATGAGCTCGTGGGCATTATCCGTTTGTTAGACATCCACCTCCTCTGAGCTGTGCTAAAACAGCACTTCCAAACGATGTTGAGCACACATATACCCTCTGGGTTGTCCTTTGAAAACCTGTGGATCCAATCACTTGTGTTTGTAAAATGCTGCCTACCATACCCACTCTTTCAAAAGTCACAGTGTGCATGCGCCATATAAAGGCTCTGATAAGTCCTGCTGCAAAGAAGCTTTCTTATATTTCCTTTGCCCAGCATTTCCAAAATTCATTTGTATGTGAAATCCTTATACATTGGGATTTTCCAACAAGAGTAGTGGGAAATAATGGTCTTGGTAACTAAGAGAAGCTATAGTTCTTCTGATTTTGGAGAAAAGATTTCTGAATACATTTTGGAGGGTGAGTGAGATGAGCAAGTGATGGAGAAACAGTAAAAGAAGAAGGATGCTATTTCATGCAAAGAAAAGAAGCCCCAGAATGGGGCAAGGTAACTGCCTTGAATCCCTGGAGGTTCCCAAGCTGTTGTGTGGGGAGATTCCCCCTCTAGGTCCAGAGAGCAGAGTTAGGACCAATAAGCAGACGTTAGTGTAGGAAAGGAGTTGGAACTTTCACTGAAGCCTGGCTGTCTTGGTAGGAAGTGAGTTCCCCATCACCAGAAGTGTGCAAGTCAAATCTGGAAGACTATTATTTTAGGGCTGCTAAAGAATGGGTTGCTTCTGCAGAGTTTCCATGGCAAAGCATGTGGTACAGGCCCCAGCCATGCTAATTCCCCTTTTCTCTCAAGGCTGGGCAGAAAGAAACGAGGCATGTCACATCCATCTGACATTAGGAAAATTCTTATAAATAAAATAGTTCCTATAAAAGGTGTATGAGCTCTCTCCAGTCCATCTCATCTCGACAGTAATAAAACCAAGCCCGTAACTCCAGCGATATCTTGCCATCTACAAGAGGAAACGCTTATTTTAAGGAGTATAAAAAGAAAAGTAATTTACAGTCTATTAACATTTTAAAAAGTGTGTTAGCAAGAAGGGGGAACACATTACTGGCTTGACGAGGGATCGAGAGAGATGCAGAAAGTGGGATTGTATAAATTTCCTTTGGTCTCCAGGTTAACCTGGAGACCTGCAAACTCGTCCTGAATCTCTCCTAGTAGTCATTTGTTCATTTCCCCCCTTTCCTGAAGACGAAGGTTTGGTGGAGAAAGGCTAGCCAGGAAGGTCCGTGGGTCCGTGAGGCAGTGTGTAGGTGGGCCGGGGCCGTGTATTCAGAAGTCTGATGTAGGTTCCCAACCGGAGTCCCCAGTTGCTCTGCCAGCTGCCCAACTTTTTGAGCTTCAAGCAAGTTGTCGAATCAATGGACATAATAAATCCCAAAGTCCCCTCGTGTGATATAAAATATACAAGTGTTAGCTTTCGGGCAGACTTGGGAGCATTCGGTGACTGGAGGGATGTCACTGATGTTTCAGCTGCCAGGTGCACCCCAGGACCTCACCCAGCCTGGTCCCCTTGGCCGCTGCATAGGCTCCTCATCTGTGTTCCCAGAGTTGAGCCAGACTCAGGAAAGGGGAGCCGAGGCGGGTGTGGACAGATTTCAAACGACAAATCAAGGGAAATACATGGAAACAATTAGAAGGATGGACTTGAAGGGAAAACAAACTGTTCCCTCTGAAAAATACAGTCACTTGGACTAGCCGGAGGGAGGGGCTGGGGCCACTGCAGATGCTGGGTGGTCAAGCAGGGGCACCCCAGGAGGTGGGGACATTCCGCATGGTGGTCATGTGGGGGTTGGGCAAGAGCCGAGGCCTGATTCGGTCCTTCACCTGCCATAACATTACAAAGCAGGCCCCTCTCCTTGCGGTGCACTCCACACACACACGCATGCACACACACACACACAATCCATTAAGAATGCATGCACACAGACACAGGCCAACACAATATTACCCATGTGCACACATGCACCCATATTTTACACACACATGGAAAACAGAGTCACACACAGGTATGCACACACAACCACACCTTCCACACATGGGCCGGCACAATCACACATGCATGCACACACACACAACACAATCACAAGAGTCCATTCCTTATGCACATGAGCCAACATGATCATGCATGCACATGCATGCCACACTGACACATGTTCTTATGTGAGTATCCACACAGTTGCCCATGTACACAACACATACATGTGCGTGGCCTTATGTACACACCCACATGCACACATACTCCCAGTCATTCACGTTGTTCACACTCGTGTGCCCACACAGTCCATATACCCACATCCTAACACTTGTTCCAAACATACAGCTGCACACCCAGCGTGTTGATATGCCAAATACAAGCACACGCGTGCAGGAACTCTCCCCCACCCGCAGCCAACATAACACTTTCACAAGTGCTGTGCACACACATTTCCCAGGAAAGCGGCCATGGGGCGCAAGCGCGGGGTGTCAGGCTGCTGGACGGATGGCATCTCACATCTCAGCGGCCTCCCTGCCCTGTGTTTGTGCAGCTGCTCCCTCTCCCCTGAGTGTGGGGAGGGGGCAGGAAGAGAGACACCGGGGAGGGGGCAGGCCACGGTGGCCCTAATCAAGAATTTCACACCCCCAACGGGACCGGACCCCCCTGCAAAGCCCCCACATCCAGCTGGGTGGAAGCCCAAGGCTGACTGTTCACAGGCTGCTGGGAGCTGCAGGACCCCGGCTCCTGGACCGTGACCCCTCCCAGCTCAGAGGGCCGCAGCTCCCATTGTCCGGCTGCTCCCGGTCTGAGTCCCTGCTTCCCCCAGCGGGGTGCCCTGCCGAGGGCCATGGGGGTGCCCCACATGGGCCTCAGAGAGCCCTCGCCCATGGCTGGTTCCCAGACCTCATCAGTGGCAGGGAGGGGTTGTGGGCCCCAGACCCTCAGCGCCCAGCAGGCTGTGGTTACCAGTGAGGCTGAGCACATCTAATTTCACGATTTGAACCCAGAGAGACCTATTCTCAGAACCGCCTGCCATCCTGCCTCTCATTCCCCAGCCCTGAATCCTTGAAAATTTCACAGGTCTCACCTCTTGGCCTTTGCCTAAGCTGTTCCCTCCCCCACCCCTCTCCAGTGCCTTCCCTTTCCTCTTAACATGAACGACTCTTTTTCGTCGCCTTTCAAGACCGGCACAGGTGTCTCCTCCTCCAGGAAGCCCTCTCCGACTCCCTCTCTGCCTTCCCAGGGTTAAGTAGACAGCTTCCTCTGTGCTCCCCTCCCTTGAACCCACTACCTGCTCTCCCTCCATCTTGCCTCTGTCCTGCTTTGCTGTCAAATGGTTGCTTTACTTATTTGTGCCCTGGACCATGAGATGTGAGTGCAGGGCTGGATTTCCATTGCCACAGCAACCCCCAAACTGGCACAAGGTCTGGCACATGGTAGGCATTGTTGAAGGAAGGAAAGATTACCCAGCAGAGAGATATGGTGAAGCTCTGCATCACTGCCTCACATCCACGGGCCTTGTGGAATGAATTAGGTCCCTGATCTTAATTTAAGAGTTAAATAATACCACACATATATTACAAAAGTTAGGTAAATTTCCCCTTCCCTCCTGTCATTGCCTAGAAAGCTGCCAACTTCTAGATTGTAATTATGTACATGAATAATGAAATTAGCATACCTGTCATCTCACTCCCTGCTCATTACATGTGTTCCAATCCCCTATCACCCACCACCGGAGGCTGGCTGCGCCTGGGCTCTGGAACGGCCCCTGGGGCACACTGCATGCCCTGAGGGGCTGAATACCCTCAGGCCAGGGGCTACTGGGAGCCCCCCCGCAAACCCTCCTGGGTGGGGAGTTCATGCCTGATCGGGTTTTAACTGCATCTGATAGGTGGGTGGGAGCCTCGGGTTGAACACGCCATGGCAGGGAGGTGGGGGCTGTGGGTGATGGCTGTGGAAAGAGGGCCTGAGTTTGGGGTCCACTCCAAAATGCTGGGCGCCATGGATGGGCTTTGCTGGGGACCCTTCTCCCAGCTGTTGAAGTGAGGGTGGCTCTGATATGTGCTCTGTCAAGGTTGTGGGTAAATAGGATGTGCTCATAAAAGCAGTGTCTGGGATCAGGGCCAGCTTCTTGCTTCACCATTCATTTGCTCCGTGACTTGTCTCTGAGCCTCAGTTCCTTCTCTTGAAAAAGGAATAATAGAGAAAGTGTAAGGACACCATGATGTTCCATTGTGCCCAGCACATAATAAGCATTCAAGAAACCTAAGTTACTGTGGTTATCATCATCACGATTAATGTTCACCACAGGTGCTCACCCAGAGGTGAGCTCACTCTTTGTAATGGACTAAATGTTGGTGTCCCCCCAAATTCATATGATGCAACCCTACCCCCTCAAGTGTGATGGTGTTAGGAGGTGGGGCCATTGGGAGGTAAACAGGATCAGATGAGGCCATGAGGGTAGAGCCCTTGTGAATGGAGTTGGTGTTCTTGTAAGAGACAGGAGAGAGCTCGCTTCCCCTCTTACCTTTCCGCCGTGTGAGGTCACAAGGTGAAGTTGGTAGCCCACAACAGAAGAGGGTCCTCAGCAGACCTGGACCGTGCTGGCATCCTGATCTCAGATTTCCAGCCTCTAGAACTGTGGGAAGTGAATTTCTGTTGATAATCCACCCGTCCTATGGTATATTTGTTCTAACAGCCTACACTGACGGAGATACTCTCTTAGCAGGGATTCCTGTCACAAAATGGGGCCAGAAATAAAAGTGAGGAGGCAGCCCTCGGCTTTGCTGTGTATCTTTAGGAGGCATCCCCAGCTCCTGGATGCTCCTGGAATTCGGCTGGAATGTCAAGTTCTGTACTCTCCCCACCCTACCTTGTCCAAACTGCCTCCCTCAAGGAGCTGTGGCAGGTGGACTGGTAAGGACTGGACCAGCCCGAGGCTGCCTGCACCATGTGCTGTTCACTTGTTCACACAACTCATTGTGTGCAGGGCTCACTATGGGCAACGTGAGGGGCAGTGGGGAGCCAGCTAGTGCTTGAGAGCAGGGGACAGCTGGATTCACAAAAACTATAAATCTGGCTTTGCAAACTGTAAAGTGCTTTGCAAATGTAAATGTCATATTGATCTGGAGACCTCTGTCCAAACTTCCCTGGCCCCACAGAGAAGGGCTCAGGGCCTCAGCTGGTGCCACCCATGTACCCTGACTTTTCCTTCCCAGGACTAGGGGGCTGGCTAGCTTCTCCCCAGCCTGCAAGCCCCCTGAATTGGCAAGGCACCTTCTCGAGCATCACTATGCCCCTGGGGGAACCAAGATGGTCAAGGCCTCCTCCTAGTGGTCACGCTCCAGAGCTTTGCTGCAGAGAGCTGAGCTGCTTTGCCCAGTGACTCTGGTCTGAGCCACCCTGTTACCCATTTCACAGATCGGAGATGGGCAAGTCAACCCCAAGGTCAATCCCAAGGTCATGAAGACAGTCAGGGGAGGCATCTGCGAGGCTGGGTGTCATCAAAAGGAGAGGCTAGACATTACTCATATTTTTACAACCTCCTTCCTACCTCACTGCTTACTAGCCTGCACTGCAGAGAACAAATTCCCTCATTTAATATATTCCCATTTAACAGATTTCCAATATATTGAATCTATTCCCTCATTTAATCCTTGCAAGTCACTTAGCCCAGTGCCTGGCACATCACAGGAGCTGAATAAATGTTAGTTGCACATATGAATGAAATAATTAAACAACAAAAAAGCAAATCCCTGGACTTCAGCCCAGAGCTGGGAGTCAGAGAGACCTGGGATCAGACCTTGCTCTGCCAGTTATTAACCCAGTGACCTTGGCCAAGTTGCATCCTTTCTCTGAGACTTTCATTTTCCCACCTGTAAAGGGGGCATGATTTTATCTGTGCATCGGCTGATGTGGGAATTAAATGAAGCTCAGTATATAAAGTGCTCAGCATAAGGCCTGGGTCAGTATGGACCACTGGGTTTGTGTTATTGCTATTGTTGTGGATGACATTGTTGTTTCCATCTGTCCAGTGAGCCAGTGGTCTCGAGTCAGGAAACTAGAGACAAGAGGTCACACATGCATGGTCTAGCAGCCTCATCCGGCTCCCAGATGTGCTCTGTTTGGCTAACATAACGCTTCGTCAATTTGTTAAAAATTGACTTAGTTGCTAATGTTGCAAGATTGGGAGGTCTTGCATAAAATATAGATTTGGGGTCCTTCTTAAAAGTTCAGAAGTGTGGGCCACATCAGAATCACATTCACCCAGAGCCAGGTCTGCTGGAGCTGAGACACCTACACCTCTTCAGATGAGGAATGATCCCCCCAGTCTCCCAGAGTCCCCACCCCTCCATACTGCCTCACTCCTGGCCAGGTTTCACTCGTTTAGGTAGCTCACCTGCTACTGGAGAATTTTACATTTGGAAACTCTGTTCTAGATCTTCTCTTCAGTGATATCCACCAGGAAAGGCCCAAGTCACAGTTAACCAAATGGAATTCAACAAGAAGAAAAACACACCCCTCACGGCAGTTATATGGGGCTCTTCCCCCACTTCAGAGACCATGCTGAGAACAGCGTTCACACAGCCCCCGCGAAGCTCCACCACCCTGTGGGGCCAAAAGCCACCCTCCCACCCATGCCCACTCGAGAGCCTCCTGAATGGCCCCCACCCCCCAGGACAGAGGAGGGCAAGCAGAGAAAATGGCTCCCATCTGACAAGGCCGGGCTGCAGCTTCTTGACTCCAAGTGGGGACACAGTAATTGGATGATGGCAGAGTGTACCCAGGGCTCAGCTTTCAGCCCCAGGTCCCACCGACAACCATCCCATTTGGAAAGTTCGCCTGACATTCCTGAGCCGGCCGCCTTGCCAAAGAAAACTCATGCGAGGCTTGTCTTGGCACGGACTCAACCCCCAGCCTCAGCAGGAAAACCAAAAACATTTACACAGCTGGGGCTGTGACGCCCGCTTCCCTCAAGAGCTGGTCAGAGCTCGGCCGGCCCGGCCAGCTTGGGGGGCGCCTCTGAAGGGGCCTGTGTTCCCGAGCACGGCCAGGCCTGGCCTGCCAGACGGAAAACACTGCGGCCATCCCCGGGAGGCAGGAGCGAAGGCGCTAGAAAATAAGGGCTGGGCAGGGATCTGGGGGCTGAGGTGAGGTCCATCCATGGATCACTGCCCCCTACTCTGACCAGATCTGCACAGGTCACCTCAGCCAGCCCTCCACCCCACCTGTGCACCTTGGCCGATAAAATGATCCCAAGAAACGTCTGATGGAATGCTGGGCGTCTGGGGCCGCATGCTGACAGCTTTGAAGGACGGCCTCTTCACCACTCTCTCTTTGCACTCAATTCCCCAGTCTCTTTTCCTGGCTGCCTTTCCATGGGGTTCTCCAATGCTCCCCACATCCTCTCCTCCCTGCCAGGCACTCTCAGTGAGGCCTATCTGGCCTCCTGGTTCTTGTGACCACGGACTATGGGGAAAAGCCCCACAGGGTGTGGTTAAAAGCCAGGACCCCCAGCACATCAAAGGTTGCAAGATTATCTGCTAAGTGCCTCTGGACTCCCTCTCCTTCTCTCCATCCCGGTCGCCCCCGCTGCAGACCATGACCCGCCCCTCTCAGGCCTAGGTGGCTGCAGCAGCCTCTTCCTGGCCTCCCAGCCTCCAGTTCCACCAACAGAGCCCATTCTCTGCAAAGAAGCCAGCACCATCATTTTTTAATCTCTCAAATGTGATCTAACATTAACAGCAAAGTGCAGAAAACATACAGTTTTGCACAATATAATGATTAATTATTAAGCAAACGCCTATGTAACCAGTAGAAAGAAACAGACCCCTCCAAAGCGCCTGCTTGCCCCACTCCACAACACTCCCTCCACCCACCCCGTGAGATTGCATTACTCTCCTGACTTGGGCGATCATCATATCCTTGGGTTTTGTTAGACCTGAAAACAATACAGTTTAGTTTTGTCCTTCATGGATTTTATATAAATGGAATAATAATAGTAATAATAGTCATCACACTATTATTATTTCGTGTCTTCCCTTCAACATCATAAGGTAAGATTTATCCACATGAGGAGTCATAGCTGTTCATTCATTTTCACTGCAGTGTAACCTTCCATTGTGTGAACATATCAGAGTTTCTTTATCTTTTTTACTATTGATGACTTTGGGGTCATTTCCAGTTAGGGACTATTTTAAGACTATAAATGATCTGATCTTCTGGTGCCCAAGTGAATGGCACATAGTAAGGTTTGTAGTCACAAACAGGCTCTGTGGTCAAACGCAAGTTCAAGAAAAACTGCATTACACAAAACTAAAATTGCTTGTTTTCCTGCAGGACTTATCAGAGCCTTTAATGTCTTAATGTGTGAATGTACACTGTGACTGTTCACAAG
This sequence comes from Manis pentadactyla, assembly GCF_030020395.1. Lineage (NCBI taxonomy): Eukaryota > Metazoa > Chordata > Mammalia > Pholidota > Manidae > Manis > Manis pentadactyla. The sequence goes on along the minus strand of NC_080032.1, from coordinate 9,928,996 downwards.
CAATGCCTCTGTGCCAAGCCCAGATGATGCAAGGGTGGATAAATCTATCTTGGGGAGCAAATGGGATAGAAAGTACTGGCCTTAAAATCTGGTCAGGGTCTTTACCTCTTCCTGACTTGCTGGGCCGGTTTAAGTAACTCCCTTGAGCTCTTTGATTTGCTCATCTGCAAAACCCAAGTTGAGAAATTGTGACTTCCTAAGAGGCTTCCCCCTCTGATACTACAATACTCATGTACAACTGCTTTAATTGGCCAGAAAGATTCTGGAGGAAGGGACATTTGACCTGGATCTTAGGATTTGGGCAACGCTCGGCAAGGTGTCAGGGGAATTGTTGAAACAGTATGACTGCAGGAACAGAAACTGGACCCCTAGAGCTAGTTTAGGGGAAAGGAAGGAGAGCACTGGGGTCCATATGAAGGACTCCTCCAGCAAAATATGAAAGAGAAATGATCATACAGATGAACTCCCTTCACTGCCAATTCCATTCCTATCCCGACTCTGGGAACCATCAGAGGCAGGCAGAGACCTTATGACCTAGCTCATGCGCTCTCCAAAGTGGTGCAGTTTGCTCCTTGTGGGGCAAAAACATCTTACAAATACAAATACAGTACATAAACAGATACCCAATATATCTGCGGTATTAAGATTTCACTGGGAGGTAGGGATGGGGGTAGGGACAAGTAGGGAAAAAATATCTAAAATGGCCCCTTTAGAGGGACAATCATCTTTAAAAGACTGAGGAAACCTTGATCCATAGGTTGCCAATTCAAATGCCCATGGGGGCCCGGCAGGAAACAGGGAGTGAAATAGGTGTTGGTGGCAGTAAGGAGGGGCAGGGACTGTGGCAAAATGGAATGCCCAGACTAAATACATTATATCCATTTTTGTTTTTCTGTATCATTGTTTGGACCAAATAAAAGACATGTGCAGGCTGGATCAGTCTGAAATAAAGAGCAGACCAGGCCCACCCTCTGTGGCCAATGCAAAGGCAGAACTCAATCTGGCTTGATGCCAATTGGCTGCCACCATGTGAGGTGTGTCATCCCCTGCATCACACACACACACACACCATACTAGTTGCTTCCTTAAGCATCCTCCTCCAGACAGGATCCAAAGCCTTGTTGCACAGCACACACGCATGCAGATGATGGGAATTAATGCCGCATGATGCATAATTAATGAGACTGAATAAACATGCAGATTGGCAATCACTGATTGACTGCTATGATCAGATTCCTGAACACAGGCTAATTGACTGGCTGCCTGTAATTACCATATTTAGCACTGTTTTCTTCAGCACATGCGCAAACCAATCCTGGCAAGGGGGACCCAAGGCCTCATCTGTTCTAAGGGACACAGACCTTGTGTTGAAAACTTCCCTCATTGTTCTGGGTAAGTCACCCTTGGCCCATGGACTCTTTTCCTAGCGGGCATCGGTGATGTGCCGGGGTGGACCCGGTGTTTCACAATCACCCAGGGAAGTAGAATTATCAGCATTTTGCTTATATAGAAGGAAAGGTTTGGAGAGGGTATTTTCCTCAGGGTCCCACAGCTAACAGGCAGGAGAGCCAAGATTCCAACCCAGTCTGTCTATTCCAACATCTATGCTCTTTCCTTGTCCAAATAGTTTCTGACCTCCTGAAGCCAATGGTGCAGCAGGGAAGGAAAGGGATTTACACGCTGATTCACCCAATTCTCCCAAGCACATCCCCTGTGCCGGATGCCGTCTGGGCTTGGGACAAGGCAGTGAGCCCAGTGGACAAGCTTCTGGCCTTCCGAGGGCCATGTTCTTGGATGAAGACTGTGTTTTTAGAGTCCTGGAGAGCGCATCTCTCCATGAGCACCTCAAGGAGGAGGTGGTGTCTGAGCAGCCTACGGAGGAATGGAAGATTTGTAAAGGAGGAATTCATGAGAAAAGCTAATTGCAAAGGCCAAGGACAGAGACAATGAAAGGTAGAGGTTGAGAATAAAAGGTGTCCCCTGAGAAGAGGAATGTGGGCCTGTTGGGGGCATTTGGAGGGAGATGGCAGGAAAGACAAGAGCAGGGTAGGAGGTGACAGTCGGAGTTGGAGGTCCCCAATGTGGGATCCCTGAATGCTAGGTGAAGGGCACGGGCCGGGAAGGCTGGGCCCTCGGGCCTCCAAGCAGTGCAGTGCTGATGTCAGGAGCTGCCCTGAGGACTGCGGCGGGTCTGTGCTAACTGCTCTCCCCAGGTCTTTGTCCCACCAGCAGCACTCGGAGATTTCTGCTGGGGAAACACTTCCCAGCCTCCTCTACTCCAGTCTTAGCTCTGCAGGCTTAGACAGGACTGGCTCCATCCTTCACTCCAAGGATGGGGCCTGACTGGGATAAATCCATCAACTCTTCCCGTTCTGCCAAATGCAGATATTGAAACAGAGAAAGTCACAGGACCCCATTTAGCCCATGGCATAAAGGGAGATTGTGCCGAGGCTTGGGATAAGATTTTTATTTCTTAAGTGAGGGTGACCAGAGGGTCACACATTGCCTTTTGTATGGTGCAGAGTGAGGATATGAGGTACAATGAGGTTGCATCTACCACCAAGAAGGGAGCATCTGGGTCGAACTGTACCTGAAGCCCATCTGCATAGGGGCTTTACAGCTCTGGAAGCCACTGAATCTCCTGTTTTGGTTTAAGCCACTTTGAGCTGGGTTTTCTGCTTTTTTACAACCGATGACTCCTAACACACATAGGGAAACTTCACTTCCTAGCTTCTCCTGGTGAAATGCACTTAATAAAAGGTGAGAGCACAAAGACCCTAAGGGCATATGTGGCTGTTTGGCCAGCATCTTGATCTGCTTGGTTGCCATAACAGAATACAACAGATTAGGCGGCTTAAACACCAGACATTTGTTTCTCACAGTTCCAGAGGCTGAGAAGTCCGAGCGCAGGGTGCCGTCACAGTCAGGCCATCTCACTGGGGGTCAGAGCTTCAGCACACGAATTCTGGGGGACATGCAATTCGATGTATAGCAATGGCTCAATTCCAGGCCTGACTCTTCTCTCCCACTCCTGCCCATCCCTACAACAGTATCCTTTTGGCTAACCAAAGTAATTAAAGTCATCTAATGAGAGATTGGGCCTGAGGGCTCTGACATTCATTTCAATCCCTGTGAACATCTGCAGTATCGCCATATTTCAGTAAGTCACTCTGTGCCTTCCCAAGGAGAGTTGTGGGAGGCGCCCCCTGCAACAGGCTAATGGTCACTATTGATGGCTGAGGGTGTTGACAAAGACTGACCCCTCCCTTCTGTTTGGACTTCTCTTGATTTTCTGATTACTCTATGATAATAAATGTGAATAAATTGTACATGTGTAGAAGAGCAGAAACATGGCCTTCGGAGCCAGGCTGTCCTGGGTTCTGATTCCCCTTGTGGGACCAGGGGGTCCCTTCCACTCTCAGCTTTTGTCTGACCTCCGAGTGGCAGTAGTGATACTGTTCCAGCTCTCCTTGACCGTGATGTTGATCAAGTGTCCCAAGACTCAGCGGTTAGCAAGACCATATTTGTCTTGCTACAGTGCTGTGGGTCAGAAACTGTGGGAGGGCTTAGCTAGATGGCTCATTTCCAATCCATGTGGTGCAACAGCCGACCAACCGAGCTGGGAGGGCACGTGCTCTCTGGGAGTGGGCAAGAAGCCCTCCCGCCCCTCCGCCCACCGTCCCGTCCAGGTACTGGACCCATGTCGAGTGCAATCTGCATCCCTCGGGGGTCCCTACCTTCTTGATCCGGTCCTCGGAGGACACAGGATGGGGTCCCAGACAAGCGTTCAGGCTTTCAAGCCAGCTGCAGGTTCCAGTTTGGCTTAACCACTTCCCTGGGGGAGTTCCTTCCCTGTACTTGGCCCCAGTGTCTTCCTCTGTGAAATGGGAGTAACTGAAGAACACACCTCACGGCACTGAGTTCAAATACGATCCTTCCTATAAAGCACTTGGCCTCTGTCTACAGCAAAGAGCTCAATAAAAGTCAGCTCTTAGGAGTGAGGAATCTTTATTATTTGTATTATTATTTCAGAAGATGGTTCCTATTTTGCAGTGAGCATTGTAGAGGTGTAGCAGGGAGTTGCTCCTCAAAGCAAGCTTTGGGGTCCGTCTGTAGTGCGGGAGGGGAGGAAGCCAGAGTAACCAGAAAGCACAGAGGTTGGGGGGCCGCTTAGCCATAGGGCTAAGAGGCAGCCTATGACACCCTCCAGCGTCACCTGAGGGCCACGTCCCATCACCCAGGGGCAATTAAACCAGGCTCATTCCACTCCCTCAGCCTAGGCTCAGGGTCCTACCTCTGCCCTTGTGAGAAAAGCTAGAGCTAGCACACCCCCAAAAGCGAGTCTAGTTTTATTCCAACAGGTTGCAACGGAGAACTAAACAGAATCGTCGCCAACAGCCTCCGATGCCTCGGACGATTTCCTTGGGCTGTCCTTCAACAACGCAGAAGAGGGAAGGGACAGAAGATGCGATTAAAGCAATGAATGATTTGCCGTAAATAATAAATCAATAACCATCGGTGATTCACCCATCTCTCTTCAACCAGGTTTAAAACAGAAATTAAATATAGAACAAAGGAAACTATAAAAGAAATACAAGAAGCAGCGGGAGAGAGATTTTCCTGCTGTTTCTTGCTTTAAAAAAAAACTCTGCAAAGGGGATCAGTGTTGGCCGAGGGGGGAGGGCTGTGTGGCTCTGTGGGGGGTCGTCATCCAGGCACAAAACCTGACTAAACACTCGCCAGCCAACCCGTGGATTTCGTGCTGCCTGACAAAGGAGGGGAACCACCCAGCGTGGGGCCGGGTCTGGGGGCTGCCCTGGGACAAGCAGGGGTTTGGGCCTGTTGGACTGGACTCCAAGCTCTGCCATTTTACCAGCCATGAGACCATGGGCTTCGCTGTACCTCTGGACTTTCTGTCTGCAGCATAGGGGACAGTGTCCCCATCCTCCTGGGACCATTGGCAGGATGGAATGAGATGTCCCGGAAGGGTCTGGAACCTGGGAGACAACTAGTGAGCTCTTTCAGGTCACATGCCATTCTGTTCTGAAAATGTGCCACTATTTTTGTTCACAGCTGGGCCTGTGGGGTGAGCATTTTCTCAGTGGGTCAAAGCATCTTCCATAGCCTCCCACAATGTACACTGGCACCAGTTTAACTGCTGACCCACAGTGGGTAAATCGCCCAGCCTGCCTGTCTGTGTTCCTTCCACTGGTGTTTTGTTGAGCACCTACTATGGGCAGGCCAGGCGAGGTCTCCATCAGCCCTTTGAGCTCTGAGGTTCCTCTCCCACAGGGTGGCAAAGGAGGACTGGGCCTGCCCTTGATTTTGCACCTTTGCCAAGCCCATGTGGACATGCTCACCTAGCCTGCTGGAGAGTGGGATGTGTGGAAGTGAACCAAGTTCTGCAGTCACGCCAGGTGACGCCAGGCTGGACCAGCCAGCAGCCAGCCCCCTCTAGAACACTGAGCGAGCCTAGCCGTGATCAGCCCAGCCTGGCCCAGAGCAGCTGAACCCCATGGACACAGCAACAGAAAAAATGTTGATCGCTAAAAATCCACTGAGCTTTAGTGGCTGTTTTGTTACACAGCATTCTTGTGGCCATTGATAACTGCCAGACTTGACATGGGCCCAGCTAAACTCATTTTTTTGTCCCCAACTGCCCACTGAAGCCCCATTTCATTGAATGTCCCAACATTCCACCCAGTGGCCCAACACAGAAATCCGGTCATTACCTTCAACTTCTCCCTCTCCATCACCCTCCCCACCTAGGGGTGCTGTGCCATTAATTGTGCTCCTGACATCCCTGGGCTTAGCATTGTCTCACCTCAACACCTGGCCCTCACACTTAGATGATTCCCACAGCCGCTGACCCCTGAATGAGTCTCCCTAGTCCGTATCTGTCCCTGCCAACTGTGTATCTGCCCAACCCCCAGGCAGAAGTTTCTAAAAGGAAATCCGCTTTAAAGCATCAGCAACAGCCAGAAACACACTCCAGCCTGGGTCGCCTCCCCAGACACAAACTCTTAATGTCCTCTACCAAGTATCCTTCCCTCCAGTATACAGAACTACCACGCCCTTCTCTGCAAACACCACCCTGTTTCATGACTCTGTGCCTTTGCCTATGCTGGTCCCACCGCCACAAATGCCTTTCCACGCCCTTCATGTTGGTAACATCTATAAAATTCCATACATGCCTTCTTCAGACAGTTGCAAGCTGCTTAGAGTTGCAGCAGTCCAGAAGACAGCCCTTCTCTGTGAGTGGGAGATAATCCACCCTCTCTCCGGAACTGTGAGAAAGCTTGGCTGGGGACTTCAGAATGAGACTTCCACCAGTCTGCTGCCGAAAGCAGAGGCCCCCTGGGAACACGTAGCACCGGTTCTCAGTCTCAGCTTTCCCTCTCGCCGGCCAGGACTCCAGCTGTTGGAGCCTCGGTGCTCTCCTCTGTCACCAGAGTCGCCAGTGGAAAGCAAGAAGGACCCTGCAGCCCAGCAAGGAGTACAGGGGCTCATTAGATCCTTCCCTGACCCCGCTGCACAGAGGAGAAAACGAAGCTTCAAGAGGACCAGTGGGTGCAGACACTGATTTGGGGCACGGCACTGGAGGTGCACCCCCAAGGGATCTTCAGAGAGCACAGAAGGAGCGGCCGCAGACCCTCCCACCACGGCTGGTCTTCCCTCCCTTCTACCCCAGCAGGGTGCCCCTCCCCCTGCCCCGTCTCCCCCGACTCCTGTTTCATTCCAGCAGTGCCCCTGACCCCTTGTCCCAGGGGCCAGCATTAGATTACAGATAACGCTCCGCAGGGCAGGCCGCGGAGGCCCCTCCCCCATCCACGACCTCTGCCAAGGGACGAATGGGGGTGGAGTGGGGGGGGCGGCCAGGGGCAGAGACAAGCCCGCTGAGCAGAGGGAGGAGATGAGAACGTTACAGACAGCTGGTTCAATGGGACCAGTCAGGGACCAGTGGACAACTGGGAGCTGGGGACAGGGATGGGCAGGAGGTGGGCTAGTCATAAATGGAAAACCTGAGGCCCGCTTGGGAAACTGACCAGCCTGGCACCCCACTGATTCTTGGTGGCAGGTCTGGGTGCAGGCCCCGACCCCTGGACTCCTGATCCAGTGCTCCTCTAAGTGATGAGAACAAACCCCCACTGACCTCAGACTCAGCTCCACCTTCCCTGCGTTTCTTTCTACAACCCAGGGAGGTGGGCAATGCAGGCTCACCTAGACCCATTTCACAGATGGAGACACTGAGGTCCCAGGCACATTGGCATGTCCACAGGAAGTATAGAGACGGTGGGTGGGGTGGGGTAACACCCTCCCCCATGTCTCCATGTCAGGGTAGACAGGGACATACTTCCACCCTGAAGTGGCGAGAGGCACAGCAGGAAGGCCCTAGTATTCATCAGTGCCCGCCACATGCTGGGCACTGCATTCTGGGGTGGCTCACAGCCAGAGGTGGGAGAAACACACACACAACGGGACCCTGCAGCACGCTGGGCGGTGATGGGGGCCCCAGGAGGGTAGGGGAGGAGAAGCTTGCCTTTCATTCATCTGGACAGAAGCCCAGTGAAACCGTGGGGTATGGCTTTGCCCATTTCACAGACAAGGAAAAGGAGCTCAGAACTGGAACGGTGGCCTGGGCCTTGACCTCAGATTCCCTTCTCCCCTGTCTTGCTGCCCTCCACATCCTCAGGGCATCCTCGACTGGGATTCTTAGGTCCTGAGGGCCATCCTCAGGGCACACAGCAGAGGCCTGTCCTCAGGGGACAAGGCAGAGGCCTGGCTGGGCCACAGCAGGTCACTGGCATCAAGCAGAGTCACCAGCAGCCTTGAGGGCCTGGAGAGGGAGGCCCCCGTCGGGGCCGGAACCCAGTCCCCGGGGACAGCGGGGGCCTCTGGGCTCTGTGGAGTCCTGGGACAGGGGTGTCACTCATGTTTATGTGAACACACTCACACGCGCCCACACACACACACAATCTTACTGGGCTTGGAGGCTGCTGGATGTCAGGACCGGCACCAAAGCAAACAATGAACTCAAAGCTCTCCCCAAAGCACTCTCGAAGTGCCCCTGCGGGGCTGAGACGCCCTTCCTTTTCAGGGGCTGTGAGAGATGCTGACTCCGGGACAAAATAACCCGCTTTATTTTGCAAACACCGCGCGTTCCTGCGCAGCCGCCCCTTCCTCCCACCCGATCTTCCCCGTCCTTGGCGTTCCGGAGAAGCCCGGGGACACGGGCGCTGGCGCGCTCCTTCAGTGACGGGGACGGGGCTCTGGGCGGGGAGGAACGTGTCCAGGGTCACACAGCTGGGAACAGAATCAGGCTCGGCCGGGACTCCAGCCCCTCCGCTTAGACTTCTGGAAAACAGTCTCAGGATCTTCTTTGACTTGTCTTTTGCTCTGGCCCTGGCTTGCTCTTCTCTGTTTCTCTTTCTCCTTTTTTTTAATTTTTCCATTCTCTCCTTTGATCCTTTCTCCCCTTGACTCTCTCCTGTGTCTCTGCCTTTCTTCTCTCTCTCAATCTCTGTCTTACTTTCTCCATTTCTCCCTGGCCTCCTTCTTCCTCATGAGATGCCCAACCCTCAACGCTGCAGTTTCAGACACGGCCTCCCACCCCGTCCCCACTCTTCCCATCAGCCACCTGGGCCAAGTCCTGCAGCCCTAGTTCCAAAGCACATGTCAACCCAGAGGGGCCTCGGCCACCCAGGAAGCCCCCCAGTCCACCACCCGGGACCACCAGGCCCAGGACCCGGCTGTATTTGCAGCCACAAAGCAGCCCCACCCCAAGTCAAAGAACAGGCACCTGATGGAGGTGGGGTAGGGGCCGGGCGGCCATGAGCCCTGATTAAAGAATGTGCTTCCCAGGCAGCCTGGTTTGCATTACCTCCGGCCGGCCGGCTCCAGGCTGGCAGCTGGACACACTTTTCCAGGGTGCAGGGAAGGGAGTTGGACTGTCCGTGTGCACACGTGCGTGGGCTTGGTCCGGACAGCTCTGTAATGGCTTTCGCATGGAGAAGGAAACAGACTTCTCCAACCTCAGCGCCGATTTTCCTGTCAAGAGATTTTGGATTCAAAAAAAAAGTTATAATCATAAAGAAAAGGGCTTTGCAGCTTGCACAAAAAGGCTGGACCGTGTGAAGTCAGATTCTGAAATGGAACCAGAAGCTGGAGACAATGGTGCAGGAGGATAGAGGGGAAGGAAGACCAGCACATCTGTCCCAGGTGGTGACTACACCTGAGGGGACACTCTTGTGCCCCAGGAGGGACAGAGGGTAACCCTTCACCTGCAGGACAGACTCCCCACTGGCTGTCCCTTCAGGGAATCCTCGCTGCCCACCCTCCTGTGTTGGTCGTCTCCTCCCCAGGTGGGCCAGTCCCAGGGCACTCCTGCTGGAATCCCAGTCCCTCCACTGACAGCTGTGGGAGAGCCCAGTGCATCCCAGCCATCTCTGCTCACAGGACCCTGTGCCTTGTTCAGGGCTGTTGAGATGATTCTCGAAGCTGAGACCCACATACCACTCGGCCGGAGCTTGAATGTCTCCCAGTTGGAGAGAACCCTTCTTTCTATTGAGACAGGGTCCGTGGGCCAGAGTAGGGTGAGGGCCTCTTGAAAAACGAAGCAAGATAACCCATTGCGGGATTTGCTTTGGCCTGCTGGGGGGCCCAGCTTGTTTATTTGACTTTACCCAGGTGCTGCTTTTCTTCCTCCAGCCCTAAACTAATGATATGCTGCAACTTGGACAATGTAGCAAGCAAGCCCAAAACACCTAGTAAAAACAGGAAGGATTCCATCTTAAAAATTAGATGGCATTTTGAAACCCAATTTGTTAAGAAGTACGTTACTCTTTAACAAACAGACAATAACTCAGCCCACTTCGGGAGCAAAGCAGGCAGTATTAAGTGATATGCTCCCAGACCAGGAAGCTGCTATCCTGGGAGGGAATCAGAGCAGTAAAATTCTTGTAAATAACCAGGAAGACTAATAAGAAACTTAGTGTTTCTTCAAAGGTAAACATTTTGGGACCACTTAGCAGGTGTACATCCCTAGCCCTTTGTCTCTCAACCGCGTATAACCCCTAAACAGCGCACCACCGGGGGGTTCTCTTGTCCCCTCCTGGTATAAGCCAGGAGCTCTTGTCCTCTCGCTTTATCTCTAAATAAAAGCCTCTCACTTGCTCTCCTACCTTGAGTGTTTGTGAAGTTAATTCTCCGACTCCTCAAACAAGAACCCCGGCATCACTGTGAAGAGACAACTGGGCTGGAAGACAACAAATCCCAATCCATCCAGGCTCTGGCTGCTGTCTCTCTGCTGGGTGACCTTGAGGCCTCAGTTTGTCCATCTGCAAAATGCACAGGCAGGACCCCGAGCCCTCTCACATCGGACTGGTTTCCGGACGTGCACTAGAGCCTGGCCTGCAGAGGGGCTCACAGGACTTACCCCTGCCACTCCCCGATGCTTCCTGGCCTTTGCCACCACCACCACCACCCCCGCCCACAGTTCCCTTGCCTAGGAGGCCCCTCCCCTCAACCATGGGCCCTAGGGAAGATGACCCCTGCTAGAGGACGTCGGGGCCTCCGATTTCACTCCTGCAGCCTTGAACATCCCCTTTATGACCCTATCATTGTGACGCTGTTATTTCTATGAAGACTTGTTCTACATCTTCTTGAGCCCTTCTAGACCATGGAACCCAGGAGAGCAGGGGCCCCAGTCTATCGTGTTTCCTTTGCCCCTGCCTGTGCCCGTAGTCCCCGGCACCACATTGGCACATCTAGTTACAGGAAATTAAATATGTACAGAGTGCCAACTATGTGGCAGGCACTGTGGCCACAGCAGTGGATGGGTGGATGGGTGGATGGGTAATGAGAAATGAAGAGCACAAGCTTAATTTATGCCAGGCCTGGGACAAGCTTTCTATATGAATGATGTTATTTGATTCTCACATCAACTCTAAGAGGCAGGCACTGTTACTATTCTCATTCTACAGATGAGGAAACTGAGGGCCAGAGAGGTTAAATAACTGCCTAAGGCCACACAGCCAGTACGGTGGAGACGGGATTCAGTGCCAGGCAGTCCATGGGTTCCAGAGTCCATGGGCTTGTCATTCAGCTAGGGCAATGTGCAGAGAGAGAATGGGGGTTATTTGTAAACATTGTCCCCCTCCACCCCACTGGCCTGTGGGTTCCAGGGAGCAGGGACTGGGGATGTCATCTCTGTAAGGAACAGCCTGGGAAGTGGCTCTAGATCCTCTGTGGAGTGGTCTGGGCCCATTTGGCAGCTGGGAGGACTTGTGAAATCAGACCCGGCTCTGAATTGTGCCCCACCCCCTCCCTCACACACAAAGGGACCGTCTGCCAGCTGTGTGACCTTGGGCAGGTCACCCAATGCTTCTGAGCCTTGGTTTGCTCATCTGGGCAATGGGAATGATGAACTCAGCCCTGAAAATTAATGCCCTCATGTTGCAAATGTGCACTTACCCAGCTCAGGGCTGGGCACACCCAGGGACTCAATGCCTGAGACTGTCTGGGGGGCAGCCTGGGCCTCCGCTGGGGAAGGACTTGTGCCTCCTGGACCCAGCTGGCTTCTGGCCTGGACCCAGCCTGGCCGCAGCCGCCAGTCCTCCGGGCTTAATATCCTTGGCGGCAAGGCTGGAATAAGCTGTCTTTCAAGAGGGGAACTTTATTTATACGCCGATGCCAGTCGTGCTCCTGCTATTAGAAATTTCATCGGCTTCTCTGATTTAGGGCTTGCCACGAGCTGCCAATCGCAGCCGCCTCCAGGCCTGGCCCTGCAGCTCGGCCAACCTTGTTTCAGCTCACAGCGGCAGAAATGAACATTATTTAATTTCCCGCCAGCGGGCAGTGAAAGCCAGGGCCCCCCCGCCTGCCGGATGACAAATTTATTTAATCCTTTTTGGAAACAGTGTCTGGGGAGAGATCTGACGGGCAGCTCTAGGGACACTCCAGACCCCTCCAGGCTTGGTCAGGCAGGGCCCGGGGACCGCTGAGAGGGAGTCCCTTTCATGAGGATCCCGGGCGTACCCCAAGCTGGGGGGCCCAGAGCAATCTGCCCCAACCCCCTGACACCGGAGATATCTTTGCTTGGGAGGTGTCAGCAGCAGCCCCTGGGGGAAGCACACCAGGGCCAGTTTATCTGGGATCAGGTCCCAGGATGCACCCTGGGGAGCTGAGGCAATGAGACAGGGTGGCAGCAGCACTGGGGGCAGGCTGCATAAACGAGCAGGTTTCCACTGGAGGCATCTGGGCTCAGGTGTGCTGGGGCCTCTGGCTGACTGCACAGAGGACACTGTGTCGCCCTAAACACATCTCAGGTCATGCACCCAAGGGGTGAGGAAGGTGGGAATTTATACCCAATACCCGTCTGTCATTGGGAGGGCTGCTTCCCCCCAGGGGAGGGGCCACTAATTCCCCAGCACTTCTCCCCTGCCCCACATTCAGCCATCTCATCTTGTCAGCTTGCAGTGGGGGTATGGACAGGGTCCTCACCTCATGAGGCTGTTCATCCTCCTGCTTACCTGTCAACTCCTCCTTTCTTCAAGCTGCTGCTCAAAGGTACCTCCTCCAGGAAGCCCACCTTGTCATCCACCTATTTCTTTCCTGACATATAACATGAACCAGGATTACCCATGTATTTGTTTGTTTATGGGTCTATTGCTCATCATCCCCACTAGGCTGAAAACCTCCCGAGGCTGGGGGCTATGTCAGTCTTAATCTCCAATACAGCCTTTGCACAAAGTAGGTGCTCAACAAATGTTTTTGGACTGGGTAGGGGATGCCTGGTTCAGTGATATTCCAGGCCATGGGTCATGTACCCCAGGACTTGGCAACAGACTAGGACCTTTCCATGTGATAACAGCTCCTTTAACACTCAGGCCAACTTTCCCGGGAGGTATTAGCATGCCCATTTGACAGACGGAAAGATCGTGCACAGAGACTGTGCTGCATTAAACTCGGCTGCAGGTTTGCACAGCACCCACCTCTTGCTCCATCCTCCCTGCTGCCCCAAAGAACAGGTGGAAGGAGTTTTCTGGACCTCATTTCACAGCTGTAAATTCCTTTGTCCACAGCTGTGAGTACTCCAGGGGGTGAGGACAAATGGGGTCCCAGCCCTCATGAAGCCTATAATGTCTTAAGTGCCGGAGGATGTCAGTGGAGAAAAGTTTCTGGAAGGCTGGAGCAATCAGGGCTGGAGCTGCCAGGAAGAGGTGACTTATTTTTCTCTCTTGTAAACAGTCAAACAAGAAAGAAAATCAGTCCCTTGAGGTTTGGGGAAGCAGGAAATTAAAAATATTTGATGGCCCATTAGCCCTGGCAGCATGGCACTTAGAAACTTTTATGTCCAAGACACTTCCAAAACAGAAATGTTTCATATGTCATAGAACGTATAATGTGATGTTTTATATGTAATAAGTTTTAATATGTAATGATCCCAAATTGCCCAAGCTGGGAGATGAAATACAGAACAGTTAAAAATAAAAGGGGAAACGAATGCAAGAAAAAAATTGCAGCAATCTGAGGTAATGATTGTGTTCACCACTTACTGTGGTGATCCTTTCGCAGCGTGTGCATGTGCCAAATCATGGTGTTGCACACCTTAAACTGATGCAGTGTATGTCAATCATATCACAATAAGGTCGGCACCAATAAAATAATAAGTAAAACCAAATAAATAAATATAAGGGGAAGAGAAGAAACCGAAGGTAAAAAGCCACAACGTGGCCAGAACAGGGGTGGGGAGGGATGCTCCCTAGACAATTGATTTTGCCTGGGGGTCGGGGTGGGGGAGCGATCCCCGAGCCTTTAGTCTTCGGGATGTGATGGCAGCAGCACCCGGAGTGTTAATTGTCTGTGAGTCCTAATAGGTGTAATATTCTTAAGTGTTACATGTGCATTAATTAAGTAACACTGCATTTAGCTCCAAATCATGCAGAAGGCATGTGTGGTGTTTGCACAGGCATAAATATTCGCTCAGTTAGCGAGTGGCTGGCACGATTTTCTCTCTGCCCACTGTGGTGGAAAAAGGCATCTTGGGAGAAATGGGAAGTAGTGGAGCCAGCAGGGAGTGTGGGGAGTGAGGAACACCTCCCCCACCCCCCGGTACGGGGTAAAGAGGACAGTGAGCTGCATTCGTAGTACAGTTAGTGGGCTGTGAAGTCTGAGGCAGATTTGAATCCCAGCACTGTCTCTGACTTGCTGTGTGACCTTTGGCAAGTGGCTTGACCTCTCTGAACCTTGGTTTCCTTATCTGGCAAACAGGGAGCATGAGAGAACCACCTAAGGGAGTGGTTGTGAGAGGTCCCTGGGCTCATGCATGGTAGCTAAGGGCACAAAGCTCCTCAAGATGTGTGAGGATGGTGGTGACCACAGGGGTGGAGGGCATCACAGTCTACTTTCGTGTTAAGATCTGGGATTCTTTAAACTGGGGTCTGACCCCAGGTGAACTCTCTGTGTTCAGGATGCTCCGGGTAGAATGGAGACCGTAGGAGGCAGAAGTGCCCTCTGCTCCATGAGACGCTGAGCTCTCCACGCAGGAGAGAAGCAAGCAGCAGAAACTGGCCAGGAGAGGCAGTGTGGGTGGGAAGCAGGTAGCACTGTCCCAGGCCGGGGGCACAGGTACACCATCTGGTCCTCCTGCTCTCTGCTGCAGGTCGTAGGTCATGCATGATTGTGGCTTGGTCCCTCTCCTGCTCCCAGCTGTAGTCTCTGAGATGGGATGACAATATCATGTCATCCTGAGGTGAGCTAATGGCACTAAAACCCCACTGAAATTACAGGCATGTTGTCACTGACAATAAGATGGGAAACTGCAGAGCAAGGGAACGTGCTAGGGGTCCTCCCTGTCCCCCAGAACCAGCTGTGCATGTGTGATCAGCCCCTCCTTGAGCGCAGTGGGTCCCCCAGACCACACCTCCACCCACATTTCAAGACACAGCATAGTCAGGCCTCTTGCTTTCCTCCCGTCCTGCAGAAGGGGAAACTGAGGCCCCCAAGACAGGAAGTGACTTGCTCAAGGACACCTTGCAACCTGAGGGCAGCCTGAATTTCCCAGGACCCTCCACTCAGTCCCCCACTGCAATCCACAGGGAGACCCTCAGCCATAGCAGCAGCCCACCCACCCCATCTCGGGTGGCCAGGGCCATGGGGTTGTCTGTTTTATATGCTCTTGTTGCTGTGTTTTTGCTTTTTCTTTTAAGGGCTTAGGATTCAGGAAAACCAACTCAACGTGCATAATTTGGTAATTATTTCTTGCGTTCATCCTCACGGCGGTGCCTGCATACAGATATTGGAATTTGCATAAAACAATCTTGCTACTAGTCCCACGGCTTCCCTGGAAGAAGATGCCCAGGCGGGGGAGGGGAGGCTCAGGTTGAGCCCACCTGTCCCCTCTCTGTCCTCAGCCACAAAGGGAAATAAAGGTAGCCTGAGGGGAGGGAGAGGGGCCTCAACCCTTAGCACCCACACCCAGGGGAGACTGAGAAAGAAGGGATCTGGTGGGGTCTCTGTGGGCACGAAAAAAACACCCCACGGAGGCCAGGAACCCTCCCAATTAGTATTCAGCAAGCGTCTGGCTCAGAAAGGATTAATGGAGTCTGATGCTTAATATCCTGGAGAACAATTAATTTGCCCACAGTTTTGTCATGGTTGAAAGTCAAATGCTGGAACAGATCGATGCTCACGCGGCGAGCTGGAGCCCAGAAACCTTCGGCAGGAGCGGAATTTTAATTTTTCTGTCCTGGGCAACCCCCTCCTCCCCATTCCCAGCACACCCACTTTCTAATAGTTCTAAAAGCCACTTTATCCATGTACAGTGTTAGTTGCCTTCACAACAAAAGTCTGCTGGGAGCCTTCGAAGGCAAAATCCTCTCCGACTTGCATTATGGGATGAAAGTCGGCCAGTCCTTCTTGGGGGTCTGACCTCCGTTTCATTCCGATTGTCCTCCCCAGCCCCACAGGCTGCCCTTTCTCCCTGGCAGGGCCCCTGATGTCCCGACACTGTCACCAGGACGCTTGTTCGGAGAAGACGCCAGAGCGAGGTGGGGTGTGGTGGAGTGCGGTGGGGACTGGCTTATTTATTTGCTGGCCAGGATTTTGCCATTTGTTTATTCTGAGGCATTGGCTGAGCACGGAAGTCGCAGGCATGACGGTGGGCTCGGGAACACGGGAAACCGATGGGCTTGGGAGGAATGTGAGCTTTGTTTAAAAATGATTTCCAGCCGAGCTGGATGGGCCAAGCGACTCTGGCAATTTGATCCTGGCCAGAGGTTTAGAGGCCACAGGTTGGGGGTTTCATGGGGGGCCAGGGTGGGCAGAGGGGGCATGGCTTAGAGGCCATCTCGTCTGACCCTCTCACTTTTCAGGTAGGGATACTGAGGCCCCGAGGGGCCAAGATCATCGTCCACGTTCACACAGCAGAGGTCCAGGGCCAGTGTCTCCTAACAACTGAGCACTTCGTTTTCCTGGGGCTGCCACTGAAACCCCAAACCTGCCCCTCAAAGTGTGGCTCTGGGCCAGCAGCACCAGCCTCGTCTGGGGTTGATTAGAAATGCGGGCTCTCAGGCCAGCTTCATGGGCACGACCTGTGCAGGCCCAAGGGACCCCACGCTCAGAAGGGCCCCAGGACTTGATTCAACACTCTGCTGTCAATGTCTGGAAATTCTCTGGAACAATTTTTAAACTGGGGACCCCTCGTTATTTTGCACTAGGCCCTGCAGATCACGTAGCCAGGTCTGCTGAATCTGGGTCTGAATTTTAACTCGGTGTCCCAGCAACTCCTGGGCGTACTGAAGTTTGAGAAGTGGCTGGTTTAAAATCCCAGCCACCAATCCCAAGGGCTGGACAATGCCAGCAACATTCAAGAACCACCACAGAGTCAACAGATGCCCCCAGCCTCTCTACCCCCACTCCCCAGAGATGGGAACTGAGGCCGTCTGGCTAGACACTGGTGCAGCCCAGAGTTGGCCCCACACCTGGTTGCCATACTGAACCACCTCAGGAGGCAGGTTTTCCAACTGTGCTGCATTTCCACTTAGTCAGTGTGGACCACATAACAAGCACATTGCATAACCCATGAGGCAGGCACTAAAAGGAAGCCCATTTTACAGGTATGGACACTGGCACACAGAGGGAAAATCCCTTGCCTCAGGTCCACAGACTGGAAAAGAATGAGCAAGGGGCAGGTTTGCCTTCTTAAGCTGGCATCCAAGCCCCCAAGCCAGACAGCTGTGGAAGACAGATGATCCAGTCTGACCTCTCCTTACTAATAAAGCAACTGTGGCCCAGAAAGGGTGAGCGGACTTCCCTGGTCACACAGCCAGCCAGCTGGGACCTCCTGATTGGCCTGAGGAACCCAGCCCCATGGTGACCCCTACCTGTGTAGTGTCAGGGGACTAGAGAATGGGGATTGGTGGGGTGTCCCCAGACCAGGAGGTTCCTGCAAACCCTCACCCCTGCGCAAATGCTCCCTGGCCCACACCCGACCTTGGGCTGAACTCCATTGCAGAGAGCACCCCTCCCAGCCCCACAGGGTCAGCCAAGGAGGCCTCTGGTGTCTAGAGCCACAGCTGGGGCCTGCTCCGTGGACAACAAACATCTGGCTGCTGGCTTCTGGACCCACAGACAAGCCATAGGCAGAGAGGCCCCTTGAGGAAAGCCTCAGTCTGGTCTCCCCACCGGGGCCCCTCAAGCAAGGATCCAGGGTCTGCACACATGCACGCGCGCACACACACACACACACACACACACACATGGCCTTGGGAGGAGAGGGTCTTCTCATCTGCAGAGCCTCAGTTCCTTCACCTGCAATTTGGGAACAATAAGAATCCATGCACAGATTCTGATCGTGGTCACTGCTAGCATTATTAACTAGAAATCACTTCAATATGAAAGAAAAGTCCCCATTCCCCCCCTTGATTGTGGTCCACAGGCATCTGGGCCCTAGGCCAGCCACTGGGAATCCTTGGATGAATAAGACACTGAGGGATGAGGGGGTGCCCTCTGAGGCCCCCTTCAAGCCAGTGTAAATGAGATGGTGTCTCCACCTGCACCAGAACCAAGGATGGCCACTACCCTGGGCAGCTCTCTCTGCAAGCCCCATCACCCCAAACTCTCTGCCACAGTGTTACAAGGACCCACACTTTCAATCATTCAAGGAAGCAGTGAGGACTTCTAAAGTCATTTTTTTTTTAGTTAGACTCCCTTCCAACCATGGCCCTTTCTGAGGGCATCATAAAAGGTGGAACTTCACATTCAAAGCCACAATCACATGAGGCCTTTAGGCTTCCTTGAGGAGCAAGCCATGCAGAGGCCCTGGCACGGGGACCCAGAAATACAGAATACTCCTTGAAGGATGGTGCCCACCCAGGCACAGAAAGGGATGAAGATGAAAACAACTCCAGTGTTTGACCAAATCCAGAAGAACCTCATTCCAGAAAGGTCGGTTGCTCTGGATGGTCTTTCCTTAGAGGGATATAACTTCCCTCCCTGTCACACACAGTCAGACCTGGAAATGCAAATCAGGTTCATCTCACATGCTAATTTTGATGATCTATGAATGATGGCTGCCAGGAACACTGGACTGAGCTAGGTTTTGAAGTAGAATGTCTAAACATCCTGGTCTTTGGAGGGCTGTCCAAGTTTACACTTGTTGTTCGGGCAAAATTACAAATCATGGTGATTTTCACTCTGAAAAGCATCCCGGTTTGCAGAGTAAATTGTACAATCACCCTAGTTTGAGTCATGTCCAGATCAGTGGGAATAATTCTGTGATCAATTAGCAATGTCTGCAAGGAGCATAGGAGAGAGAGCAAGGGTACCCATGTCATGCGGCCACCTCCCTTGTGCCCAGTCAGAGCCCACTCTGGGAAACACACCCTTGGAGGCAGACACCCAACCAGGCTGCTTTCACACTTCTAGAAGAGAGCCCTGCGATAAAAGAGAGGAGAGAGAGAGAGAGGACAATCAGGGTAAAAATGAAATAACCTTAGTTTCTATTATATGGCTTATGTTTAGAGAGGAAAATTCTAGTTTGGATCCATTTATAAGACTGTACAGATGAGAATGGCTCATTTTCCCTCATAAGTGGCCACTAAGTAGGCAGGAAATATGGACCCCCAACAAGCTTTCCTCCAGGTGTGGATGGCCTGTGGGGTTTCCCTAAGAAATCCTGAGACCCCTTGGGGTTCCTTTGGAGGGGGGCCAACTGCCCTTCTCAAAGACCTTGGAAGTTTCCCACCCCCGGGGCCCTGTAGACAGCACCCCTGCCTGGGCCCACAACCTCTTTCCTCCCCAGTTTCAAACTGACACTGGAACCAGTCCCTTTCCTGCATCAATCATGCCAGGCCCTGTGCTGGAAACTTCGGTGCTGCCAGGAGAATGCACCACCCAGATCTCCTGTCCCAGGGAGTGTGGCTGACTGGCTGCTGGTCCCAGCTTCTGTCACCATGTTTGCTCAAGGCCACATCTTCCATGAGCTGCTCCAGCCAGGGTCTGGGCCTGGCAGGGACACTGAGGCAGGCCCATTCCCGCCAGATCCAGGGCTCCTCTGTCGGGCAACTTGGGCTCAGGGAATCTCCACTGGTGTGGCCAAAACTTTCCAGAACTGGGAGGCCACCTGCGATGCCCCCTCCCCTTCCTCCTTCCTTTCCTGTCACCTGAATGGCATCAGACGAACAGGACCACCTGCCGCGCTCCCCATCTCCTCCCTCAGCTCCCCGGCCTTCCCAAACCCATCGTGGAGTCCCCTTCTCGGAGGATGTGACTGACAGAATGTTGGTGTCCCAAAGAGAGCCACGTCCTGGTCCCCAGAACCTGTGTGTGTGACCTTACGCGGCAAAAGGGACTCTGCAGATACGACCAGATTAAGGATCTTACCGAAGGGAAGCCGCCCCGGACGCGGGCCCTGCCACCCTCGCCACCCTCGTATGTTGTGCCCTTCCCTCCTTCCTGTTCTGGCCGTGAGTACTCTTCTGTTCCCCAAACACCAGCACTGCCTCTACTACTACGGGGCCAGGCAGGGAACGAGTCAGACATGACCCCAGGCCTCCAAAAGTAGGTGGAAAGTTAACAGTTCAGAGGAAAGAGGAAGACGGTTGGGGCTACCTCCCCCACAAAGGGCCACCAGGCGGAGCCTAAGCGAGGAGTGGGAGGGAGCGTTCCAGGCAGGAGAACGGCATCTGCACAGGCTCCGTGGAAACTGAGGCAGTGCGGCCCTCCTCTGGTCTCCCACGGTCCCCTGCGCTGCTCCGATCACGGTCACCTATCTGGGTTGTAATTGTATATGATTAAGATATGTATCACTCCATATGTTGGGGGCTTCTTGAATGTGTTGACACTACCTCTGCCTCCTTAGTATGCCCAGTATATGGAACAAATCCTGGCACAGACTACATGACAGGTTGGTTAAGTAAATGGGCATATGGGTACATGAGATGAATGGGTGGGTGAGTGAGTGGGTGGGTAGGTAATTATAAATATGCATAGATGGGTGCATGGATGGGATGAGTAGATGGCTGGCTGGCTGGCTGGCTGGGTGGTTCAATGAGTGGATGGATGGGTGGAAAGTTGAGTGAGTAGATGGATGGTGGACGGGTAATTAGTAGGATGGGTAGATGTATAATTAGATGGGTAAATGGGTGAATGAGAGGTGAATGAAAAAATAAATAAGTGAGGGAGGGAATGACAGAAAGGACATCAAAGAAATAGCTGAGTGAATGAGTGAAAACCCCAAAGATTCTCTGGTGAGAGAGGACTCCTTCATCTTCTGTCCAAATCCATCCAAACGGTGTCTCTGGGCTCCCAGAACTCCTTTGTGGGATTCCACAAATAATGAGGAAGTCTAGTTTCCCTCCTAGGCTGTCTTTTACATCCTCCCATCCCTCACCCTACTGTCCGACAGGACAGAAGCCCCTGGCATGTTCCCTGTGCCTGAGGATCTGGGCCCCATAGATGCCACAGCCACTCAAAACTCAGTGGCCTGGGATAAAGAATCCTCTGAGGGAGATTTTCCCAAGCACTGCATAGGCAAAATGGGGTGTTCTGCAGAAGCTGGCACTGGGGAGCTCTCTTGGGAAACAGGCTGTGTACACAGGCAGCCTGGCCTGGGTTCTGGGATACCACCAGCCTCAGAGGTTTTTGCCAGAGTCTGATCAGTGATGCCCCTGTGCAGCTGCACACTTATTCATTCAGTTATCTGTCCATCCATCCACCCATCCACCCACCCATCCAGCCATCCGTCTGATGTTTACTCAGTGCCTGCTGCATGCCAGGTACTAGGCTTGGTGCTGATACCCCAGAAATCTCATTTGGAACCACAAGATGCCAAGTCCTTCAGGGCCTATAGCTCAACTTGCCCGTTCACAAACTGGGAAAGGGAGGCCCAGGGAGGGAAGGGAGCGGAGACTCTGGTCCTCCCAGCTCCTCGCCTCCAGCGCCCCTCCGCCCCTCACCTCGAAGGGGGTAGCCCAGCTCGCTCGGCTGATCTGGCCACTGTCTTGGCCACTTGCCTTGGCATTTAGCACATTCACAGTCTTCCAACCCGGTTCACACCAAGGTGTGAATGACTGAGTCCTCCTACCCCCCTGGGGCGTTTTCCATTGAAAGTGAAAGCTGCCGAACCCCAGGGCCTCTCTGGCAGAGCCCTCTTGGATTTCAGACTGGGAAACTTGATTAGGGGAGAATTCCAGACAAGATCTCAGTGGGGGTGGCACGGCGGAGGTGGGGGGCAGGGGAGCTCTGGGGTGTCCTCTCTGCACAACAGCCTGGTCTGGAAGAGCACTGCAGGGTCAGGAGTCTCCTGTCCCGTGGGGGTGCAGCTGTCTCCAGCTCACGCTCCTGGGCACAGCACTCATCAGTTTGCGTAGTGTGGCTGGGCAGACACCCACATCCTGCGGTGCAGGGACTCTCCCGAGGCCACGGCCACCCGTCGCCCTCCTTCTACGGTCACAGAGCAGGAACGCAAGCGCGAGGCTCCTTCCTCCCGGAAGTTCACTGGGCCGGCAGGACAGCTCCCTCAAGCTGGGGGAAGAGGAGGAGGAGGGAAGGCGTGAAGACCTCCGCTCACCTGCTCTGCGTGGGGCCTGCGCTAGCCGCCCCCGCAGACCTTTGTCCCTCCTGACAGCTCTGGGGGGTGTCGGCCCTGAGGTGCCCCGGGTCTGCAGTGCAAAGCCCCGTGATCCAGGTATCCCAGCGGGTCAGCGGTTACCAGCGCAGGCCGGACCACCCTCCGATCCCTGCCGAACGCCATCTCTGTGCCGCATCTGCCCACCCCCACGGGCATCCATTCTCCACACAATCCAGGAGGGTGTCTCTGATGCCCGCACCCCTGCCCTGCCCTGGCCCCATCTCTGAGACCCACGGAGCACACAGGGCCTGGGTCCTGCTCCCTCCTGTCCTGTGTGCTGTGTCCCTTCCCTCACTCTCCTGGCCTCTTCCCCTCCCCTCACTCACGTGGCTTTTGTTGGTTGTCAAGAGCACTGTGCTCCTTCTTGCCTCTGGGTCTCTGCCTGTGCTGTTCCCCCTTCCGGCAATGCTCTTCCCTCCCCACCCCAGCCTGCCTTATTGTCTATTCAAATGCTTCTCAGCTGTCAGATTTCATCTCATGGGTCACTTCCTCTAGGAAGCCCACCCTGACCACCCAGATGCCGTGGTTCCTCCACTGTGCATGTGTAGGAGCTGTCCATGGTGCACCATTGCACACCTTCTTGACCCACTCATTTCAGCACATCTGAGTGGACACTACCTTGCCAGAGGCCAGAACCCCAAGAGCGGGGATCTCCCTGCCTTCCCACCTCAGGGTTTCCTTGAAGCTGAAATGTGCTCCACACCGTTTCTCAGCAGGTCCCCAGGGGGGCTGCTCCTCAGTCACCCACAGGTGGTAACCAGATCAGTCACACCCTTCACTGGGACTTTCTTCCTTCTGTGAGTCACTCTCCCTGAGCCCTCATTCCTGCTTCCTATAATCACCTCCAAACAAATGCCCTGCTGCCTAGTCTGCCTCTGATCTTGCATTTGAGGGGGTCCAAGCTAAGACATTTTGTGAGCCAGCTTTTCCTCCCTCACCATATGTGCCAGTTCCTTGCAGGCAAAGCTTAGAAGCATTTGGGCCATTACAGCGTCCCAGGGCCTGGTATTAGGCCAACAGATATTCCTGGAAGGAAGGGAGGGAGGGAAGAACACTGCTCTTGAACCCAGGGTGTGTTGCTTCGTATCCCAGACATGCCAGATCCTCCCCAGATACACCCGTGTAGATGAAGGAAGCCCCTTGGGGGCGCTCTCTCCCGTTCTTGACTAGTCACCATTCAGCATAATTTTAGTCTCCACTTCCCCTACTCACTACCCTCCCCTATACACATGCAATGAATTATAGACTCAGAAGACCCTGCCCAGGTACAAAAACAATAAAGCCCATGACTGAAAACTCCTCCAGCCATTTTTTTTTCTTTTTTTGTCCCCATGAGCAGGTGCACAATGCAATGCCCCTGATTTTCAAGATCTGATTAAACTGTCATCGATGTGGCACAATCACAATAACTCCTCTGCCTTGGTGACGTCCAAATGATTATAGACCTGTGCACACCCAGAGCTGCTGTAGATAAGGGTCTGTCAGCATTTCCATTACTGGACCGTGGTGGGGGATCTGTTTATTTAAATTGGATGGATTGGGTGCTCTAGAGAGCGATGGATGGGCTGGCAGCATGGGTTGGCAACTGGGCAAAGAAAGTGTCGCCTTCACACTGCCCCTTGCTGATATCACGCAGGCCTCAGGTTCAGCAGGACATGCCTTGGTGACTTACAGCAAATGAGCAGGCAGTCAGAAGCTCGTGACGTTTGGCCTGAAGGAGTGGGCTTGGAGCTGCAGTGAGCTGGGGTAAGTAAGGATTCATGGGAAAGAGAGGGCCAAATATGGGATGTCAGGAAAACGGCACATCCAAGCTGCTAGTGATTTCAGAAGAGAGTTGGCATAAGAGCCAAAAGGTACTGGGGAAAGGAACCAACAGACTTTGAAAATGAACCATGCATGAAACAACTCCATGCCAGCCATGTGGGGTGCAATATGTGTAAACTCAAGCTGGACCTCACCAGCTTCCCCTTCCTCAGAGACTCAAATCTAAACTCTTGACCATGGCCTTTGAGATGCCATGTGATCAAATCTCACCTCTGTCACATTCCCATCTCACTCACTCTGCTCCAGCCACATGGCCCCTTAAGATCTTAAATATGCCAAGATTTCGCACCACAGGGCCTTTGCATAAGCTAAACCCACTGGCTGGCTCCCTTTCACTTCTCCAAGCCTCAGTGCAAATCATCTCCTCTGAAGCCATCGCTGATCACTCAGCTCAAGGCTCCATCCCCACCCACACC
This sequence comes from Manis pentadactyla, assembly GCF_030020395.1. Taxonomy (NCBI): domain Eukaryota; kingdom Metazoa; phylum Chordata; class Mammalia; order Pholidota; family Manidae; genus Manis; species Manis pentadactyla. Next base: position 9,904,624 of record NC_080032.1, on the reverse strand, counting down.
CCACCATTAGTCACTTTTACAAACATTCTGTCCTTTACCAACAGAGCATTTATCACCATTGGTAATTATGTCCTTGAGTGTTTGTTTGTTTGTTTACTAGCTAGAGAGGACATATGTTGTTTTTGCCTTCCCACCCTCCCTTCTTCCGAGAAATCTCGGTCTCTCATTTGCACGTGGTTCCAGCCTGACTGCCAGCCACAGACCCAGCCCTCTCCCCTCACAGTGCATGCTGACCCCAGGAATGGAGGCTTGACCCAGGCCTGGACAGTCACAACATCCCATCCTCCAATAAGAGGGACTAGTCCAAGGAGTACACAGGGGGCCCAAGCAAGACAATCAGTGTCCACAGGGCAGAGGATATATGGTGGCTTCAAAACATCTTGGCAAATTCTTTGACACTGTTTACTCCCTGTGGAAGATGCAGGCTGATGCTTCTCTCAGCGAACATGGGCGGCCTTCTGCGGCTGCCACAGTGAATAGAATGTGGCAGAAGACCGCATGACCTCTAAGGCTAGGTGACAAAAGGTGACACAGCTTCCATCTGCCTCTCTCTCTCTCGGGACACTCAGCCTTGGAACCTGGCCACCATGTTGTCAGGAAGCCCAAGCCCCATGGGGTGGCCACATGTTCCATGTTCCAGTCCCAGCTGAGGTCCGAGCCATGAGCCAGCGGGAACTGTCAGGTGCGTGAGCTAAGGAGCTCGCAACTGACTCCAGGCCCCAGCCTTTGGCGATGCCAAGTGGAGCAGAGACAAGCTGTCCGCTGACTTCTGCCCAGTTTGCAGATTTGTGAACAAAATAAATGGTGTTGCTTAAGCCACTCAATTTGGGTGCAGTTTGTTACACAGCAACAGAGAAGCAGAACAGGGTATAATGTAGGGACTCGGGCAGCCATGCTCCCTGCCACCTGCAGAGAGCTGTTGTGCACACTGATGCTAAGTGGACCTGGTGGTGATGAAGGACAGAGAGGCAGAAGCTGTGGCTGAGCCTGGCCCCACCGTTCTTCTAGAATTTCCACAAGGCTGCAGGGTCCTTCCTAGTGAATGGCATCAACACGTACCCTCCATGCACAGGCAGGCTAGGGGGGCTTCTTCTGTCTCTAGCACCCACAGCCTTCTGGACTAATTCTGCATCTTCCTCCTGGACATGCACTCCTTGAGGCAAAGCCTATTTCTATTGTGGTCCCTGTCACACCTGCCACACCAGCACAGGTCATGAAGTTTGGCGTTAGATCTCTTCTAGGGGGCATTGAGCTCTTTCCATGCTGGTACTGGGTAAAAGTTACCAGTGAGGCCGAGAGGTGACTGGTCCTCAGGGTTCCTGGGTGATAATCCAGGGATTGCATTTGAACCCAGGTGACACCTTAAAGCTCAGGATCCTGCACCTGGCTGAAGACAGAAATGGGACCCTGGTGGGGACAAGCGGGGGTTCCACATGGGGCTCAATGGGACAGGCATCAAGCAGATGAGCAAACTCTAAGCGGCAGCATGGGAGGAAAGCAGACTAGCACACAGGGACAAGTTCCAGAAGTTAGTAAGAGCCCTGAGGTCAGACCTGACAGGCTCTGGGAGGTGTGCGAGTCAAGGCCAGGCTGTGGTCAGGAGCTGAGGAAAGGTGGCGTGGGGACTCTGGGAAGGGGCTGTGTCTGCAGGGGCTCCTGCTGTAGCCCGTCACTGTCAGAGCAGAGGTTCTGCTCACCACTTGCTGCCGTGGACTGACAGGTGCAGACGCAGATAGTCCCTGCACCTCCGCATACACCTCGCCACTCACCATCCAGATGCATTCTGATGCGATCCTGCAGCCCACGCCTGCAACTCCCCACCAGGGGCTTCCTCTCGGGGGACATGCTCCTGGGCCAGGCAGGAAGTACCAGGAGTTACACCCCCGGAACAGCCATCTGCCAGGGATGGATAGGATTGGGAGTACACATACCTCAGCCCCCTCACCCTCCCGAACTGTGGATGACTTTGAGGTGTGTGTTTCACACTGGCCCCCAGAGATCCTCGTATGGGGCGGAGTCCCGCCTGCTCAGAGTGGTGACCTGCTCATGAATGCGTCCTTTACTGGTTTCCCCTGGTTCCTCTCTTCCCCACCCAGTTCCAGTGCTTCCTGGACAACTGCCCACCCCTTGCCACTTGCCCTCATTTCTCATGTCAGGGACCTTTTACAGGGAGTCCGTGCTCAGACAAGGCACCCCATGGGTACAGGACTGGCCCATGGCTGCCACCCAGCAATTTAAGGGAAGTTCCTCCTTATCAGATTCCATGTAAAACTTTTACTCCAGAAGCCCCTCCTGCCTAGGCTAGGTCTCCCTAGCATTTGCTAACAGAGACTCATGGAACTTTCCCTTATTTTGGGGACTACTTGCTTTGCACTGGACTATGAGCCCCATAAAGCAGGGCCCCCACTGGTTTGTCATCTCCCTACCCGCTATGTTCCCAAGCACCTGCCACTGGCCCCAGGGTTGATCCAGGAAATATTTGCTGACTAACACATGAAGGGGCTCATTTTTGAGCTCCTCCTAGGCTCCAGATCCTGCACTGAACTCTCAGGTATCATTGCATCCACTTTACAAATGGATATATAGGGATTTGGAAGACGTGGATTCACATGCCCAAGGACACTGCAGTGATTACGCTACATAACAAATTATCCCCAAAACAGAGTAGCTTAAAACAACCTTATAGGCCAGCAATCCAGGCTAACCCAGTCCTTTACTTCAGGGCCTCTCACAGGCTCCACTCAAGGTCTGGCTGGGGCAGGGGTCTCATCTCAAGGCTTGATCGGGGCAGGATGTGCTTTCAAGCTCCCTCGTGTGGTTGTTCGCAGAATTCAGTTCTTTGCAGATCGCTGGACAGAGGGTCTTCTTTCCTCACTGGCCATTGGTCTAAAGTGATCCCCAGTTCCTTGCCATGTGGGTGTCTCCAGCATGGCCGCTTGCTTCAGCAAAATGCTCACCTGATAAGGCGAGAGAGAGAGCAAGCAAGAAGGAAGCCACAGCCTTCACCAACCTCATCTCTAAAGTGATGCCTCATCACTTTAGAATTCACGGCATCATGCAACTCTGTAGCGTTCTCTTTAGACGTGAGTCACTGTACGCAGCCAGAGTCAAGGGAAGGATGTTTGAGGCTGTGACTCCCAGGAGGAGGGGACCCTTGGGAGCCACACCAGAAGCTGCCTGCCTCAGTCCCCCAGGTGTGAGGCTATGAGTCCCGGATTCAAACCCAGGCAGTATGATTTTTCTCAATGCCACAGTCTCTTGGAGAAAGGGTGTGTGAACCAGCCTCTGAGGCTGAAGAGGAACATCAGGCAAAGAAGAGAAGGAAAAGCCCTTCCTTGCTACCCGAGCTCTCCTTGCTGCATAGAAACACTGTAAAGAGAACAGGAGGGGAAAAAGGAAATGGGAAGGTACCAGCTCCTCCAAGCAGCCCTCAGGACCAAGTGAGTGGGTATTTTTCGGTGGCCTGGTCTGGCCAGAGTCTGTAACTTTGGGTTCCAGACAGATCTAAATACCAATCAGCTGATCTGAGGAACACTTTCCTCATTTCTTCCAGCATCTGCAAGCTGTTGGCAGCCAAGAGTGTTCCATTTGGAGAAAGGACTGTGCTGACCTGCTAACAGCTGGCTACTCCGGGCCCTCCCAGTCTCTCCCTGTCCCAGCCTGGAGGATGGTTAATTGTGCTTTTGTTCACAGCTTAGGGAATGGGGGCAGATTGAATGGAGGCAAGAAAGCACAGAAAGTTATGTTCATATAAGGATGGAGTAATCTGTTCATGCTTCTGTTCCTGAGGTTTCAGGAGCAAGATCAGAGAGAATGTCAGTATCGGCCTCCACACTCACCACATGATTTCCTTTGTGATTTGTAATTATAACAAAGTCCTACCCTTCCCCTCTCTGGGCTTCTATTTCTTCATCTATGAAATGGCATTGACTCCTGCTGCACCATCAACTTGGAGGGTCCTCTGTAAGTTTAGCAAGCTCCTACTCAACCCTCAAGACCCCAATTAAAATATACTTTCCCCCTCTGACCTCATATAACACATAGTAGCTCTCACATCTTGTGAACCCCCCATAATAATAACAAAAGCTAATATTCATTGAATGCCTTCTATGCTCCAGCAGTGTTCAAAGAGCTTTACATAATTGAAATAATTTGATTGTCATGTTGACCCATGAGGCAGGTATTTTCGTGATCTCCATTTTGCAGATGAGGAAATGAGACTCCCAGAGAAGAGACGGCTTGCCAGACTAATAAGTAGCACAGGCAGGATTTGAGCCGTGCTCTGGCTCAAGTCTGGCTTATAATCAGTTCTCCCTAAGCAACCAGTCCTCGCCACCTTGCCTGCGTGGTGGGTGCTCAGGGATGGATGTGCCCTGTGGGAGTCCCTGGAGAATGAGGCTGGCCTAACTTTACTCTGAGCCTCCCAGCTCTCCTGCCACCCCGAGTGTCACGCCCTCCTCCCCCACGAGGCCTGCTCGCACTGTTAGTAACTCTGGTCTCCTACGTCACCCTGGCCCCTGCCTCAGGCAGAGTCCTGGGGTGAGGGATCCTGGGACGTGTGTGGCCCTGACGCTCTGAGGTGCTGCTCAGACCCAGCAGGGTATAAGCCAGGACCCAGAGCACTAAGCACAGAGTCCCCCTGGGGGTCTGCGGGGCTCAGCCCCTTGGCAGTGGGCAGGTAGAAGGGAGAGGAAGATGTGAGAGAAATGCTGAGGAAGAGGGCACAGGGTGGGGAGGGTGACGGAGAGGGACACACACCGCGAGCGACAAAGAACAGAACAGGAGAGAGGGAGGCAGGGAGAAAATGGCAGAGGAGGGAGACAGGGAGACATAGGGGTAGAGAAACAGGGGGACAGAGACCCTGAAACCAGGGGACAGGAGAGAGACTAGGGCCTCAGAGGCAGGCCTGATGGGGGTGGACAGCCAGTGGGACGGGGCTTGGGGACACCCCCCACCCCACCATCCCTTCTGCTCCATTGCTTCCTGCACAAACGTGGGCTTTGTTGGCCAAACAAATGTGGGCGGAGTCTGGGCTGCACGGTCTCTTTCATGCGGCAACTGTTGCCATGCAGAGAGACACCCCGATCTAAGTAATTCCACGTTTCCCAGCCCCCCTCCACGTCCCCACTCTTGGCAGCCTGGGCGAACATGGGCCAAGCCTGCCATTCGTCAGCTGAGGGGGACGCAAGACCAGGAGCAGGGCGCAGAGGGCCCCCCACCCCAATTCAGGAGAAATTAAGTGTTCCTCTGCCTTGTTCTCTTTTTCTCTCTTTTTCTTCCCTCTATCACAGCCAACCCCATCACACGTCCTAGGCAATTTTTTCTTTTTTTTTAAGCAAAATAAGTCTTTTGAGACAGAGGTGACCCCGGTGGTGATAAGTGAGAAGGTTCACCTGAGAGAGTGTTATCAGCTCTCTGTGGCTGCCCGGGCCTCCGATTTCTCATTTCGATGAGGAGGCCGGGGAAATTGGATGCAAACCGACAGTCCTCCTCTGATGAGCTTCCTGGAGCCGGGCCTGCCAGGGCAACTGCGGGCCCTGCACATCGGCAGTGGGGGTGCTGGGCCAGCAGGGTGGCCGGGGCTCGGGGGCTGGTCCTGCAAAGATGCTCCAAAGTGGCCTTCTCTGCTGGCTTCCTCCTCTTTCCGCGGCTTTCTGCCTGGCCGGGCCTCCACCTCCCTTGCTCGGTTTTAGCAGGGACCTGCCTGGGTCGGGGTCACACCCACTGAGGCCAGCTCGGCAGCCAGGACACTCTGCACTGCGAGTGCAGGACTTCCTGTGGACTCGGAGGCCTCCGTCCATGCCCTTTTTCCTTTCTTTCAACCTCTCATCTGGGTCTGCAAGCTCATGCAGTAAAGGGCCGGAGAGTACATATTTTCAGCTCTGGGCCACATAGTCTGTCGCTGCTGCTCGACTTCGTTGCTGCGGCCAAATGCAGCCATAGGTAGGCAGCACAGAAGCACACGTGGCTGTGCCCCCACAGAACTTTATTTACAAAAGGGGGTGATAGGAGGGATTTGGCCTGACGGCTGTAGTTTGCCAATCACTGATTTTAGCTAAGGCCTTGTTACCCCAGGTGAAGTCTGTGGACCTGCAGCCTCCCCAGGTAGAAATGCAGAACCCAGGTGCCACCCCAGACCCGCTGCATTTACCAGATTTCATGGGGCTGGGTGCGCACAGGGGAGTCTGAGAAGTGCTGGTCTATGTGAATGAATGACTCACTGTCTTTTGCATGGAGGCACCATGTCAGCTGTCAGATGAGGAAACCGACACTCAAAAATAGGTCAATTGCCCAAGGTCATGGGCCAGGAACAGCACAGCCAGGATTTGCACCCAAGTTCAGGGCCCGTGTTCTACAGGGATCGAAGGGACACAGGTCTCTCAGAAATCCACGGGCATCCCACCTGGCCCAGGGCCTCTCTCTGAGCACAGGGAGAGCCCTTCTGCCTTGCTGTGTCCCCAGCTCCTGTCAGGGTATGCCTCCTCCCATCTGCTGGGGGACTGTGCAGGGAACCACTGCTTGCCCTTCTTTCTATCCGCAAGTGGCTTCTCTGCTTGGTGAGGCGGCTCAGCCTGTTGCCCGCCGGTCCTGCGTACTGGATGGCAGGGTCAGCCAGGGAGGGACAGTGGATGCCCAGGGCTTGTGGCCCCCACACTTTCCAACCAGGCATCCGTGGCCTGCACACCTGTCCTGTCCTCTCTCCAGCACCTGCACATCCCCGCTTTCCAGTTGTCCATGCCTCTGAGAATGGGCAGATGCTCACTGACCCATGTGCTTAGAGAACATGGGGTCAGAGCCGTTGACAAGAGACCCACTCTGCACCATGCATTGTCCCCCCTCCAGATGTGTTTGGGACCCTCTATTCATTATGGACCTTCCCTGGGTACCTATTATGTGCCGGGCTCTGGGCTGGAAACGGACACTAACAAGAGTTTTTGTCCACCTTCAAGGAGCCGAAAGTCTGGTCAGGGAGGCAGACGTGCATCAAAGCATCTGTAATGTAGGGCAGAGAGGGGCTGGTGGTAAACCAGAAGGCCGTGGGCCTAGACTGGCTGGGAGGGTGACCCAACATCTCAGACCCACTGTGAGCCAGGCAATGGGGGCTGTAGTCAGCATCACTTGGGGACAGAGCATCCTGGAGGAGGTGGCCGTGGCACTGGGCAACTTTCAAACAGGCAGTGGAGGGAGAGGAATATGCTAGGAAGATGCCAGAATGTGAAGGGCCTTGAATGCCAAGGAGAAAAGCCTGCAGGTCTTGGCACTGGCCTGGCACCATGTAGGCTTGGGTCTGGGCCCTTCCTCTTGTAAGACACACAGGTTTAGGTCATAGTAGCTGCTTAATAAGCAATACTACTAATATTGTCATCATTATTATTATAGGATTATCATTGTTGTTGATATTTTTCTGCCAGACTGCTTCAAGATAAATAGACTTGCTCATGTTTCTGCCAATTCTGAGCAGCTCAGATTCCCTTATTCTTGAAGAGAAGACCAGATAAGAGAAATTACCTTTTCCCTATTGTATCTGTCAGGATTAAGACCGACTGAGAGAGAAGTCAAATAACAGTGACTTCAATGAGATAGAAGGTTATTTTTCACTGATGTAACAGATTTACAGAGGGAGGCACTCCACTCTTTAAACAGAACTCATGGTCCCATATGGCTGCTTGTGCACCCGCCATCACTTCACCTTCTAACCAAAAGGAAGCAAGGAAGGAAGAAGAAGAGATAAAGGGATGCCTACCAACTGTTTTCTTGAAGCTGTTCTGCATTAGTCTGCTTCCATCTCATTGACCAAATTTTAGTTGCCTGGCCACACCTAGCTATAAGGTTGATTGAGAAATACAATATTTATTTGGGGAGGCCATACATCCAGAGCAAAATTGGGAGTTCCTTTAGTAAGAGGGAGCAAACACCTACTGGAGGGCAATCTTTGGAGGGCCCCAGACCCTCAGGAGGAACGCACACACACATTCAGGTGATGCTCTGCTCCGTGCCAGTGCCTCCCCACTACTCCATCCTCAGGCCGTGCATTAGGAGATGAGAGGTTCAGAAGAGAGTGGTTCCCCAGGCTCACCGAACTGGCCAGGGACAGGGCTGGGTTCTGGGCTCCTGGACGCCCAACTCGGGCCACTTTCAAATTCAGCTTGCCTTGAGATCTGAGAGTATGTTCTTCCCCTTTTTTCTTGCCTCTGTTTCTCTGTTTCCCTGTCTGTCTGCCTGTCTCTCCATATATATGTCTCTCTCCACGTATATATCTATGTGTGTGTGTCTTGCACTTCTGTCTCTCTGCCTCTTTCCTCCCTCCCTCTTGACAAACAATTCACCTTACCAAGGTTCACTCCTCCCACACACGGTGGTCCCGATGATGGGGGCAGGGCCGCTTGGCACGGGGCCAGGGCTCTGCTGGGAGGAGCTGGGAGGCGGATGTCTCTGGGATTTGAGAAGCGTGTCCACACCTGCCCCAAGCATCTGGTCCATGCTGCCCTCCCCTCTCTCCGCAGCCATCAGGGCCTGTGGAGGCATATGCCCTTAGGACACCAGCCTGGGGAGAGGGGCAGGTAGCCCCTGCAGACAGACGTTGCTGAACCTTCACAATCGCCCACCGGTAGCACCTCATCTCGCCAGTGAGAAACTGAGGTGCAGGGGCTGCCCAGTTTGAGCCCCAGTCTCCGTGGCAAGAGAGGGGCAGAGCTGGGATTGGAACCAGGTGGCTCCAGAGTTCTGGCTCTTACCCGGTGTCCTCATGGCCTTTCCCAGCTCCGTCCCCACAAGCTTCTGGGTCCTCAGATCCATAGTCACCTGAGGCCCCAGCACAGGCCCAGGTGGTACAGATGGAAATGGGAGAAGCAGGGTAGTTTTCACACTTGTACACCCACAGACACATACACAGTGGTGTGCGTTTGGACACACAAAAGCACTCACATGTGCGCAAGCACTAGCATTTGCACACGGGCCCAGCATGGACACACACACATTAATGCACATGGACATGCACACACATGTGCACAAATTCTAGGTTCCAAGTGGGGACAGTCTACCTGACCCAGTGAGGGAGAAGGTACTGTTTCCTTGCTGTGGCCTGCCTCACACGGGGAGGCTCAGTGGAGAGTGGAGAACGAAGAGCCTGGAACCAAGGTCTGAATCCCTGACCCGAGCCCCTGATCTGGCCCCCACTCTCAGACCTCCTAGCAGGAGTCTCTAAGGGTATTATGGAGTCACCCAGATCAACCTCCTCCTTCCAGAAACGTCCAACTCCAGCCTTCAGTTTGAATGACCCCAGGGGCAGGGAGCTCAGTATATTCCTGTAAGAGATGAGAGAGTCCAGGGTCACAAGAGAGCCTCCCCAGCGTCACCCAGCCAGCCAGGGGCAGGTCTGGGTTCTGAACCCTGGGACTCCACAAACTCAGGCCACTTTCAAATTCAGCTTGCCTTGAGCTTAGAGAATGTGTTCTTTGCTTTCCGTCTTTCTTGTCTCTGCATCTCTGTTTCTCTGTGCCTGGGAGAGACACGGGGAGACCCCAGCCCAGTGCCTGGCAGCTCACAACATCCTAAGGATCCTCTCTTACCAACCATGTGGCTTGAAGGAAGCCCTATCCCCTCTGTGCCTCAGTTTACACAACCAGGAATGGGGTCACAGCACCCACCACCGGCCTGGTCTCTGCCACGATGAGGCGTGAGTGCCATTTGGCATGTACAGCTCTCCCCTGAACAGGGGGACACTTGAGAGTAATCATTCTTCATCATGGCCTCCTGCGAGGCCAGCAGACCTTCCCCGTCTGGAGCACACGCCTGCTGTGGAGAGGGACAAGCAGGGGTCCATGGAGGTTCCAGCTCCGCGTGCAGGCAGAGCACTGTAGCCTGGGCGCTGAAGCTGGAGCGAGGTCTGGGGGACAGCTGCCCTACTGCTGCCCAGGAGGGTCGCCACCTCTCATGGGTGAATGGCTGGTAGCCCCCAGGGCCTCCACTTCTCAGGGATCGTGGGGATGCGTGGTCACTGGGGCCTCACTGAGACAGACTCACACAGGAGTGCAGCAGAAAAAGTACTCCAGGCCAGGAACTGAAGCAGATTTCTTATGTTGCCATCCACTCCTGTGCTATCACCAGTGAGCTCCTGTGCTTTCCTGGGCCTCAGTTTCCCCATCTCGCCAATGGAGATAAGCATGCCAACCTCAGCAGGCTGTTGCGAGGGTCAAGTCCACACATAGGTGCCCATCCCCAAAACAATCGATATTAAACTGCATGATTATTAGTTTAAGTCAACTGTTCTACAGACAGGAGAGCAGAGGCCCAGAAAGGGTGGGTCACTGGCCCAAGGCCACACAGCACACAAGAACTAATTCATGTCATCTTGTCTCCACCCCTATTCAGAGAAAGGAAAGAACCTGCTGCATTGACATGGAGACCCCTTGCATGGGGAACCCCTCATTTCTGTCCCTCAGCACCAAACCTCCAGCCCACTGGCCACTGGATTAACTCCTCCTTTTATAAATGATCCCTGACAGAAAACTCTTCCAGAGACACGGAAAAATATTTCCTCCAAACCTATTTACTTTACCAATTTCTGTTGCCATAACAACTCGGCACAACTATTTATGTGAAATCTTCGCCTTCCAAGTCTGACTGAGCACCGCGCTCTGTGGAGAGTTCAACTCAGCCCTTTCAATAACAACACATTTTTGCAATCAATTTGGGTCTGGGATTTTTTTTTTCTATAAACACACATAAAATATGTTGTGCAAAACTTCCCAAAGCTAACAGGGAAACGCCACATTTTATAGACCCATTGCTCTCTAATCGCCCCCATAGATACTGTCTGAGAGTGACAGAAACAGCTGGCTGGCTTGGGGTTTTTTTAGACCTCCTGGAGTTGTTTCCAGTCCTGGTCATCAGTGGAGCCCCCAGAGTCAGCAGGGGGCCCAGGAAGGCGTCCTGGGTGCGGGCTCCAGCGCAAACACTGCCTCTTCTCCTGCAGGTCCGTGGAAAAGCCACGGCAGGTCTCTCGCCTGGAAAGCATTGCATGTGGTCCAGCTGGGTCCCCACCCAAAACTGGGGGTAGAGGATCTCCAAGGCTGGGATCCTGTCTGAGGCACCCTGCAAATGTCCTGGGGTCGGGCAGGTTGGGATTTTTAGAATCAGTCCCTGTTTGAGATTCTCTATGCCAGGCTCTTTGTAACCTTTCGCACAAGTTGTTATCTTTGCCTGGAATTTCCCCCCTTTGTCAACCAGTCAAGTTGACAGGAAGGGACCCATACTTGGTCTAAAGCTCTACTGTTGCCATTTTGAAATTCTTAAATCATTTTTGAACAAAAGGCCCTGCATTTGCATTTTGCAACTGGCCCTGCAAATTCCAAAGTGATTCTGGCTAGTCCCTATTCTAGCGCATTGTGAGTAGCAAATAATTTTACCCCGGGCAACCCTTTGAGGCAAGCACAGCTGTGATTCCTGTTTTACAGGTAAGGAAGCTGAGTGCCAAGAGGTCGAAGGTCATTGCCATCCCTGCAGTCCCAACACAAGTTGTTGTGCATGAGGCCCTGTGCTAAGCACTTTGCTGTTTTCCCTCATCTAATCTTCATGCACTATGAGATGGGAACTATTATGATCCCCATTTTCCAGAGGCACAGAGAGGTTAGGTAACTTGCTCAAGGCCACATGGCAAACGAGTGGAGGAGTTGTGCTTTCCTTGGAGGCCTATTTGATCTTCCCGCATACGTCAGCAGCTCCTCAGCAGGTCCTGGCCTCTAGGCTTACCCCTCCCAGTCCATCAGCAGCAGGGTAACCATAACCACCCATCTCCCTTAACCTAACCTCCAGCCAGGCCAGTTGCTGGCTGCGAATCATCCCATGACAACCAGCTCTCTCAAGAAGCATCTAACATCCTTACCCTAACCATTGAGACCTTCATTGATATGACCTCTACTGATGTCCACAGCCTCAGCACCCACCTTGTCAGATGGCACTTGTTCGTACCCTCTATACTGCCTGCAGTTAGATCCCTGGACATACCAGGCTGCTTCTTGAGTTATCAAATGAGGGGCCACTGGTTCCCTATGCAGAGCCTGACACACACTGGCACTCAAGAAAAGCTTTGTGGACTGAACCAACCTGTCCAGCCCAGGCCAAGTGGGTGTCATTCTTGACACTCCGTCTCCTTCATCCCCATAGCCAGGATGCTGCCTCAATGTCCCTCTGATTCAGCTCCTTCTGTCTGTCCCCCGCCAGCACTCTAGCCGGTGTCAGTGTATTGCTTACACAGATGACCCTTCCATTTTTTTCCTACCATCTCTGCCTCCAGCCATGTCCCTACCAGTCAGTTCACCAAACTCCAGCTGGAGAAACATTTTAAAACACAATTCTAACCACTTCATTCTCTGCCTAACACCCTTCATTCTCAAAACAAACTCTAACAAGCCAAGCCGGCCAGGAGGCCTCCATATCTGACCCTACTGACCTCACCGGCTGTGTCTCCACACCCCCAACCAGCCCATGACACACTGAGTCACCGCTGGTCTCTGGTTTGGCCACCCCAACTTCTGTTTTCCCTCTTCTGCCTCCGCTAAACAGCTCTTCTTCTGAAAGTTCTCCATGACCACTACCCCACCCTGCAAAGCAATGGCAGGCTCCTCGTGGGCTCCCACAGCCCCCGTCTTCCCATCAAAACATGTGTCACACTATGATAAGCGCTGGTCTACATGTTTTTCCTGTGTCCCCACATTGAAAGTGAGCCTCCTAAGAGCAGAAGCCATATTTTGCTCCTTGATGTACTGTCCATGCTTAGAACATAGAAAGTATTCTAGAAATAGATAGATAGATGGTGTATGGGTAATGGGTGCATGAAAGGGTGATAGAGGGATGGATGGATGGGTGGAGGGATGGATGAATGGATGGATGGATGATTGGGTAGATGGGTGGTCAAAAATATAGATAGATGATGACTTGATTGTTTATAGTTCATGATGCGTGATCAAAACTGAAAGTTTCTGTGATATGAGTGCCCTTGCACTGTTCACCATGTAAGAACTTATTCACTATGTAAGAACTTGTTCATTATGCTTCAGAAGATTGGAGACTGTTGAGAATTAGGCTTGAGGTTGATTAATGATTGTGCATTGAGTCCCCTATACAGAATTTTATTGTTATTAACAACCATTTGATCAATAAATATGAAAGATACCCTCTCAAAAAAATATATATAGATAGATGAAAGAAAACCCACCGAACCATTTTGTTATGGTTAATTTTGGATGGTAAGGGACTCAAAGTTCTGGGCACAGTAGGCTGGCAATAATGTTTCTTGAACTGATGGTTAAATGAATGTCACAGAGCATGTTGTCATCAACTCTCTCATTGGCTCCCCCCCCTGCCACCACTCCCCTCCATCTCCCAGCCTCCCCTTGTCCCGCAGTTGCCATATGACTCTGTGGTCGAGCTCCCCAGGTCCATGCTTCCACATTAATTACTGAGTGATATAATCCAAATTTGTCTAATGAATTAATAATAGGCCATTGGGATATTTTAATAATGAAATGCTTGGGGTTATGTTTTGATAATTACAGAAGGCTTTCGTAATTATAACACGGCTATAAAAATAAAATGAAAATCAATCAGGTGGTATGCAATGACACCTCAGGAGTGACCCCCCAAAACCTGTGATGAATAGGCCCACCAGGATCAGGAAGACCAATCTGGCTCGGAGCCAGCTAGGGTCTGCGGGGGCAAGACCTTCACAGAATGGTGGGGCTGGGGAGGGATGCCAGGAGGGATGAGGGAAGGACCTTCCCTGATAATACAGCCGATGTTTGAGACAGAAAGCTCCTTCAAGGCCAGTGGAACAAACCTGTGTTTACAATGAGCAGACCAAGGCTCCAAGAGGAAGCACGACTCACCATATCAGCCTCAAACTGCTAGTGCCTGGGCTCCTCGTCCAGTGCTCTCTTGGCTGTAGGCCAGTCACAGGTAGTCCTCCCACCATGACAAAACCCTCAGTGGCCTCTGTGAACCCTGGTCATGCCTCCTTCTCAAAACCCTGCCACTGCCCATATATACAACCAAACCACACGTCAGTCACGCACTCAGACTGCTCCGCATCTCTCTGCTCCGCATCTCTGCCCTCTGCCTGGGAGGCCTTCCCCTCCCGACCCTGAACTTCTGCTGGCCGCATGGCAGAGCCCTCCCAGCAGGGGTGAGCCCCCTTCCTCCTTCCTCAAGGGCCCCCAACTCTAAAAGGCTGGAAGCCCCGCTGAGGTAAAGACAAGTCCTGTTCACTTTCCTCTCCCAGGAAGGATAGCATGGGGCCTGACACACACTCTGCAGGCTTATTCAGGGCCAGATGGGTGAAGGAGGGCGAGAAGAGAAAGGAGAGAAGGGACATAGACAAGGAAGGCTGGTTCTCCAGTTATTTCCAGAATGTGTTCAGCCAAGGCCACCAAAGGACCCTTGAGCTTAAAAGTGCTAGTTTAGGAACGTCTCATTGGAAATTTAAGCAACAATAAAATTAGACACATTAAAGGAAGAGAAATATTCTCAAGAGGACAGAATGCTAATGGTGGTAGATCTGTAGATTCTTAACCATCACCCGCCAATGCTGACACCCACACACTCAGAATCAAGAAAATAAGCCTGGGCTATTGACCCTAGGGCCTCTGTAAGATGTCCCCAAGAAGGCACTTGAATTTGCAGTATATGCTGCCCCAAACCGGTCCCTGTGCAGAGCTGACAAGCAGCAGCTGGGGCTGGAAGTGGCGTAGTTCGGATCTGTGTCTCCAGGTCCTGCGGTGATTCCACCACCGGCAGCCCCAGGGCTGGGGGTTGAAAGGCAGGTGTCCACCAGGGTGGCCTCCTTGTCTTCTCCCAGGGCTGGGGCTGAGGGACGGCCAAGGGTGGGAGGAGTTTGCTGGGGTTAAACCATCATCACCACCTCTCCCTCCTGCCTTCTTCCCTGACCCCACTTCCAAGCAGGATCTATTGATTTAAGCCTTGAGCTGTAATCTGATGGGCAACCCAGAACTGCAGTTAAAAACACAGTCTCTGGAGCCAGACTTTTAGGGTTCAAACTCCAGCATGGTAGGAGCCATGGGACCTTGGGCGAGTGTGTTAGTCTTTCTGTGCCTTAGGGTCATTGGGGATATTAACAAGCTGATCTACCTAAGACCCTGGATTGAGGGGCATCTCTATTCTTACCTCCTCTACTAAGAGCACCTTGATTCCCAACTCCTTTCCAGCATTTCAGTGTGGATTGGATGGCACTGGTCTCACCCACCAGCTGGAGAACTTGGGCGTGTCTCCCATAACTAGCCTATCAGCGGAGTCCATTCATCCAGTTGCAGTGATTGGTCAGGATCAATTCATTGATTCAAGCCAACCAATCAGAGCTAAGGTGGGTTATTATCGACAAAAATGAACTAGTGCTATAGTCATGTTATTGACAAACGTTGACTCACAGCTGAGTCTCACTGGGAGGCAAGAGGAAGTGGAACTAGAAAGGTTGGGATCTTTGGGCAGAGGGCACCAGCGTCCTGGCCTCTCTCCCCTCCCCAGCAGGGCCGGGGTAGACACCTTCTCTCCTGGCACCTTAAATGCACACTGCTTGCTCCTGTTTTAAAATGAAGTAGAATGAGTGACTCTGAGCCAATCCCAGTCTCCCTTCCTAGCCTGGCTGGCCCCCATCTCTTGCCCCTCAGTTTCTTCAACCTGGAAAATAGAGGTAACCAAGAACCCGGCCCTGGGAACGTTCTGGGATTTCAGTGAAGTCAGGCATGCCCAGGGGCCTGGCACACAGGATGGGTCCGGAAGAGATGCCAGCCATTAATAAGGTGGGCCAGTCCCGCCTACTCTTGTACCTGGCTGTTAAACATCTGTCTGCTGCCAGACTGGGCTCCTAAGGCAGGGCTGGTGTTGATCATTGTATCCTTCATACACTGTGCAAGACTAGGCGTGGAATGGGAGGGAATGAATGAAGGAACAGAGGGAAGGACGGCAGGAGCAAGGGGGGAGAGAAAGAAAAAGCACAAGTCTCTTATGACACAGAAAGTCAAGCTGCTCCAGACTGAAAGGGCCTTCAGAATGGGAGACAGAGGCCAGCCTTAAACCCTTCACTCTGCAGACACAGAGCCCAGAGACAGGGGTGAATACCTGAGGGCCACTCAGCAGAGGGTGGCTAAATAGGACCCAGTCAAGAGTGCCTCCCCCAAAACCCCAAGCCTGTCTCCAGCACCCCTTTTTCACCCTCAGGCCAATCCCAACACACAGCGCCTCTTCCTGTCTGGAGAAGACACCACCCTCAAGCCAGGTGCGTTGCTCAGGTGTCTCCTGCCCCACATGGGCTAGGCTCTGTTGGAAAATATCCTGGGGCCTCCAGGCCAGAAGGAGGGAGTGAGGTGACTCAGGGCCAGATGGGGAGAAACTTGGGGAGAAGGAGACAGAGAGCACAGGTGGGAGCAGTTCTTTGTGAGTCAGGAAAGCAAACTCCTCTCCCAATACTATCAAGAATCTCCTGGCCTGAACTCAAGTATGCAGGACATGAGCATTAGTTTCTTGTAACTGAACTTGCAGGCCCGAATCTGCATTAGCTAGGTTCTGGTCCCACATGGGGAGCCTCTGTCTAATTAGGGGACTAGGAGGGGTCACTGGGCATAGGACACATGAGGGGGTTGAGGCCTGGATCCAGAAATGCCTCACTGATAAGGGACAAAGTGGGCCACAGATACAGGCATTTGGCCTCTATGTCCAAGAGAATGGGCTCCCAAGTTAGCCCCAGCCCTGGGTTCAAGTTCTGGTCAGCTGCTTCTTGGCTCCACCATGCTGAGCTGCAGACTTCACTTTCCTTACACAATCTGGAAGGTGGGGACAATGTCAGCCCTCCTTGCAAAGCTGATGTGAAGATCCAGTGAGCTAACGTGTGCAGAAGGGCTGAGGGTGGGGCCCATCACACAGCAGGTACTTGGGATTAATTTCTTTCTGGGCCCCTCCTGGCCTTGTTCTGCCACCAAGTCACCCCGGGACTGTGGGCCAGGACACTGCCACCATTAGTCCAGCAAACCCTTACAGGGCCCCTGACCATCCATTGTTCCCACTCTCGCGATGCATGTGAGCAAGACAGGCCATGCCTCCGCCCTAGTGGGAGGCAGGCAGGTAAAGAGAGAATTCAGGAACACTCAGAGGGCTGCACCCGAGTGGGAGGCTGGGGGAGGCTCGGTGGAGCTGCCCCGTGGGAGTTCTCAGGGAGGAATGGGGTCTGCAGCAGCCAGGAGATGGGATCTGGAAGTAGGCTGGGATGGGAGCGGAGCAGAAGGTTGAAAGCTAGAGGTGGCAGGATCAGATTTTTGAAACTCCCTCCACGGACACGTGGGTGCTGATGGGAACTGGCCAGGGAGGGCCACCTCTTAGCAGAGATGAGCAGACGGCAGCTCAGCCTGGCTCAGGGGCAGCGAGGGGGCCAGAGGGGCGAGAGTGCTGGGGCTGGGCAGGGGTGTATGTGGGGGTCCTTGGTGGGGCAGTGAGGGCACCAGGAGGAGTCAAGAACAGCCTCATTTGGGAATCTGGGCAGAATCCAGCCAGTTCCAAAACCACCGTGGACCCTGCCTGGGCTGTCCCAGTACCCGAAGCTCCTCCCCTCCTTCCACTGGGCTCCCCTGCCCTGCCTGCCCCTCGGGGCTGTGACTGCAGCCCCCTGGCCTGCTGGCCTCCCTCCTATCCATTATCACTGACCCGTCTGGGCCCCATGCATCTCTTCCAACAGCAGACAGCCAGACATGTCCCCTTCAGGATGAGTACCGAGACCAGCTCCTACTGAGAGGAACTCAGATGCCAGCATCGTTAACAGACCCACACACCTCCTGGTAAAAATACAGAGAAATGCTGGTGGGAAGGAGTGGGGTTTTTTTTTGGAAACATACCCACCCAGTCCCCAGGCTCTGTGGCAGGTGCCTGGGGCTCTTTATCCATGATCTGATCCTCAGAGGAAAACCCTTGTGGGCTGGGCCTTCTCTTGTCTGTGAGTGCAGTTGAGCTTTGAACTTACAAGCCAGGTTGAAGGCTTCTTCGCAGACCAAGAGGGGACAGAGTATGTGTGGAGTGGTCCTCAAGGCTGGAAGTGGCTGTAATAAAGAAAGCCGCTTCTGAGAGGGTGCTTCAGACAATGCTGTCCACTGAATGGGAGCATTCAAAGCACCTCTGCTCTTTTCTATCTCGTGTTGGGTTGCTTTGCTTCGCCTTTTTGCTGCTCTATCGAGGAGTCCAGAAGCAAAGGCAGAGAGGATTTCTTCTCTTGCAGAACTTTGCCTGGGGTGGGTGCATTTTCCCAGGATGGGACCACCCCAGGTGAACGCACAGGGGAGGCAAAGGCACTGCGGCCTGGGGTCCAGGTCCCAGTATCATGGTGACAAGGCTCCAGGAGCCTGGGGCAGCACCCAAGAAGGTGGGCAGGATCCAGAGAGCCTGCACGACCCCCATGTGCCTGGAGCAATGCAGGAGGAAGCGGAGAGGAAAAGAGCTGCAGAGAAGTAAACTGAGGCCCAAGGAAGTTAGGAGATGGCCAGGAATTCAGGTGACCCAATTCCCAGTTTTTCTCTCCCATTCCTTCTTTTTTGTTGTGTCTCATTTTTAAGATGTATCTATTTATTTAAATTGCAGGGGTTGATACATTATCGTGGTTCCTAATTCAAAAGATACAAAAGGACACAGAGACCCTCCCTCCTGGTGACACAGCCCTGCCTGTATATTTAAAACCATTGAATTATATGCTCTACACATAGGTGAGCTGTACTGTAATGAGGAATATCTCAATAAAGCTGCTGAAAAAAGAACAAGCCCCCTCCTCACCCCCCAACTCTGGTGCAACTCTGTTTGCCTGGATGCACCCCTGTGACCTGTTTTCTTCTGCCCCTTCCATTTATTTTTAGACACTTGGTGGAATCTGGAATAACAGAAAATCAGCAATAGGCGATGAAATCCCCCCCGCGGCGGCCCCCACCCGCTCTCTCTGCCATTTAGCAAGCCCTACTACACACCAGGCACACAGATGTCCATGACCTGTTTCCAACCTCACTGCTATCCGGTGAAGCCATGTCTGTGAGGCCCACTTTCCAGGCCAGGAGGGAGGCTGAGCATCTTAAGAGGACTGCCTAAGGGCTTCCCCCCATAAGCAGGTGACCAGACCACCCTCACAGAGCTCCCCAGCCCCTCTCCCTGCAGAACTTTGAGCCTCCGTATCAGCCAGCAGCAATGGGGTCCCTCTGGGAAACAGGCACAGGTGCTGGGGCCCCACAGAGGAATGAGACGTGGCTCCCCCAGCCCTGCATCCCACCCCTGACTTTTTCCTATCTCCTGTCTCCCTCTCAGGTCTCCTTCTCTTAACACTCCTGGTCTTGTCTCTGCCTGGATCCTCTTCCCAGGTATTTTTTGTTTCTTTAATGACAGCTTTTTAAAAAGCTTTTTAAGAACCAGTTTTATTGATGATTGCATTAAATAAATAAATGGGAGCAAAGAGACAAATCTCGCATACAGAAGAATTTCAGATAATGATGTAGCTACTCTGCCCTCAAGGAGGCAGAGCCTAGCTTCTCATTCCTTCAACTTGGGCTATTGCTGAGGGACTTGGCTGTCAAAGGCTGCGGTCTAAAAAAGGGAGAGGGAGAAGTCAGCCTACGGCAGAGAAAGCTGGCAATGTTACTTTGGCCAGGTGATCAAAGTTAACCTCATTAGTATAAGTCATGGTGATGGCGCTTACTAGCTGTGTATATTAGGCATATCCCGGATGTTATGTTTTGAGAATGACACTTCACTTCCGTAGTCTTTCTCCTAAAAAACCATAACCCTAGCCTATGCAAGAGAAAAACAGGCAAATCCAAATTGAGAGAAATTGTACAAAACACCTGATCAATGCTCTTTAAAACTGTCAAGATCATCAAAACCAGCAAAAGTCTGAGAAACTGTAACAGTGCACAGGAGGCTAAGACGCGATACGGTAAATGTAAGGTGGTGTCTTGGATGGGATCCTGGGAAAGAAAAAGACTATTGGAAAAATCTAATGTGATTCCAAAAAAGAAGAGTTTGGATTTTGGTTAAGAATAATGTATCAATATTGGTTCACTAGGTGTCGTAAATGAACCATGTTAACATGAAGAAGTTGATAATAAGGGAAACCGGATAGAAGGTGAACAGGACCTCTTTGCACTATCTTTGCAAATACTTTTCTGTAAATGTGTAATTCTAAAATTAAAAACTATTTAAATGGAAAACAAAAAGCTTTATTGAATTATGAATTCCATACCACCCAATTTACCAGTTTACAAAGCACGATTAAATAGTTTTTAATATATTCACAGGTATGTGCCCCATCACCATCCAGTTTCCAAACATTTCACCACCCCAAAAGGAAATTCTGGGTCTTATGAATGTGTAATTTTGGCTCTGATGTGAGGGTGAGGGCGACATTGAGCTACTGGTTTAGGGTGAGTTGTGGGTGATGTCAGAGTTAACTGTGAGGGGTCAGGTCCAAGGGTTGGGGTTAAGTGTTCCAGAAGGTGTTTGGGGAGGATAGACTGACAGAGTAAGAGTCCGGCTCTGATGTGAGGGCGACAGCGAGATTGAGCTACAGTATCACAGTGAGGCATGGGTGACGTTGATGGTGATGGTAAGGGTCTGGTCCAAGAGCCAGGGCTAGGGTTAGGGCTTGGTGTTTAAGATGGTGTACAGGGGTGATAGGGTTTTGGTTAAAGCTAGGGTCCAGTTGTGATGTGAGGGTGAGTGTGAGATTGTGTTTCAGGCTTACGCCTTGGCAGGCGTGACATTGAAACTGATGGTGAGGGGTCAGACCCAGAGGCCAGGGCTATCTTAGAGTTACGTGTCCGGTAATGTGTAAGGGCAGGATAGGGTTATGGTTACAGTGAGGATCTGGCTCTGATGTAAGGGTGAGGACAAGATTGAGTGACAGGTTTACGGTGAGCTGTGGTGATGTCGATGTAGACCGTGAGGGGTCAGGTCCAGGGGCCAGGGCTAGGATTAGGGTTAGGTGTTCGGTAAGGTGTATGGGCAGGATAAGGTTATGGTTACATGTAGGATCCGGCTTTGATGTGAGAGTGACAGCAAGATTGAGCTACAGTGTGACAGTGAGGCATGGGTGACGTCGATGGTGATGGTAGGGGTCTGGTCCAAGAACAAGGGCTTGAGTTAGGGTTAGGTGTTTCGGAAGGTGTACGGGCGGGATAGGGTTTCGGTTAGAGTTAGGGTACGGATGTGATGTGAGGGTGAAAGTGAGATTGTATTTCAGGTTTATGATTTGGCTGGGCTGACATTGAAACTGATGGTGAGGTGTCAGGTCCAGAGGCCAGGGCTAGGGTTAGGGTTAGGTGTTTGGTAATGTGTACAGGCAGGATAGTGTTACGGTTACAGTGAGGATCTGGCACTGATATGAGAGTGAGAGCAAGATTGAGGTACACGCTTACAGTAATGGGTAACGGTGAGTTGTGGGTAATGTCGATGTTGACCGTGAGGGGTCAGGTCCAAGGGCCAGGGCTAGGGTTAGGGTTCGGTGTTAGGTAAGGTGTTTGGGGAGGACAGAGTTACGGTTACAGTAAGGGTCCGGCTCTGATGGGACAGCGTTTGCAGGTATGAATGTCTTGGTTACAGTGAAGCGTGGGGTTTGTCGATGGTGACGGTGCGGGGTCAGGTCCAGGGGCCAGGACTAGGGTTAGGGATAAGTGTTCGATAATGTGTACAGGCAGGATAGGGTTATGGTTACAGTGAGTATCTGGCTCTGATGTGAGGGTCAGTGTGAGATTGAGCTACAGGTTTACAGTGAGTTGTGGGTGATGTCAATGTTGACCATGAGGTGTCAGATCCAAGGACCAGGGCTAGGGTTAGGATTAGGTGTTCCAGAAGGTGTTTGAGGACGATAGAGTTGCAGTTAGAGTAAGGTTTCGACTCTGATGCAAGGGCGAGTGCGGGTATGAACTTCAGGGTTATGGTGAAGCATTGGTGTTGTCGATGGTGATGGTGAGGGGTCAGGTCCAGGGGTCAGGGCTATGGTTAGGGTTAGGTGTTTGGGAAGGTGTATGGATGGGATAGGGTTTTGGTTAGCTTTAGGGTCTGGCTGTGATGTGAGGGTGAGTACGAAATTGTGTTTCAGTTTTAGGATTTGGCGGGGGTGACATTGAAACTAATGGTGAGGGGTCACATCCAGTGGCCAGGGCTAGGGTTAGGGTTAAGTGTTCAGTAATGTTTACAGGCAGGATAGGTTTATAGTTACAGTGAGGATCTGGCTCTGATGTAAAGGTGAGGGCGAGATTGAGCGACAGGTTTACGGTGAGCTGTGGGTGATGTCAGTGGTGATGGTAGGGGTGTGGTCCAAGAGCCAGGGCTAGGGTTAGGGTTGCTCTCCCACCCCTTTCTTCCTACTGCCATCCCCAGCCCCTAACAACGCATAATCGACTTTTGTCTCTACTGATTTCCCTATTCTGGACATTTCACACAAATAGAATGATCCTTCCGACTTCTTTCAATTAGCACAATGACTTCAAGGTTCATCCGCATTTTTGCATGTGTTGGTACTACATTCCTTTTCATGCCTAACTTGCCACTGTACAGGGAGACTGTGCTTGGCCTATCCATCTTCCGTTGATGGCCATGTGGCTTTTTCCCACCTTTTAGCTCTTGTGAATAATGGTGTTCTCAATGTTTGTGTGCATGTCTCTGTGTGAGCATGTTTTCATTTCTCTTAGGGAACCGCCTGGCAAGGAATTTCTGGGTCAGATGATAACTCTAGGCTTCATTGTTTGGGGACCCACTGGGCTGTTTCCCCAAATGGTTGCACATTTTTCATCCCCATTCTCCCCCAGTTTTCAAGGGTACAGGCTCATTCAGGTTCACGTATGAGCTGGAGGCTCACACACATCATCTCATTGAATCCTTACCATAACCAACCACGTGGGCATAACTACCACCCCATCTCCCAGATGAGCAGACTAAGGCTCAGAGATGTGGAGCCACTTGCCCAGTGCCCAGGATTCCGGCCCACTGCCTGGCCCCATGGCTTGCCACCACAATCTAATGTTTTGGAGGCTGAAATGAAAAATGGCTGCTGTGGGTACTCTGGTACCAAGAGGCCCCCTTGCCTGACAGGTGATCCTGGGAGAACATTTACCCTGGAGCTCTGTGGGCTGAGTGGGGAAAGCCCTCAGGGACTGTAACTGGAGAGGCCAGTCTTGAAGCTCTGCTGGGGCAGGAGGAAATGCACAAAGGGTCCTTTGTCCTGTCCATTGTTCAGACTGCAGCCAGCCTTGCTGTGCCCCTCGGACCTGCGAGGGGAATGCTGGGGCAGCACAGCAGCTGGGCCGACTCCGGTTCTCCAGGGAGCCTCTGGGATGGGCCAGAGGATTCATTAGGGGGTTAGGAAATATTGGGGGCTTAGTAGATACTCAGTGTATGGGAAGACATCCCCTTGATTTTGTCCTTGATTGTAAAGTCACCGACACGCGTGAAAAAGAGGAAATGAAACAGCCCCAAGGATGTGTGTATTCGTCTTCCTGCCTTGAGCTGCAGCCATCTCCATGCCTCTTGTGTATCTTTCCAGAAAGTTGTCCTTGCTTATGCATAAAAGTGTATGCATGCACATATGTGTTCCTTTTTCATAGACAAAGGACAGTATTCAGTAGCTACTCTTTCTTTTTACTGCATGATGCATGGGGCTATCATGGCCTATCAGCACGAGGACAGCATTTGCTTTCTCACTGACCGAGTGGTGTACTGTCAACAGAGGTGGCATCTTGTATTCTGCTAGTCCGTAAGCAAGTTGTTCCAGTCTTTCTGCTATGGCAGATAATGCTGCAATAAATGTCTAGCACACAGGTCTTAGCACACAGATGTGAGAATATGCTATGGGTACATTCTTATCAATGGTGTCATTGGCTCTTGGAAGGTGTGCCTTTGTTTTGCTTCCCTGTGGACATGGCCTCATTGCACGCTCCCCAGTGTGGCTTGTGAGTGCCTGTGCGCCCCGAATCTCTCCAGCATGGGATCGCATCAGTGCGTTCATTTTTCTCTACTGAAATGAAATGTACATACAAGAGAGCCATCATCAGAGTCTGGCTCAGTGGATTTTCACAAAGTCAGTACCCCGTGTAACCAGCACTCAGATTAAGGTCCAGAACATTCTCAGCCTCTGAAGCCTGCCAGTCACACCCTCCTAACGTCACCCTGATACTTGGTCAACACTTTTTGTTCATTAAAATCCCACTTTCCTTGCCAACCTGTTCTGTCTGCATCAGCTCCACCAGTGCCCCCCTACCAAAGCATATACCAGAAAATTTAAAAACTGAAATGGCTTTTTTTTTAAAGGAAAAATAAATCTGCAAGAACAAAGGTCAGTAAACTATGCCCAAGGGCCAAATCCAATTCAGACTTATTTTTTGTATGGTTCACAAGCTCAAAATTATAACCATCTTTAACCATTTTTAAATGGTTGTAAGACACTAAAAGAAGAATTCATGGCATGCAAAAAAATTTTTAATTTAATCAAATTCAAATTTCAGTGTCCATAAATAAAGTTTTATTGGAACACAGGCATGCCCTTCATGTACATATTGTCCCTGAGTGCTTTCTCAGTAGTTGCTGCAGAGACACTGTGTTCCGCAATGCTGAAAATATTTTACTACCTGGCCCTTTGCAGAAGATGTTTTCCAATCCCTGACCTAAAGCATCATCACTCAGGGGGTAAGGAAGGGACCTCCACACTGTCCTGTTTAGGGATTGGAGCTGATTGGGGCCGCACGTCATCTGCCTCCAGGGCACATGGTGGTCAGCATGGGGCTGCAACAGGAACCTGGGAGAAGAGGCTGCAGCCTGGACTCAGGCAAGGTGGCAAAGACGGAGGGGAGAGAAGGCACTTGAAGGAGTCTCAGGGTCACATCAGCAGCTGTGAGTGTTCTGGCCGATGTACACACGGGAGGAGGGAAAGAGGAGATTGCAGGAATGGCGATGGGAAAGCCCTGATTAGCCTCCACTCCCAGGAATCATCTCATCCTGTGTATGGGGCAAGGGTTCCGTCAACAGTTAACCAAGGGAAGAGTCAGGGAGAGGAAATGATCATGTTGATTGCAGGTGGTGATAAATGAGGGGAGAGATGACCCTGCCTGACCAGCAGAGGTGTGGCTATTTGTGTTGGCAGCTCAGAAAATTTGAGGATCACCTTGCCCAATTGGCCATCAAATTGATCAGTGAGTTGTCTGTGCAGGATTAATGTTGAGCAATGACAATGGGGTGTTTCCAGAGGTTTCTCCTGGCTTCAGGGTGGAGGGGGTGCACACAGCATCCAAATTCAAGCCTGCAGGAGAATCCTTGTTGCACAGCTCAGAAATCCTGAGCTTCACCTCTTGCAGCCTCTATTTTTCCCTTTGTAAAATGGGACCATTTTACAGAGAAATGCTATACAGATTATACAGTTTGTGTGTTAAGTGCTCGCCTGTAGGAGCCACAGCCCAAAGGTTGGCCTCCTTGAGAGCCCCCCACAAGTCTCTCTACATCGCCAGCCACAAGGTCTACGACTTTGTTGATTTAGAGAATCCCCCGTCACAGGGTAGCAGTGCAAGGACAGACAGGAGGCATTCCAGAGTTTGGGCGACACCGCTTTGACTGAGTGATGCCACCGCGACCACTTATTGTCATAACGGAAGTTATTCAAACACAATCAATTAGACGCCCATATTAGCATATTTTTCTTTGCAATACAGCCGCAAAGAGGAGATCCTAGAGACGGCTTATTGCTGTTCTGAGCTAATATTTGTTAAAGTGATTTATATGTTTTTCAAACATCTGTGACAGGCATGGCAGGCGTTGTTTTTCTCCACTGGCAGGAGCCTGAAAGGGTGAGGGGTGGGAGTCACTCGGCTGGGGGCGCCAGGTAGGGGCCTCAGGGGTACTGGGGGCCGTGTCCTCCTCCCTTCCCTGCTTGGGCCTTGTGCTTCCCTGTCTCCTCCGCCTCCAACTTTCCCCTCTCCTGACCCTGCCATCAGCGCTCACCATAACAAATGAAGACCCCCAGGCCCCTCTCCTCCAGCTCTTCTACTCTCTTCCTCCTTCCTTCCAAAGCCAAACTCTTCCAAAGCACCTTCACCCTCCTCCCTTCTTTTATTCACCTGCCAGTCCCTGCTTTTACAAAAATCATTATGAACTGAAAACACATGGAACCTTCTAGAATAGCATCATTCAAAATAACTTTCTGTGATAATGGAAATGTTCTATATCTACACTGTCTAATATGGCAGCCACGAGCAACATGTGGCTATTGAGGACTTGAAGTGTGGCTAGTGTGACTGATGAACCAAATGTTTAATTTTATTTACTTTTAATTGATTTACGTTTAAATGTAAGTAACCACATATGGCTAGGGGCTACTACATGGAACCACCTACCTCTAGAGAACAATACAATGAACACCCGCATACCCACAACCCATCGACTTTATTAAATGTCCACATTTTGTCTTATCGCTTCAGACTTTGTGAAGTAATTAAATGCTATGGGTTTGTTTCCCTTTTTCCTGAGTTAGTCCCTGTCATTTACGTCTTGGTATTTACCTTTCCCATTCATGTTTTTATGCTTTTACTGTCTATGGATGGATCCACAGGCAATATACAGCAATATTTCCCACACTTCAATGCTTTACATGCACAGTAACCTATACTGCAACTTAATTAACCTTCACCTAATCATTGTCCAACTTGCTTTTTTTTTTTTGCTCAGTCTTGTTTTTCCAGTAGACATACAACACTGGTTCATTTTCCCCAATGCATAGTATTCAACTCTATGAGCATACTTCCATTTATATCTCAGGGTGCATTGAAGAACATTTATTACTAACAATACTGTGGTGAACATCTTGGAATATATCCTTTTGGGCAACAGGTTAACATTTCTAGGAAATGACTACCCAGAAGAACTAGGTAGGTCAGGTTGTGCAGCTTTACCTTTCCTAGGCGCCCCCAGTTGGCTCTGCAACACGATTATGCCAATTTACACTCCACCAGCAGCTGAAGAGAGCTGTCTCCCCACCAGCTCATCCACACTTGGTATTCTCAAGTTTTTAGTTTTGTTAAGCATACGGGTGGTGACTTGTGGTTGTTTTGATTTGTATTTCCTGATTAGTAGTGAGGTTAAACATCTTTAATGACTATTCTCCATTTGGGTTTTCTCCTTTGAGAGCTGTCTGGTTGTGTCCATTGCCTATTTTTCTACTGTATGGTTAGTGTCGTTCTTCTTGATTTAAAAGAGCTCTTTACATATTATGGCTTCAGTCCTCTCTCCGTTCTATATGATCAGATACTTTTTTCTAGTTTTTGTCTTCTCTTTTAACTTCTTTATGATGACTTTGGTTGAAAAGAAGTTTTTAATGTTAAGGCAGTCAAGTTTATAGTGTTTCCCCCTAGGATTTATTTTTTTGAGCTATTTAATTAAGAAATCTTCCCTTACCCCAGCATTATAAAGACATTCTATATTTCCACCTAGAACTTTAAATGTTTCCTTTTTGTGTTTGGATCATTAATGCATCTTGAATTTATTTATGTGTATATCTGCTGTGAGTTCAGAATCTAACATAATGTTTATATTAGTTGTCTAGGCTGCATAAAAAAGTCATGCCAAAGTTGATTGTTTAGAACAACACATGTTTATTATCTCACCATATCTGTGGGCCAGGAGTCTGGGCACAGCTTAGCTGGAGCCTCTGCTTAGCGGGTTCCAATTCTGCTGGCTGGGGCTGGCTTCTCATCAGGGGCTTGACTGGGGAAGGATCTACTTTCAAGCTCCTCAGGTTATTGGTCATTTCTTTACAGCTGTAGGATTC
Organism: Manis pentadactyla; assembly: GCF_030020395.1. Classification (NCBI taxonomy): domain Eukaryota; kingdom Metazoa; phylum Chordata; class Mammalia; order Pholidota; family Manidae; genus Manis; species Manis pentadactyla. The sequence continues at coordinate 9,876,789 of NC_080032.1, read as the reverse complement.
ATGCAGCTTGTTTCTTCAGAGCCAGCACTAGGGACAAAGAGATAAAGAAGGAGTGGGAGGTGGGGGAAGGGAGAGAGGAAACGAGAGAGAGAGGAAGACAGCCCGCACGGCAGAGTCTTACACAGTGTAAGGTAATCAGAGAAGTGACATCCCATCACCTTTGCTGCATTCCATTGGTTAGAAGTAAGTCAGTGGACCTGCCCACACTCAGGAGAAAGTGACTACACAACAGCCTGAACATCAGGAAGTGGAGTTATAGGACCACTTCAAAGACTGTCTGTCATATTGTCCACATGGATCATTTTTCAGTATTCTTTATATTTTTAGAGCAGTTTATGTTCACAGCAAAACTTAGAGGCAAGTACAGAGATTTCCCATATAGCCCTGCTCCATGCATGCAAAGCCTTCCCCATTATCTACTCCGCACCCCCAGACTGGTACATTTGTTACAATTGCTGAACCTACATCAACACGTCTTTATCCAGCAAAGCCCATGGTTCACGCTGGGTTTGCTCTTGGCGGTGTATATTCTATTTGCCTGGACAAATGTACGATGGCATGCATCCATCATTATGATGTCACATCGAGGACTCTCGCTGCCCCAAGCCTCCTCCACACTCCTCCTGTGCATCCTGCCCTCTCTCAGCTCCTACCAGCCACTGATCACTTTGCTGTCTCCATAGTTCTGCCTTTTCCAGAATGTCGTATCTTGGAGTCATACAGTATGATTTTTCAGATTGGCTTCTGTCACTTAGTAATATGCATTTAAGTTTCCTCCATGTCTTTTCATGGTTTGATAACTCGTTTCTTTTTAGTGCTAGAGAATATGCACCAGTAGTCTCCTGTACACGGTCCACCCCTTCTCTGCCACCTGGTAATGCCTCTGCCATCATGCATGATGGGTCCATAGGCACAGAAGTCTGTTTCCAGGTCTTTTGTTATTGTTGTTGTTCAGTGGTCCTCCTGCCCCTACCATCCCTCTAAATGTGCTCCAGTTTGGGGTCGCCAGTGCCTGTCATGTTGTTGAATTCCAGCTGATCTTTACAGACCTCACCCCCTGGATGCTGCAGAGGTGTTGGGTACCGTGGACGTCTCCTACCCTGCTGCTTCATTCTCTCCAGGATTCAGGCCCCTTGTGCCGAGTCTTCCATGCCAGGCGGCCCTCCTACCTGACGGGGACGCTGGAGTCGCTCTCTCTGAGTTCACTGCCTAGGGTGTCTCCTCTGCTCATGGGACTAAATCCCATCTTCCCTCTGAGATGCACTGTCTCTGCCCCAGGCTGGAGCCTCCTGGAGCTCCACATGTGCGTGGCCAGTGGCCTGTTAAACCCCACCTGGAAGATTCCTGGCTATCTCACACTCAGCATGCCCACACAGAATTGTGTCTTGATCCACAATCCCCCACAAAAGGCGCCCACCCTTCGTCTGCCCCTTGCAAGAGCTGGACCCCCCATGCCTTCATGTTCCCATGTGAAACCCTGTCCAACTCCATCGTGGTCTGCCCACCTCCTTCCATCTTCTCAGCTGCTACCCTTCCCCAGGTCCCTGAAACCTCCCATCTGAGCATCTTCAGGAGCCTCCCAACATCCTCTCCTGCCCTCTACAGTTTATTCTCCACACGGTGGTCAGAGTAATATTTTCAAAAACATAAATCATTTCCCATCATCCCCCCACTTAAAATCCTCTTCATGGCTTCCCGCTGCTCCCGGAATAGGATCCAGATTCCTCAACGTGTCCTCAATCAGTAGTGGGCTGTCCCCTCCTCTCCAGCCCCCATCCATCACCACCTGCCCCCCATGCCCGCGCCCCCATCGCTGGGCCCTGGAGATGATCTGATTATTTTCTCTAATGGGGAGACATTGGGGGTGGTCCAAATGGTCTGGGGGGAAAGGTGCCAAATATCTCCTCTGAGTGGCAGGGCCTGGGCAGGGCCATGAGCCCCCAAAGAGGTCGGGTTAAATGGTACTGTTTACTTTAGCCCTCTCCGAAGTGTGTCTTGGTGGTGAGAGAGCCTTATGAATAAGCTCTTAATTCCAGGCAGGGCGTGGGTCAGCTCGCCAGCAGCGGCGTTTATTGACATTCACGTCTGCTCCCTTGCCCAGCGCCCCGAGTCTGAGGGGCCTGTCTGTGCGCAGGGCTGGTGGTCCCAGTTCACCTGGATGGGGGCCGGGCCTACCTGCTGGCTTTGTTCAAACTAGCGCTGAGACCTCAGCTTTACCGGTGACACTTTTGGGGACCGGGAGTAGGGGCAGGGGTTGAGCCTCTGGGAAAACTGTCACAAGCAGAGAGGAACCGAGACCCCATGCCTGGGAGGGCCCAGAAGCCCTGTGCCACCCGAGGAACTAAGCGGCTGGGAGGTTGATGGGCCTGTTTATGTTTTCACTGGGCTGATGGAATCCTTGGGGCCCTAGAGGGGGCAAGCTGGGCTCATGGCCCCACTTGCGGGTCAGGTTCCCCTGATGGGCCTCAGTTTCCCCATCTGCCTGGTAGGACTTCTGTTCTATAGACAGAGATAAGAGCAGCCAATGGTACCTTTCAGCCTCAAAGAGGATCATGGCATTTTTTTAAAAGGAATAATTGAGAATACTTTCTCAAACGGAAATCAGAAGTTCAGAAAAGGCAATGGATAGAGCATTCATGGGGTGACAAAGCCAGAGTTTAGTGGTTGCCTGGGGACAGGGGCAAGGCCGGGGATGGGCCCAGTTTTCGAGGGGTCGCATGACGGCGCTCCTCAGTGGTGATGGAGCAGTCCTGTGTCTGGATTTCGGGGTGGTCGTGGGTGTGTATATGTGACATCAAGTAGCACAGAGCCACACACACGCAACGAGGTCCTGTACAAGCTAACGAAGACGCAGTAAGGTCCTGTGTTCTAGGCAACAGTATCGTACCAATGTCAGTTTCCTGATTTTGAGATTGTGCGATAGCTAGGTAAGATGTCACCATGAGGAGAGGCTGGGGGTCAGGGGACACGGGACTCTTTGTCTTATTTTGGCAACTTCTTGTGAGTCTATGATTTCAAAATAAAACCACCAAGGAAAAGTTCAGAAAGGGTCATTGATGTGCCTGAGACCACACAGCAAATTGAGAACTAAGCTAGAGCTCATACCAGGGGTCCTGATACCCAGGTTCTTTCTACTCTTCCACAGGAAAACAGGGCTGGACAAGTGTTTTAGGCAAAATAAAAATACGTGATTACTAGTGATGGAAGCCTGAGAGTATTAACAGTGGAAGATACAATCATAATAGTGGTAATGGTGCAATAATAAGGAAGCCTCTATTTATTGAGGACTGACCTCAGGCCAGGCAGCTTGAAGACAGCTTTATACATATTAGTCCTGCTCCTCAACTAGGCCCTCCAAGGTCACCCCTAGATGGGAAACTGAGACACAATCCCCAGCTCACATAGATAGAAAATGGCAAAGGCTCCATCTAGACCTTCCGGCTCCATCTTTTGATGTGGGCGTCTACTGCGTGTCCCGTCCCACAGGCCTCTGCCCTCAGCTCGCATCCCCACTCGCAAACCTCAAGCACAATCATGTGGGCCAGGCTGAAACGGGAACCTAGTGTCCGGCATTAGCCCCTTGGGCACGTCTACTCTGAGAGGGGTCCTGGCGATGCAAAGGGACCGCCTGCAGCAGGACACGGGGGCACCGAGGACCCTGTTTCAAGGTCCTGGGGAGCTGGGCAGGGGCAGCTGTGGCAGTAAGCAGTCCTACTTCAAGCCCACCCAGAAGCCATCCTGACAGAGGTCCAGGGCCAGGATAAGGAGGTGCCCACATTAAAGAGGCGAGCCAGTAGCCATGTGCGCTGCTGCTGAGTACATACCAGCCAGGGAGCCCGAGGCCCCAGGTCCTATTCACCCATCTGCCTTCACGGGCTGGGCTCCTGGGCCGAACACACCCCTTTCTGGGCCTCGGTTTTGGCCTTAGAAGGCTCCGGAGGACCCTCCAACTCAGATTCCACACCTCTTCTGGGTGTGGCTGTTTCTAGCTCCCCAGATGGCCTGAGCCATCTGTGCAGGTGTGGCCCAGGTGACCCTCTCCGCAGGTGTGGCTGTTGTAGCACGTTACCCCAGACTGGGTGGCTGACAATAACACAAATGTCTTCTCTCACAGTTCCGGAGGCCAGAAGGCTGCCATCAGGGTGTGGGTAGGGCAGTGGCCATGCCAGGTGCCGGGGCGAGCCTTCCTTGCATCTTGCAGCTGCTGGCGGCTCCGGGCGGCCCTCGGCTCAGGCGCTGCATCCTTCCAAACTCTGCCTCCGTGTCCTCAGGGCCTCTCGTCTCTGTCTGTCTCTTCTCTATATGTCTCTTGTAAGGACACTTGTCCTTGGATTTAGGGCCCACCTGGGTAGTCCAGGACGATCTCACTTCAAGATCTTTAACTTAATTGCATCCACAAACACTCTTTTTCTAATAAGTTCATAAGCAAGGTTCTGGGGGCAGGATGTGAACATAACTTTTGGGGAATTCTTCCACCCACTACAGACCCGCGGCATCAATCATGCTGGAGACTGGGAGAGATCATGACACCCTCTTGCTTCAACCTCCGAGGCCTCCCCACCCTGACGTGGGCTCCACTGTTTGTGCCCTCTGCTCCTGCTGCACGGCCTTTGCGCATGCTGTTTCCTCAGTCTGGAATGCTCCTCCCCATCTGTCGGTGATTGCTTCCTGATCTCCCCTCAGCTCAGGGGCAACCTCCCCAAAAATGCTACTCCAAGCTCCCTCAGGGGGCCAAACCCCGGCCACAAATCCTTATAACACCCAGAACTGCTCCCATGTAGAACTCATCACAGTTGTAATTTAAGCTTCACTTGCAGATTCTCAGGTTCGTGTCAGGCAGGCAGAACACATGTCTGCATGAGGTTGGGGGGCAGGGGGTACAGAGCCTGGACCATGACTAGGCTCAGAGGCCCACAAAATATTCACTTTTCTTTTAAAATGTATATATAATCAACCTGGAAAACAATGCAGTCATAAAATGCAATTTTTGTGCTTGTTATAGGGGAAGGGACCCATGGAGGCCAGCATCCAGGACCCAGGAGAGTCACCACACAGCTCTGCAAGCAAAGCTCATGGTCCCAGCATCTGACACAGCCCAGGCACATAGTAGGTGCTTGCTGATGTCTGTTACTGAAGGGAGGAGAGAGCAGGAGAGGGTCCTGGCACATCAGACAGGAGAGGCTTGGAGATCTGGTTCAGATCTTAGTTTCTTCCTCAGTTGCTCCTGGCTTGGGCACATCTCCTCCCTTCTCTGGACTTGTTTCTCCATCTGTACCACCAGACTCACCACACTAGTCCTCCTGATTTATCACACTCGTTCCTTACACTCAGGAGAGATACACAGACGTGTCAGAGCCACACGTGGCAGTTGGATCCATGAGCAATAAACTCTACTGATCGAGTGCTGACGAGGCACCAGGCGCCATACTAGGATCCCATCTGCTCAGTGTCCCCGTAGCGGGGGCTCTGCTCTGCGTGTGTCCCCACTTTGCAGTTGAGAGACTACAGTTCAGAGAGGGGAACACCCATGACTCGTCACTCAGCTGGACGGGGGTCACTCGCACCTACACGGGTCACTCCGCCAGCGAGCAGTCACTGAATCTGAGAGTGACTGTGAGTGGGCACTCAGCCAGGGAGCAGTGGACTAGGGTTCAGAGGGGGTCTGTTCATATGCAGAGAGAGCTAGACAGGCCTCCTGCAGTTGGGGGGGTTCTTCTGGAAACCGCAAATGCTAGGCATTTGCAAGGACTAGAAGGGAGGCCAGTGGCTGAGCACAGTGGACAGGGACAGTATTGGGGAGGGCTGAGGGCAGAGATATCCAGAGGCCGGGCCATGAAGGATTGTTGGCTGAGACAGGGTAGATTCTGTTCCAAGTTCAGTGGGAGATACTGGGGGGCTTAGGCAGGTCTGAGATCTGTTTTAAGAGCTTGTTGTCCTAAGGAGAATAGTTTGGAAAGTACCAGGACAGAAGCTGAGAGGCCAGGGGACAGCAGATGCCATAATGTGGGTGACAAATTAAGGCAAGTGGACATTAGGGAGGAGACACGATGGAGGGCCCTTTGGCAGGAAGTGCTGGTGGGCAGTGTCCCACTCATTTACTGTGTGTTGCAGACCCCCCAAACCTTAGTGGCCTAAAATGGCAATCCTTTCACTGCTCCGAATTCTGTGGGTCACAAGTTCGGGCAGGTTCAGTGGGGACTGCTCATCTCTGCTCCACAAGTGTCACAGGGACTCGTTCAGACTGGCTGCATTCAGCTGGGAGCTAGGCTGGGCTAGAAAGTCCCAGAAGGCTCCATGCACATGCCTGAGGCTTTCAGGCTGGCTGTTGGCTGGGGCATCCTGGGCCCCATTAGGTGGCATGTCTCTCCAGCAGGATAGCCTGGGCGTCCTTCCATGGTGGCTCAGGGCAGCACAAGAGTAGAAGAGGAAGCTGCTAGGCCTCTTGGGACCTAAGCCCAGAGCCTCCTGAGTCACTGTCACCTCTAAATCCAGTGTCCAGGGCAGGGAAATAGACCCTACCTACAAAAGGAGGAGAGGCATGCGTGGGTGGCCAGGGGAGGACTTCATGGCAGCCATGTTTGCCGACAACTAGCACGAATGGGATGTAGATGGACAGGAGGAGGATGCAGGACTCCTAGGGCTTTGGCTGAGCCACTGGGCAGCTGTGGTGTCCTTAACTGAGATGAAGAAGACAGACAGAGAAGCAGGCTGACGGCAGGGAAGAGAGTCAAGAATTCTGCTTGGGCTCCGCTGACTCTGAGCTGCCAGGTGGCCGACTGGGTGTCCACCATAATGAATGGGGCTGCACGTGGAAGGAGAGGGAGTTCCTTCTTTTAGCTCCTTTTATGTGCTGTGATGCTGAGAGAGAGGAGTGATTAGCCCCATTCTAGAGATGAAAGAGTCTGAGGCTCAGAGAGGTGAAGTGGTTTGCCCACAATCACCCAGCAATTTAGTCTCAGAGTTGGGATTCAAACCTTTGAATTTTGAGAATTCAAAACGGGTTGAGAAACGGGAAGCATTTATCTTCTCCCTCTTGCTCATCATCGACCCAAGGGACAGGATGGAAAATGCTGCCTATTACAGATAAAAACAATGACTGGCATTGAGGGCTTACTATGCACCAGGCATGGCTATGTGCTATCCCAGCAGCCAACCCCATGGAGGAGGTACTATTAGTGTCTGCATTTTACAAAGGAGGGAACTGGGTCTCAGAAAGGGAAAGCAACTAGGCCAAAGTCACACAGCAGTCATGCTTCAGAAACAGGACTAGACCCCAGGCCTGCCCAACCCCCAGGCCCAGCTTTCCACCATTCCCCTTGACCATTCACATCTTTGCCATGTTCATGCTCCCATCTTGGACTCAGAAGGTGCCAACCCCAAGGACCTTTACCCAAGAATCTATACCAGGGGTTGGCAAATCACAGCCCACAAGGGGCCAAATCCAGCCACTGCCTGTTTTTGAAAACAGGCCACATGCATTTCTTTACATACTGTCCGTGACTCCTTTGGTGTTCCGATGGCAGTGTCGGGTAGTAGAGAGGCAGCAAAACCTAAAATACTTACTATCTGGCTTTTTAGGGAAAAAGTTTGCCCAGCTCTGATCTACGGTAGGGATAGTAGGATGCCGGCTTCTCATAGAAATGGGAACAATGACGTCCAAAGAAGGGGCCCCCCTCTGCTGAGGCCACATAGTGGTGGTGAGAACGGAGGCCTCATGACTTGGCCCCTTGCCCATCGAGCTAGTGGGCCCTCACGGAGCAGCATGCTGCAAGGTGGCACCCAGGGAAGAGTGCACCTTGATGGGAAAGCAGGGTAAGCAGAGAAAGACTCCCTCCTCTGAAGAAACTTCTCATGTAGTCAAGAAGGGGAAAGGCCTGGAGATCTCGCCACTCTGACTTATTGATCCAGTAGCGTCCAGGCATCTCTCCCACCCTGTTCCTTCCTCTCCAGCTCAATAGCTCCTTCCAAGAGCTGGGCATGTTCCAGAAAATGTAGCCTCTGACCTTCTAAGTCACCAGAGCCCTCCAGCCCCCAAGGGAACCCTGCCTGCAATGACTCGCAATATAATGAAAAGTCGGCGAGAAACCCAATCCGGGGCTATCAGGTGGGCAGCTCCACGGAGGGCCCCTTTCTCCCCAGATGGGCCGGAACGCTTTCCCTGTCGCAGCGCGCCAGTCGGGTCCTCCCAGCTGAAAATAAAAGTCCTTCAAACATTGCAGGGTTCCGGAGACTTTTTTTTTCGTAACCCCGCAAACAGCAGCTTTTCAAACCACACACAGACTGAATCAAACTCCATTTGTTTCCAGAAGGCCGAGGGGCAGCAGTTTGGAAAAAAGAACCTTCTCTGAAACTCACAGGGAGGCAAAGGCAGGGTCAGAGGGCACATTCCGATTGCTAAGATGCATTGACAAGCGCCCAGGCGCCCCCCCCTTGGCCCTGCCAGGAGACCCGGGGCGGGCAGGCAGCTGCAGCAGGGATGCAGGGCCTCCAAAGCAGCCGGGCTCAGAAACGCTCCCCAAGTTGGCCACAAAGAGTGGAAGGCCAAGCCCTCCTCCCTTGCTGGGCCCCCACCTCCTGCAGATATGCCAAAAAAGAATCCCTAGGTCTTCTGGAGGGAACAGAGCTGGGAGGGGTTGACCAAGAGATTTTTCTCTTTTCTTTTTGGTTGACTTGGTTAGTTGCGTTTTGCCCCAAAACTGCAAACTAGGTGGGGAAGCAATGAACAGTGAGTGAAAGCTGGGAATTTTTCTTGACCATTTATTTGCAGGAGGGGAGCACATGTAGATTACAGGGTCCATGTGTGAGTCTGGGCTTGACCATCCAGGGCTTGGACAGCTGTCCTCACCTCCCTGAGCCTCAGTTTCTCGGGCTTCATCTGGGACCTATTCCCTGGGGTTGGATGATCCACTAAAATGGTGATGAAGGGTAGCAAGAACCCGTGTGGTGACTGGCACAGAGCAGACTGATAGAAGTAGGTGGGGAGCCACTAGGGAGGCTAACAGGGGGCTGAGGAGCTAGGGGCACCCATGGTGGGTGGGGGGGACCCTGACCTAGAAGGAGAGGTGGCTGACAAAGCAACCTTGAGCCAAGAAGTGGTTCTATCAGAAAGAAACTCAGAGAGCATTTTAGCAAAATCTCCTTTCCAGAGGGGAGATGGAGGCATGGGCACAGGTGGCAAGTCTGTGAATGAACTCCTGGCCTCACCTACCGCTCCAGCTAGCAGTTTCTTCAACTTGCCTTCTCCTGGAAGCACTTTGGCCAAATGCCTTGCTTGTCCATCCCTTTAAGGGTGCGTCAGGCCCATCCTTCTGCTATGGGAAATGTCGGGGAGGGGATGGTATCCCCAGAAAATTGAAATAGGGGAGGAAAGCTTGCTTTTCTCCCCATAAATCGTAAGACCTCACAGCCGGTGCATTTTGGCCTCGGCTGAGGCTGACGGAATGTGTGGGAAATATCGCAGAAGGTGATAACCCATCATGCAAAATAAATTCATGGGGGTGCGGCTACAGGCGAGCTGGGGCAGCCGCAAAGCGTCAGCTGCGCATGCCCCAGAGGCAGCACAGCCACATGCTCCTCCAGGCTGTGCAGGGAAAAGCCAGGAGGCACGGGAGGGACCGAGATGCCTGTGTGCCAGGCTGTGGGCAAGTCACCAGCCTGACAACCCTCTGGGCGGGCTGCGGATGCCCAATAAACCTGTGTGCCCAGCTGAGCCTTCCAGACCCAGCTCTCTAGCTCGCTGTGCTGGACGCCCTCGTGGCCTCGGTGAGCCCGTTTCCCCATCAGCCCGTCCCATGGGTCTTCTGACAGTGCCAACCTCCCAGGGCAGCAAAAGCAGTGACAACCACCTTCCTCCTGTTCTTTCTCAGCGTTGGGAAACCCCGTGTCCGGGCTGCCCTGCTTCCTGCCTCCCGTAAAACCAGGTGACCAGGACTTCCGCCGGCAATTAGACGTTTCAAACACACCTCTTCTGACAGATGCTCAGGTACCATGTTCATGTGTTTGGGGAAAACAGTTCAGCAGTTCCTCCCCGGACTTAAAACCCCACAGGACAAACGGGCCACCTTCCCCTCAGCGATGGGAAGGCCCACAGTAGGTCAGCCCGGCTGGTGGCTCCTCCCTGCGTGGCATGGCAGGTGCGTCACCCTGCTCCCTGCACAGCGGCCAGGGAAGGGCTTGCTAGACATAGGAAGCCCTCAGGGCTTGGGGGGGAAGGCTGGACTGCCAGCATCCCTCCAGGGACTTTACACTCACTGTCCCTCCTACCCCCACAACAAACCTGTGTTCCCAATTGAGCCAACTCTGCTATAAAGGCCTCCCAGAAGATTCTGATGGTGGCAGAGCGCCCGCCACAGTGTGGGGGTAACTCCCAGAAAACGACCTCACCTGCACGTGCAAACGAGAGGTGAAGCCCACTGTAGCCTGGTCCCCAGCGCTGCCGAGTTTGCAAAATGCTTTCCTCTTGTGACTGCTCCCTGGCTCTTCCCTTGCAAGGCAGAGAGGGCAAGGATTCTTATGCCCATTCAACAGTGAAGATCCTGAGGTCAGAGAGGACCAGGACTACGCTGGGAAGGGTACTAGGAAGGAAACAGAGATGACTGGTTGAAGCTCTGATTCAGGAACCAGGCTGTTAGAGAGCAAATCTCACATCCACTACGGATTATCTGTGTGACCTTCAGCAAGTAGCTTGAGCTCTCTGTGCCTCAGTGTCCTTATCTGTCAAGGGGATAGTAATAAATTCCTACCTCCTGAGTCTATTGTAAGGGGTAAATGAATTGAACACCACAGGGCACTTGGAGCAGGCCCTGGCACACACATGGCAAGCACAAGAACTGTTGGCCATTATTAGCATTATCAACATTTTTCCAGCCATTCAGCCAACCAGCAATGGGACCTCAGGTAAACGCTGTGTCCTCTTGGGCCTCACTTTCCCCACTGGCAGCATGATCCCTGATGGGCACTAACAGCTCTGTGTGTCCACAACTCCTGCCTCCACACCCAGAGCACAGGCCAGAAAGGGGATAGAAACTGGGGCTCACCAAATCCCTCAGAAGGTCACCTTCCCCTTTCCGGGTCTCAGTTTCCCCATGTGTCAGGTGAGGACGCAGGATAAGCAATGTGCTGAGAGCACAAAGCCCAGTCAGTCCTTGTACTATGACCTTCCCAGGGACCCAGGCATTTTGTGCAACTCTGGGGGAGACCAAATCACAACCCTCATCTGCCCATCTGTGGTGTCCCAGTGCTGAAGCCAGGGCAGGGTGCAAAGCATTAACTCCCCACAGGGCAGGGAAAGAGAGCCCTGTGTCCTGCATCCTGAGCCCAATTTCAACAGCTAGAGCCCTGAAGAGAAGAGACCCTGTGTTTGCATTGGCAGCCGGGCCAGACACTGGGAGGAACTGGTGCTCAACAGGGCCTGGAAAAGTCGGCTCATCCCGCAGCCAGGCCCGCCTTGCTAGGGTCCCTGCTCTGCCACCCGCCATCCCATTACCTAAGCCCCACACAGGACATGACCGCATGGGCCGGGGGTGAGGGGCAGCAGGCGGCTCAGACAGGGCAGCCATTCACACTGCCACCCCCACCCGGCCCAGACGCAGCCCCGAGTGGGGCCTGCAGCAGGGGCTCCTCTCTCTCACCCATGCACTTGGGGGCCCTGGGTGCCAGGCAGGGAGGCTACCCAGTGGGGGCAGCAGGGGGCCAAGACAAATCTGGCCCATGCCCCACGTAGCTCACAGCCCAGAAGGCCTTGTGCTGTAATGAGGGATATGAGGCACAGAGTGAATTAGGAGCAAGGGCTGGACTTGCCTCGCCCCAGAAAGAGGGCTTTGGAGAAGGCCTGGGGGACAGCACAAGGCTGACCCCATCTAGGAGGTCATCCAGCCTTGGGAAGGAACACAGATGGCTGCGGAGCAGCAGAGCCCCTTGGCCTGGTTCTTGAAGGACAGAGAAGATTTGACTTATCAGGCAAAGAAGAGGAAAGTACTGCTGGTGGAGGGAATTGTACAAACACAGGCTTGGCAGAGAGAGGCCTTTAGGTGGTTGGAGTATGACTGAGGCCGCACACGGGGTCTCGAGTGGGAGGGAGGGGTGTGCGTGTGTGGTGGGAAGGTTAGTTTTTCCTGCAGTGACAGTAGAACCCCTTCCTTAGGCCAGGCTGTGGGCACGGTGGCCTGAGCAGGAGACCCCTTGGGGGAGGGACTCTGTCTCACCTCTCTCCGGCTGGGACACCTCAGGCAAGCCTTGCCTCAGTTTCTGCATCTGTAAAATGAGTACAATCAGACGAGGACTGTCCCCAGCCGACAGCAGGCCCTCTCTCCCTGAGTCCCCCTCCCAGAGGCACCGAGTGGGGATTAGGAACTCCCTGGACCCCACCCCCACCCCACCCCGTCTTTCTGGCCCTCGGCTTCCTATCTCTGAGATGGAACTGTCCCCTCACTGCTTGTCACCCTCATTGTGCTCAGGATGGTTTGCTGGGACCACAGACCAGAAGGTGTTTTATCAGTTCATAGTTTCTATTATTACTGGGGCCTGAACTGGGGTTCTGGATTGAGACCAGTCTGGGTCCAAGTCCGCCTGGCAAGTCGCTTCGCCTCTCTGAGCCTCTGTTTTCCCATCTGTAAAATGAAGGCCATTGCAGCATCCACCTCACCAACCACGGAGTGTGTTGAAGGAAGTAGCCAGAACCCCCTGTGGGGCCCACAGGCCACGGGGCCCCACCCCAAGAGCTCTCATTCGGGATTTGCAATTGCAACAAGCGCCCAGGTTCTGTGGGTGCTGCTGATCCGGTGCCCACCCTTTGAGAACCACTAATCAAGAGTGCGCAAAAGGCAGAGCAGAATGCCGGGCACGTGGTACATTTATCTCAAAAATATAGCTGTGGTCGTGCTGTTTAAGAAATAATAATAATATAACAACTATCCTCTTGCAGTTAGAACTTCTGGCCATGCAGACCCTGGAATTTGATTCAAACCCTTGTGCTCAGTGTATGCCAGCCCCAGGCCCACCCCCTGGCCTGGTGGTTATAGCCCTGGGTCAGCAGGCACAGCCCCCGACCTCCCCAGGACTCCCCCCAGCCTGCCCACTAGCACCTCTAGCTCTGACCTCTCAGGCAAGAAGGAGGCAAAACAATTAGCTGCTGGGGAAATGTGAGCTGGTCTCAGGCCCCATCCCCTCCCATCTGACCCCCATCCCTCTACCCTTCCTCTTAACCCCTCTCCACCACAGCCCACAGATCTCTAAAAAGAAATCTGAGCTGTCCCCTTTCTCTCTCTTTCTCTTTGTTCTGCCCAGGGTGGGGCTGTCCTTGGAGCCATCTCCCATGCCCAGTCAGGCTCAGAGACCCTTCCCTGAAGCCACCCCTTGGGCTCCCTTCTTTCCTTAGGAAATGTGCCAACCAGTGAAGAGATTCAGACACTCACACCCACTCCAGAGCAAAGGCCAGCTTGCTGGGACTACACAGGACATTCTGGGCCACAGATAACAAACTCAAAAGGCTCAGGGCCAGACAAGGAAGGGAAATGAGTAAAGAGAATAGAATGCAAGACAGTAGGGAATGGTGAGGACTTTGGCAAACTTTAGAGTACAGGCCCCACCTGGAGGAGACAACTCGACTCCAACTGGTTATTGCCATCCAGAAATGCCATCCCAGTGGTAGGTTGGGACCCCGATGCCCACTTCTTCTTAGTTCTTAGAAAGAAGCTGGACATTTAGATTCTTCTTTTTAAAAAATTAACAGTTTCTGACTTGCCAAACCCTATAAGGGCCAAACGAGAAATATCTGAGGACTGGATTTAGACAGTAAGGCAATAGTTTGTGACTCTATTTCAGGCTTAGTGTGTCCTTCAGACCAGGAAATGCCAGGGCCAGTACTGCTGGACAACAAGTCATCCTTAATCCCTGTGGGACTCCTGGTGTGCATTAGTATACTAAAGGCTCTGAAAAGGTCTGCAGGAAAGAGACCTGGTTAACTTTGTGAAGCCCAGGAAGCATTAGTGGTTCACAGAAGCTGTCTTGAGACGAACCCTCATAGGGCCATGACCTCTGCCATGTGCTCACCATTTCAAAGGTTTACAAGTCCCCTGAGGTACACCTAAGCCCTGAGTTAGGAACCTTCTTTCATCTGCTGATCCAACAACAGTTGGAGACTGCTCTGGGCCAGGCATGGTGTGAGCTCCAGTGACACATGGTGACGTGACAGGCATGGGTCCCTGCCCTGCTGGGGGGAGGCCTCACCTAATGTCCCCCTTGTCCGGGTTTGCTCCCACCAGCAACTCCAGCCTTCCCATCAGTCAGCATGAATGCACACATAAAGCCTTTGTTGGCCAAAAGCAGGGGCTGGGTTCTAGCCCACTGCTGGTACGAATGCACCGTGACACATGAGCTAACATTTAGTCAACATACACTGACTAAGCACCTGCTAAATACGGGCACTGGCCTCAGTGCTGGGGACACAGCCGTGAATAAGACAGACCCTGAGACCTGGCCCGTGCAGTATAGAAAAGGAAACAGAAAAAACAGACAGGGAATGGGGAGGATGAGGAAAGTAAAATAATTTTTTTTTAATGTTCTTATGTTTCATGCAGGACATAAACAAGAGACTGAAATAGAATATGTATTGATTTGGGAAACCTACTTTGATGGGGTGATCAACTTAAGTCCCTCTAAGAAAGAGGCATTTATACTGAAGCCTGAGGGCAGGAAGAAGATAACCATCTAAAAGCTTTCCAGGTGTAGAGCACTGCATGGGCAAAGGCCCTGAGGCAGGAAAAAGCAGTAATTACAGAGAAGAATGGCATTAGATGAGATTGGAGAGGTCAGAAGGGCCTAAATCAGGCAGCGGCTGTGGGCTGTTTGTATCAGTTAGCCATTGCTGCGTAACAAACAACCTCCAAACCTGGTGATGTGTAAGAGCTGCCATCTGCTATCATAGCTCACACTTCTGGGGGTCAGCTGGGGAAGGCAGTGCTTTGCTCTATGTTGGACCTGGCTGAGGCACTTTGGCTGGAGCAGCTTTGCTCCACATGTCCCTCATCCTCCTCCTGGGACCAGAGGGCTAGCCTGGGCATGTCCTTCTCCTAGTCGTGGCAGAAGCACAAGACAGTGAGTGGCAGCTACAAGGCTTCTCAAGCCCCGGACTTGGAATCGTCATGTGGCTACTTCGGCTTCATTCTATTGACCACAGCAAGTCCCAGGGCCACCTTCAGGGCAGGAATGACCTCCCTCCCACCAGCAACAGTGGGAGAACAGGGCAAGAGAGAGGGAGACGTGGTTGGTGGGTTGGATGAAGATGGGGACATGAGATGGAGCAAAGTAGATAAATTCCAGAACCAGTTAGGGGCAGGATCAATAGGAATGTTGCCAAAGGACTGGATGTAAGGAGTAAAGAAAAGGGCAGGATCAAGTCAGGCTTCCGAATTTCTCCCCTAACGACTAGAGGGACGCAGGAGAGACTAGGCATGGGGGCCTCACACCAGCCCGCCCTGGCCCCTGCTTCCCTGGCTGCACCATGAGAGGTCAGGGTCAGGGCTCCCACCTCCACCCCTGACTAGCCCAGGCCCCTCCTCATCCCCCCACCCCACCAGCACCCCAGCTTCCTGCACCAGTGTACAGTGAAGACCAGATAGCCCTGCTGTGATATATGACCGCCATAGCTCAGAGCCGGGCTGCCGCTGGGACGATGTGTTTCCCCATCTATCACCCGCCTGACGGGCACCCAGCGCCAGGATTCGGCAGCTGCCCTTCACCAAGACACTTAATTACAAAGGCCTGAAATTTTTCCCCACCAGCCTGGGAAATAAAGGCTTTGTTTACCAACGGCAAGTTGGGAGGCTCCCAGGGGAGAGCCGATAGATCAGGGCAGCCTGGCAGACGCAGTGGGAATCCTGCGTCCTGACGGGGCGGCCAGAGGCTTCGGGGCAGCGATCGCCTCCACCCCCACTGCTGCCCCCCAGCTGTGGTCTCCAATTCTGCATGGGAATATTGATCCCCAAAGCTCTGTGTCATCTTCTCATCTGTGCTGCATTTGAATTCCCTGCAAGCCAGCTCTGCTGCAGCAGAGCTCTTGGTTTGATGCTCGGGGTCCCGCTCCTGGGTCTGTCGGCCCCTCCACATGCTCAGTGGGCTGTGGGTTGTGGGCGTGGCAAGCGGGCACAGCAGCACATTGCAGAAACCAGGCAGGGCTGCTGCTCAAAAGGACCCGGATTTTCTAGCCCAGTGGTTCTCCAAATACAGTCCCTGGAAGCCGTTGACCATGCACATGCTTGGACCACCCTCCAACCTAATGAGCCAGCACTTCATTGCTGGGGGTGGTCCCTGCAATCTGTGCTTTAGCAAGCACACAATCCCCCTTCTCCAGGGGATTCTGATACGAGCCCAAGTTTGAGAACCACTGGCTAGTTCACTGCCAGCCTCTACATGTGCCTCTAGACCATTAAGGTTCTAGATAAAGGGGCTTGGCTTGCCCCAGAAGCCCCGAAAGCAGAGACAGTGGGGACACTGAACCCAGGTTTGCACACTCCCCAGGTCCCAGTTTGCAACCTTGGGCTGATGGTAGAGTCTTAGCAAGCTTCTGTTTTCTCTTCTGTGTGACTTATGTAGGACTGCTGACCTTGTACGTTGTGGTCAGGGTTCAATGAGGAATACCCCTGGTACCCAGAGATGCTCAGTATCTTGGGCTCTTCTCTGGGGATATGGCCACTCACCCCCATCTGCACAGCGAGGGCTCCCCCAGAGTTCGTGGGCACACTGCTGCAGGAAGATGATGCTGGCCGGTACCCAGCTCTAGGCCAGGGCAAACCTGTGCCAGGGGGCACCTGAATGATTCTGGACTCAGTCTCCCTTCCCCCCATTCCTCCCCTAGCTTCATTCCTAGGATCCAGGAATTGTGGGGGTGCAATGAGAGGGCTTCAACTGAGAAGAGAGGACTCTCAGAACCACAAAGGTCAGAGCTAACAGGAAGCTTGGACCCTCCCCAGGCACCCCCTAGGGACAGTGCCCAGAACCCTAGCGTCCTAGCTGCACAGCGGCAGGGCCATCACCAGCCTATCTTCACATTCATCATTATTTTGCCTCCTCAACCCCACCTTGAGGTGAAGGGTAGGCCCCCACATCCCATCGGCACCAGAGGCAGGACTTGAACTCAGGTCTGTCTGATTCCCTGGAAGGCTCTTTCTACTGAAGGGTTGAAGTTAGAGAAGAACGCTTCTCATCCAGGAAGAGGGAAGGTGTTCCTGGCACAGTCAGGCCCTGGATCAGGTGCTGCAGGAGGAGGGATTCGGGTAAAGGCTGAATTTCATCTTCGCCAAATGGTAGATCCAGGAAATGTCCTCTTCCAGGCCTACCCTCCTTGGAACGTGTGAGGGAATTTTGGGGAGTTGACAGAACTGTTATATGTCAGAGTTGTGGTATAGATCACATGACTCTATAATTGTCAAAATGCATAGAACTATATACATTAAAGAATGTGAACTTTACTGTAAGCAAAATTATACCTCAATAAGCCTAACTAACCCCTGCCCTAAAAAAGAGGACAGAAAGAAATTGACTTATGTAGCTAAGTATCCAGGGTTAACTGCTTTCAGGCAAAGCTTGATCCAGCAACTCAAACAATGTCTTCAAGGTCCCAGGTTCCCCGTCCCTCCACTCTGCCTTCGGTGGTGCCTGTTGCTCGCTCACCTCTCTTCCTCAGCTGCTCCCAGCAGCTCCAAGGTGCCCCCTCCAACACACCCACAGTTCCAGGGTCTCTCAACCAAGTAGCAATTTTGCCACATCCAACTCAGATAATTGCATCCTTACATCTCACTCTCAAGTAGGACAGAGACGCAATGTCTATTTTCCAGAAACTCCAGGAAATGCCCCCTCGCATCATTTCATTGGTTCTTGATGGGCTCTCCATGATCTGTCTCAACTATTCACTGTGGCTTAGAGGTGGAAAATGCTTGGGGATTCAAGTCACTGACCACAGCTGAGAACAGACCTGGGAAGAGGGGAAGAGGGGAAGGACAAATGCCCTTTGCACCCCTACTTGACCAACTCCCAACCCATTGCTGATGGAAAGGCCTCTCCTTCCTGCTGGCTTCTTCATATACGGTCATCCTGCAGAGACGCTTACCCACACATTTGGAGTACACCCAACCAACCTTCACTGCCATCTCCTTGGAGAAGCCAGCACCCAGGCCCCACCCAGCAGGGGGTTTGCACAGTAGCACCCACCACCAGCATGTGCTCCCCACAACCTCCCGGCTGTCCCCCACCTCACTCCAGGGGACTATGGGGCCTGGCAGCTGCTGGAAGGAAGGAAGGAGGTGGTCTGTGGATGAAGGACAGAGGAGGCTCATCAGCGCAGAGATTTTAGACCGTGCACCACACAGTGACATGTAGAGCAACTGAGCCTTGGAAGATATTCGGCAATAGTGGCATAGACATAAGCCAGGCCTGGAATCATGGCCTCCTGGCCTCCAATCTGCAATCCACAACCCATTGGCCCTGTTTCTGAGCAAGTCACTTTACTGCTCTGAGCATCAGAGCATTTGTCTCACGATGTCCCCCCCACTGGGCTGGTCCAAACCAGACCAGAATGGGGGTGGCCATCAATGACTGATTCCAACTCTCATCATCGATGCGGGTCACACATCGCACTTCAGGAATGCAGCATGTTAGCAAGCCATGCTTCTCTCTGCTCTTCTTTAAAAGATAATTGCAACAAACTAGTCTACTCTCTCAGTTTGGATTGCCCCAGAAACAGGTCTTGAGATGAGCTGTGTACAAGGTATGTTCAGGAAGCCCTTATTAGTGAGTGAAAGTATAAGTAAAGGACGAGGTCACCATAAAGGCTGTATTATCAAAGGCAACTACCACCATGGGCACCTGGGGCTCAATCCTACTGGAGAACATTGGAAAATTCTACAGAACACACTCCTCAGAACTATCCCACCTGAAAAGGGAGGGAACTGGGATATTGATACACCAGCTCCTGTCAGTCGTTGAGGGCTTCCTAGAGCATCAATTCCCAGCCTCTTCCTGTCCGCTGACCCTGCTCTAGTAGCTAGACAAACTCTCAGAGAGCTTTTGGTGCTGCCATGGGGTGGGGCTGGTGTGCACAGAAATGCTTTAGCGCCAAGGGGTATGGGTGGGTCCCTAACTGCATGTCACACCCTCCTTCCTTCCTTTCGATGTGGAGAAACCATTTACCTTTTTCAAGACTGAACTCCGAGTATAACTTCCTCTGTGAAGCCTGCTCCAAATCCCCCAAGGATATTTGGAATGGGTCTTCTTATGGCAACGCTATCTTGTCTCTCTCATAAGCATTGCTTTCATTCATTTGCCAGACGTTTCTTCAATGGCAGATGGGTGCCAGGCAGCCTGGGTCTCTGATCACGCTGCACTCTAACAGTTCTTGACTTGCCTGTGATCACTAGACTGTGAGTTCTCTGCAGGCAGGGCTGCGTCAGATTAGTTTTCACATCCCAAGTGTCTAGCACACAGTGAACACTCAGGAGGTGTTGGCTGATTGAAACTTCAAGGTAAGAAGCAAATCTGATGGTCATGAAAAGTGCTTGGCTTGGTACAAAACCTGCTGAAATAAAAGTTTTGAAGAAATAGTAGTTAGTGTGTAGGTGTCAGTTGTGTGAATCCCTCTGGAATACATAACCATCCCCATCGGTATCCACCTTGTCCCAGGTGCTCTAAATGACAGAACCACCATCCCTTGGGAGCCCCCAGCAGAGACACTATCCTAAATTAGACCTGCCTCGGCTGGTGCTTAAAATTAGAAGGACTTCACATTTCCAAGATGCCAACAGGTGCCGAGCAACAGTTCATGGACCAAAATAAACCAGTGGCGCACTGGGAATTAAAATTAGATGAACCCTCTCAGTTCAAACTGTCGTCAGCATCAGGCAAGTTGTCTTCAATAAAGGGTTGAAAGGAGGAAGTCCAAACCCCTCATTGTCTGAACTCAGTAGTTGAAGGGACTCCATAGATACTGAAAGCGTGCTTGATTCCAGTCGCTGTGCCTACAGCCTTGTTTAACATATGCAGCTGGATACACACAGTGGTGCTGGGAAAACAGCAGTATGCTTATTACCATGCCACCTTGCAAATGGTACACAGAGCTTCGGTCCAGGGACCTGTCCAAAGCAGATGGGAAGCAG
This sequence comes from Manis pentadactyla, assembly GCF_030020395.1. Classification (NCBI taxonomy): domain Eukaryota; kingdom Metazoa; phylum Chordata; class Mammalia; order Pholidota; family Manidae; genus Manis; species Manis pentadactyla. Next base: position 9,856,645 of record NC_080032.1, on the reverse strand, counting down.
AGCAGGGTTGGAACCTCTGCTCCTCACTGGCTGCTCCTGATTTGATTCAGGGAGCAAGACCATTCTCACCCATTTCTGCAAGGATCCCCAGCCACTAACCCTACCTCCTTAGGTAGGCTTGTTTTGGGTCATGTGACCTTCCCCTGGCCACTCCAACTGGGCAGAATGATGGGCATCTACCCTGGGGTGAGCTGCTCATTGGTTGGCCAGAATCTGCAAGGTCTGGCTGGGAATGATGCCCTGGACCACTCAGATATTTTCCAGGAGAAGATGCAGAAAGCACATGTCCTAGGAGGAAAGGATGGAACAGACCCTACCTAGGAAAGAGAGACATGGGGCAGCTGCAGAAAGCAGCAAGGGCACAGAATGACTTCAGCCAATGTTAGAAAGCAGTTGGGCATGTCACACTGCATCTTCAACTCATCTCCAGAAATCTCATCCACTTTTATAGATGAAAGTAACTGTGGATCAGAAAGGTTACCAAGCAACCTAGAGAGAGATGAAAACGAGGATGCCCCGGTCTTGCAGTCTAGTGTGTGCACGTGGACGGGGGCACCCATCCACGTGTGTGTGCAGGCACGTCAGGGGTGTGTATGCGTGGGAGTTGTGGGTACCCCAGAGGAGGGCAGTGATGACTGGGAATTCGGGGCAGGTGCGGCCCTCCATGCAGCTGCTGTGGGTGCCCCTCCACACTGGAACCTCTCCGCGTTTCTCATGATTTGCCACAAATGGGGCCGTGTCAACTCCACCAGGACTCACATGGAAATGTTGGTTGACACCAAGATAAAGGGGGCCTTTTTCACGGCCCAGATCCCCACCGCCTGGTGGCTCTCCCCAGGGCCAGCATAAGGGCCCTGTGGCAGCTTTGGGGGCAACAGACTCAGTTTGGCAGAAAGTTCCCAAAAGAATAGATTTTATGTCTGACTAAGTTGAATGCCATTGATCTCCCTCTAAAAGAATCTAAAACGTCTGAGCTTCTGGTCAAGGCTGAATAAGGCTCTGCCCTCACCAGCGCTCTGTGTGCTACTCAACAGAAGAAGCAGGCTTTGGTAGCAACCCCCTTAAATCTGAAATCCTGGATCTTCCACAGAATGACCCTGAGCAAGTTTAAACTTCCTTGAGCCTCAGTTTCCTTGTCTGTAATGTAGGAGAAATAATGGCACCTTCTTCACAGGTTGTTCCAAAGAAATGAAAATATAAGGTCATTGTCAGTTTCTTTGAGCATCTTGCATGGTGACCTAAAATAAACTTTGGCCCAGGGATGAGGAGCACAGGGTTCTGCTTTTTCACTCAGCCACTGAGTCACCACATGACTCTGGACAAGTCCCATGTCCTCTCAGGATCACAGTTGCTCTCAGTTCTGTAATGAAAGCATAGCTCAGATTTGTTCACTCATTCATCATGGACTAGATCCTGTGCTCAACATGGTAGGTGCAGATGTGACGAAGACAAAGCAGGTTGATGTGAAGGCTTCCTGGAAGAAGATGCATGTAGGCTGACTCCTTTCTTTCTTAGGAGGTTGCAAGGGTAAAGGGGCATGTCTAGAGAAGAGGAGTCCACCTCCAGGGTTCTCCTGGGTCTATCTGTCAACTGGCTCACTGAGAACCCAGCACACAGTGCACACACATCCGCATAGGCATGTATAGTCATGCAGGACACACACCCGCCAGCAGACAGGGTTCGACAGGCCCCGAGTCTGCGTCTCAGGGAAAAGGATTGATTCGACAGAAAACAGGAAACAACTCCAAATGTTCAAACCTCTCTCAGCAGCCCCATTCCTTTTCCACACTTTATGAAAATGAGATGGGACAGCAGAGGGTGGGGAGGTGCGTAATGCTCTGGCTATTTCCTGACGTCCTTCCCAGTGCCCCAGAGGCCTAGACCGAGTGGAGTTATCTCCTCCCTGGCTGGGAGGGGGCTAGTGTGGAGCCAAAAACACCAAGATATGGGGAAGAAGCATGAACAACTATACAAACAAGCCAGGCTGTGGCTGTGGGCCAACAGAAACACAGCCCGCAGCCCTCCCCAGCTCCAACCCCAACCCAAGTGCTGGCTGGACGCCAGCTAATGGCCACAGAGGTGATGGGGGTCCAATGCAAGATCTGAGCCCTGCTTCTTGAGTAAAACTAATGGGGAAGCTAGCGACTCTGAGAAGCAGCAGAAGACTGGTGCTTCTCTCCCTGTTCTCTGTGTGCTGGGGTCTCTCTAGCTCTTCCGTGCAAGGGTCTCTGCATCTACTTTTATAGCTGTGTTTCAGCATCTGTTGTTCCCTCGACCTCTGTCTCACTCCCTTATGCCTCTGTGTATGTGTGTGCGTGCGTGTGTGTGTGTGTGCATGTGTGCGTGTGTCTCCAGTGTCTCTCTGTGGGGATTGGTATTTCTTTCTCTCCCAAACAAGTAGGGGGAAGCCATCAGGATAGCTGAAAAATCTAACCCTACATAAAACTTGCTATGAAGTACACATTAAAGAGACACCGCTGACATCACATTGACAAAAAACGAAAAGATCAATAATATCCTTCATTAATATGGTGGAGCAAATGGACGCTCTCAACAACTGTCGATGGGAGTAAAAATCCGTATTTTTTTTTTTTGGTGAATCATTTAGCAATAGCTATGGAAATGTTAAATGTACGTGCCCACTGACCCAGCAATGCCACTGCTAGGAATCAGTGTGCACAAAGACATACGAGGATGTGCAAAGATACAATAGCATTGTTTATACACCATTGTTTTAATAGCGAAAAACTGGAAATAATCTAAGAATTATTTAAAGGGGGCAGGTCACATAAGTCAAGGTATAGCCATACTATGGAATATTATGCAGATATTTAAAAGAGCAAGCTAGAGCCACATGTCAAGGAATGAAAGGTGTCCATGCAGTAAAGAAAACCACACGGCGTATTAGGGATAGGTTAGCTATGCTGCAAAAACAAAAATGTCCCAGACCTACAGTGGCTTAATACAGAAAGGTTTATTTCTTGTTCACAGAATGTCTGCTGTGAGTTTGGTCACTGTCCAGGATAGCTGTCCTCCATGCAGTGGCTCGGCAATCCAGTGCGAGTCCACCCTGTAACTCTTCTGTCTTAATCCTGGGTGAGCTACCTAATTGCAAGGAAATTGGGGGGACTGTGTAAATTTCAGATGAGAGTAGATGACCCTGCCCAATAATGGTCACATGCAAAATACAATCTCACTTATGTGAAAAAGTTAAACCATGTTGAGGAGTGTGTGTTATACATGCAGATACTTAAGAAAAGATCTGGAAGGGCATATCAAGGTGCTGAATGAATTAATCTCTTAAGAGGGGAATAGCATTGGAATTAATGTGCTGGGGCATGATGGTCCCAGTTTCACTCCATATTCATTCATATTGATCATATTTTTTGTACACAGGTATGTTTGTTAAAAAAGAAAATAGAATAGAAATGGAGAGATTGCTTCTTTTTGGCAGATCAACCACCTCACCTATTATTTTCTTCTGTTTTCCCAATGGTGCAAAACAGGTGTTTTCTGCCTTGTATAAGGAGGACTTAATACCCATCTGAAGTCCCCTGGTAGATCTGGCCAGGGGCAGGTGTGTAGGAGTGATGACCAAGTCCAGGTATGTCCCATGAACTCAGCATTTCCCACAAAACCAGATCCACAAAACTCGAACACCTGCAAGAGACTCTTCAACAAAAGCAAACCATAAAGGTCTAGGATAAATTATATATACCAAACATTACCTGTCACATTCTTCTCTTTCACTCCCCAAAAGCCAGCTGATATATCGGGTATGTGGGGGGGACTTGGTGAAGGGGGGAGCCTAGTAAACATAATGTCCTTCATGTAATTGTAGATTAATGATACCAAAATAAAACTAATTTTAAAAAAGCCAACTGATATGCTAAAGGCACTGACAAGTCCTGCAGGGAAGAAACTCACTAAACATTATAAAATCCAGTGTTTCTCAGTTTGACTGTGGCACCTTTGTTCTTTTTACCATGGCATGCATTGGGTGGGGGGTGGGGTGGGGGTGGGGGACTTGCCCTTATAGAATCACAGACTGACAGCACCCTTTGTAGGTTTTGTAACCATCTCCTTTTCAGACAAGGGGTTTTCTCCAGCCAGGCACTGACCTAGATATTTATACACATTCTCATCTTATTTTTACAAGGCAATTGGAAGGATTATTGCCACTCCATATGTGAGACAAAGTTAAGTCCCAGAGAGGTTGTCACTTCACTGCAATGAATATTTTTACCTCCCCAGCATCCATTCACTTCTCCAGCCAACACTACCACTATTTTCCTCTTGGAAAGGCCTGACCTATTCTCACCTGTGTGGAGTGAGTAAGTCCTGATCAGCTTAGGTTAGACTCTCTCCCAGCCTCTCAGCCAGTGATGGGTTCTAGCGTAGCGTGCAATCTAATCAGAGCCAAATGAAACAGGACACATTCACAGGGGCTCATCCTGTTCCCTGGAGTGGAGTGTTACAAGCTGAACTTACGTCTTATTACAAGCTGAGTGTCACGTCTTCGAGCCACAGAGCCATCTTGCCACCATGATATACATCAGTTAAGTGTATTAATAATGCCAAAATGGCAGGAGGCAGGAGAGTCAGAGAAATGGATCCCTGGTGACTCCATTTGAGCATCTAGATCAACCCATTCCTGAAGGTGATCACACTTATTGCAGCCCATATATTCCCACTCTCACCACCTCTTTAATTCTTTGTTTTATTTTGTTTTGCTTAAGCCTCTTAGAGGCTGAATTTCTCATCAGGACTTAAACCTAGATCTGCCAGATTCCAATGCCCACCCTCTTAAACAACCTACAAGGAGGCCTCTTCTGGGCAATGGAGTCAGAAGGGACCTTAGATACTGTTTGATCCAAAATCCTTTCATTTCACAAATGAGGAGACTGAGACCAGGGGAAGTCGAGGGACTCCACTGAAGTCACACAGCAAGCCTATCTCGGCACACAGCATTGCCATCTACATACCCCCAATCGTTCCCCAAAGCCCCCTAGCACATTTACCTGACCTTGGTCCTCTATGTGGCTCTGAGGCCATGGAGTGGTCAACAACATTTTTTTACTTTTAGCAGATGATGACTGAGGCCCACCCTGGTACCCTTGGCCGTGAACTATGTCCGGAGCCATTTGTGGCCAATACCAGTTCAAAGGCTGACACTCGAGAATGGCTTAGTGCCTTTTTCATTTCATTGAGTGTGAATTCTAATGACCTCATCCTCATCACTTGCTTTCCAAAGGGTTTTCTCCAGTGGGAGAGAAAGCCAGAGGGTGGCAGCTAACCTACTGCAGGAATTGCACAACCCCACAACCCACCTTCCCGCCCCTTGGGTCTCTAAGCTTCGGTTTCATCTCCTGTAAAGGGGCAGTACTAACAGAGCGTCCTGTATGTGTAGTGACAGAAAGGAATGAAATCCCAGATGAGAGAGACGACTATGTCAGCACCACTGTGTAAACACCACTTGGCACCTTCCTCATCATCACCAGATGGGGCCCAGCTTAGTGGGATCGTAAGAGTTCGGGGCTGAGATTTAGGAGATGTGTCTGTCGGCCCTAGCAGTGTCACTGATTCCTCGGGGTCCTAGAAAAGTTCCCTCCGCTCTGAGCCTCAGTTTCCTCAAGCATGAAGAGAGACCAAGACTCTCTAAGGCGCTTCCAGCCCCGACAGCTGGGTGGCCAGGAGAGAAACAGCATTTAGCTGATGGTTCTGAGCCCCAGAACCCCTGCTGGGGGTCAGGTCTGCCCCAGGGACCCTCCAGCCGCTGGCTCACCAGCCTGAGTGGGGTGGCTCCTCTTCCCCAAACTGAAGAGGGGAAGCGTAAGACAATAGGGCCTGGGAGGAGCCCTGCCCCAACCTTCCTGGACACGTTCCTAAGCAAGCAAACTGGACTCTCTTCCAGATTTCAACAGGCTCTTCAGGATGTTTTCTATGTTTTCATGGAATGAGAGTCCCCAGTTTACTAGCAGGAAAACTCCAAGTCCAAAGATCTCAGTTGACTTGCTCAAAGCCATTCAGCCACAGGCGAGGAGCACAGAGTGGGTACACAGGGTGCTAGACCCCCCAAGAAAGGATTCCTTCTACCAGACCACATTTCTTCTGAATTGAGAAAGTGCTTCTCAGATTTCTGCAAATAGCCAAGCCATCAGAGCTGTGTTTAGAGGCTAGGAAAAAACTTTGTTCCATGATTTTTGAGTTCAGAAGGTAGGGAGAACTTGACTCTTTTTCATGTGCTTCAGTAACTATCACTGGTAACCTTTGGAATTGCCCAAACTATCCTCTGGGATAGTTCTCAGGGAAGAAGTAAAAAATATGTGAGAGTGGTGGTCAAGAACAGATCCATTGTCTGCCTCCCAATTATAGCTGTGTGACCTTGGGCAAGTCACTTCACCTCTCTGAGCCCCAATCGTTATGTTTCCCATGGAGGTAATAGCTGGTTGTAAAGACTGAAGTTATTAGGCAGTTATTGAAAAGAGTGAGGTTGGCCTAGGATGCACTAATAGGGACTGAAGTCCCTAGTGTGCTGTCAGTGGGAAAGTGATTTTTATTGCAGGACAATGTGGTGTGATTGTGTCTGGGGAAGGAATGGCAACTCTGCTTTCTTCTTTCTCCTCCTCCCTTGTGATAGATTGCATTAATGCCTGTGGTTTTCACCCACCCAGGACACATGCCCTTGGCCATGTGACCTTACAGCGCCTTCCACCTCTGATGCTAGGCTTGGCCATGTGACTTGCTTTAGCCAATGAGATGTTAGCAGGCATGATGCAAGCAGAGCCCCGACACAGGCTTGTGTATTTCACTCGGCGCGCCCCTGCTCCTGTGTGATTGCCAAGAGATTGTGCCCTGGGCAGCCTGCTGGAAGATGAGTGACAAGCAGAGCAAGCTGCCCACAGCCAAAGCCATCCCAGATCAACCCACAGCCAGCGAAGCCCCGGACAGGTGTGCCAGCCCAGCCAAGGTTGGAAGAACTCTCCGAGCAAAGCCAGTCCAAACCACCAACCTGCAGCCGCATGAGTGAAGTGAATGCTATTGATTCACACCAATGCATTTCAGGATGTTGGTTACACAGCTTTATGTGTAGATAGGTGACTGATACAGTACTCACCCAATCCTGTTAATTCTATCATATATATATAAATACTCAAGGGTAAATTCAAGATGCTTAACCACTATCCCAGCCAGACATCAAGAAGCCAGAAGACAGCCATGCAGGCAGCCCTATAACCCTGATGGCAGCCCAAGAGAGCTGCTGTGAGGATTAAATAAGAACAGAGACTGCTCACTGGAAACAGGTAACAACTAAACAATTCAGAGCTGGGAGGAGCTCTGAAATTAGAGTCCAGGCTCTTCATTTTAAAGCCAGGGAAACTGAGGCACAGCGAGGGAAAGCAACTTGTCCAGAGTTGCACAGTGGCCGGGAACCTGAGAGGGGATAAGGGATGTCAGCGCCTTGAGGCAGGGTGCTCCTGGGTCTCTCACTGCTGTATCCCGGCACCCAGGCTACAGCTCGGCTCATGTTTGCTAGTTGAATGAACAAGGGTCTAGACTCTTCCTTCCTGCCTTTTGCCACATTCCTCTCTCTGCCCCTCCCCACACACTCGCCCCCACCCTGAACAAGGTAGTGGGTGGGGAAGGTTCTCCCACAGGCAGCCACAAAGAAGTCTGGAGTCACCCATCACATATACGCCCTCCTGTGTGATGCATCTGTCCGCAAACCTGGACTCCACTTCAACCATGTGCAGAGCTGCGAAGAGGCCCTGGGGGTGCTGGAAGGAGCCCAGGATGGGTGGCGGCCCTGTAGGAGTCCCTAATGATTAAGACGATCCTAGGTCCAAACGAGCTTGGCCACAAGCCCGCTGGGCTGAATGGCTGCGCCTTTCCAAGCATCTGTTTGCTCATCTGTGAAATGGGGCTGACAGGACCTAGCGCACAGTAGGCACTTGGTAAATATTAGCTCCTGTTACAGTTGTGGGGCGCTGGTCACTTCCTTTCATTCTACTAATTTAAAAAAGGTAAATAGAAACAGAAAGACAGCCTTTGACGTGTCCCCCAGGAAAGGCATCTGAGAGGAGGCCTTGGGGTACCCCTCTCCCTGAGAATGTCCAGGGCTGAGGGCAACCCTTCCCACACTCCACCAGGCCTTAATAGCCTGCTTTGCAATTTCTTTTAGCTTAAAATATTCACTATACGGGATGACCTCTGACCAGATGTGGACAGAAGAGACTTGGGAAGGTGGCTTGACCCCAGCAGAAGGAAAACAAGAGAAAGAGGCAAGGACCTCCGGGCCTCCAGTTGGTACGGGCCCAGCCCAGGGCCACGTCCCAGAGAGGAGAGACCTGAGTTTGAATTCTGACTCAGCCACTTACTAAGTGACTGACAAGTTGCTGCCCCTCTCGGAGCCTGTCTCCCCATCACGTGGGGAGGGCGGCACCTGGCTGTCTGGTTGTGGTGCAGGCTAAGAGAGAAAATGAGTGGGAGGGATCTGTTAACAGTGTGAGTCTGTGTGTGTGAGTGTGCCCACCATGAACAGAGGCCGCATAGGTGTGAACAGCCGAGCAGGTGTGAGTCCACAGCCGGACCAGGGTAAGGCTGGTGAGATGCCCAGGGCACAGGCTCTAAGGAGGCATCTAGCCCCTGCGGTGTGTTTGCGGTGGGGGTGCTCTGTATTTCCACCACCCCAACATCCCCTAGATTCTGGATTCCCAGGTAGTAGTGAGCCAGAGCCTCCCCGGCCTGCCACTGCCTCCCAGCCCCGGAGCCCCTCCAGCTCCAGCCAGCCTCGGGCAGCCTGCCAGGCAGGAAGGAGTTAAGTGGAGCCCCTTCCAAACCAAACAGAGCCTGAGCTGCAGCCAGTCCTGAACTCAAAACCCAAGGGAGAGGATGCCCCTCCTCCCCCTCCTCCCCTCCCTCCCTCCTCCACCTGGCTGCCTTTGTGAGGCTCCCCTCCTGCCCCCAGGGGCCACCAAGTCCCAGGAGTTCTGCCTCCTCTTCCTCCCTCCACCTTTGCCACCCCCCACCTGCTCCTGCTGTGGGTAGAGGCACCAGGCCACCGGCTGACCGGCTCCCCAGGCCTCCCGGACGCTGTCCACCTCCCCAGGCCCGGCCCCCACCTGAGGGTTCCCCTCTACTCCCCTGTTGTAAGGCCACCTTGTCTCTGTTCATGTCTTTGCGGCCTCCGTTGACCCTGAGGATGGAGATGCCCTTGCAGTGTACACGTGGACGCACCCACGCACCCCACTCTCCCCCCAGGGGGAGTCTGCAGCAGAGGCTGGGCTGACAGCAGCAGGACCTGGGTCTGCACTTCGTGGGTGGGTGACCGCAGCCCTTCTCGGGAACTGTGGTCCCCCTGGAGAGTGGACTTGCCACCTCCCGGCCTTCCTCAGGGCCCCTGGGAGCATGCAGGGAAACCTGGGCTGGAAGTGGCCTTTGCAAACCACAGGGGAGGTCCCCGGGGTCTCAGCACCACGGAGGCTCTACCTTCAGATGACCTTTTCTAAGATGAAGGGGGCAGACTGGGACTGATGACTGAGCTTTTAGTAATAATAACATGTGAATAGTGTATTGATCCCCTTTTGCACCTGAGTCCCTGGGCAGAGCCCTTTCTATAAATTATTTCATTTCATCTATACAACGACTCTGACAGGTGGGCAATGGTCTCCCCACTTTACATATGAGAAAACTAAGCCTCAGAGAAGTTTAGAGATGTGCCCAACTGTATTTCTCTTTAAAGAAGAAATAGGACTGGGAAACCCAGCTTTCTCTCCACCACGCTCACTGTTCATCAGTTGCCAGAAACAAGCCAACAAAATCCTTCTCCAGGGTCAGAGAAACTTCTAGTCGGCACCACAGACCAGGGAAGCAGTGAGCTGAGGGTGTCTAAAGTCCATGCGGGCAGCCCACCCAGGTAATCTGGGCAGCCAGAGTCATTCATTCCTTATCCTAAAAGTGTTTTTAAAATGAGCGGTGTTTTTGTGATATATATCATTGTCACATCACTAGGTTGTATACCTGAAACTAATATAATATTGTATGTCAATAATACTTCAAGTTTTTTAAAATGACCTGTACTTGGGACACTTTATATTGACTGTGCACACAAGGCAGCGTGCTGCCGTCATGGCCGCCTGCAAGGTAGAGCCGACCTGCCCATGTTATAGGCGAGGAAGCTGAGACGCAGGTCAGGGACGTGACTCGTCTGAGGTCACGAGGCAGTTAGCCAGATCCAGGAGTGCTCGGTTCCCTGACTCCCAAGCCCAGGTCCCACAGCTTGCCAGAGGTTGTCGGTGTCCACACCAGTGACTCTTAGGGGCCTCTCCGAATCTCCTGGGGGCACTTGCTACAGACTGCTGGGGCCACCCTCAGCGTTTCTGAGTCGGGAGGTCCCTGTGGACTTGAGAATCTGCATTTCTCACGAGTTCCCGGGTCACACTGAAGCTGCTGGGCCAGGTACCCCCCTGTCAGAGGGTGTCACTCCCGCCCAATGGTGGACGGGAAGGCATTCTGAGAGGTCCGAAAGGAGATATTTGTGGAATGCATGATGGTACCCAGAAGTCATTTCACATGGCCAGTTTCAAGCGGGTCCTCCCATTTTGCAGCTGGGAAAACTGAGGTCTGAAGACAGAATGTGCTGAGGCCAGACTGACATTGCCAAAGTGATGCCTAGGCCCCCCAGGGAAAATCAGCCACTTAATTTGCCAGGCCCAGTGCAAAATGAAAATGCAAGGTTCCTTGTTTAAAAACGTATTAAGAATTTCAACAGTGGAGCATGAAGCAAAGTGCAGGGCAGCTCCGAAGACGGAGCTCTGTGCGGTTGCCGAGGTCCCAGGCCCCAGAGCCGGCCCTGTCCCCAGCTCTCCTGGCTGCTCCATGCTGCGTCCCCAGCCAACAGTCTGGATACATAACGGGGGCCGGCCACGCGGACGACCCCCCAGCTCCCCAGACGCAGCTGCCTTCCTGGGGAGCAGACTGCGACAGTCGGTCCTCCAGGTGAAAAGATCTAGGCGGCTGCCGGCTGCCCGCGCTAAATTTCAGTTTGTTTTCTTTAGTTGGAGCAACACCGCAGGGAGCTGACCCGGAGGAAATCCAACCCCTGAAGAATTTGGCCTGCCCTGGCCCAGCTCCCACCGGGCCCCCACCGGGCCCAGCCCCTCTCCCACCCTCCCTTGGTCTGCAGCCCATTCTTGAGCATTTTAGAAAGCTTTGTGAGTGAGGGGGAAGGGCCAGCTAGGCAGAAAGGGAAGAACATTACTGTAAAAGTCTGCAGACCGAGGAGACGGGGTCCTGAGGAGACGCTGAGGAATGGAGCAGATTTTGTGGAAAGCATTGAGGGAATAATGTTTAAACTGAAAACCCTCTGCCCTGTAGAGCCTAGGCTGGCACTGGTCAACACAAGCCCCACGGGGAGGGAAGAAGGGAGCAAGGGTGTCCCAGTGCCTTCCAGGCCCTGCCGGGTCCCCAGCTGCCATCAGGCCTCCTCCTGCCACAGGAGAGAACTTTGTGGCTCAGATTCAAGTGACAGGCTTTGGTGCTGGGCCTATGAGTGAAAGCATCGCATAATAGCAGATTGCCCGGGGAGAACATTTAGAGCTACCAACCTCTTATCTGTGACTTCGAAGACGGGAGAAGACAGGAAGAAAGCCGGCTGCAAGACAGGATGCCTAGGAGGATCTTCTTTGCGTCACCAGGCCACGTGTGCATGTGTCTGATGTGTGCATTTATGACAACAGTCTGTTGACCATGGTTATCTGGGGAGGGGGTGGGAGAGAGGATGACCTTTGTTTCTGATACTAAATCCTCCCTTCCCACTATATGAATTTTTCTAAAAATACATACTTTGGGGCATTAATAAAACTTTTAAATATTGTCCATTAACTGAGAAACAAAATGTGTTCTATCTGTACAATAGAATATTATTCAGCCATAGAAAGGAATGAGGTACTGATGCTACAACATGGATAAACCTCTAAACCACTAAGCAAATGAAATAGGCCAAAACCCAAAGGCCACGTATCATATGATTCCATTTATATGAAATAATCAGAATAGGTAAATCAATATACACGGGAAGCAGAATGGTGGCTGTCAGAGGCTGGTAGGGAGGGAGGAATGTGGAGTTTAAATTCCAGACTGTTTCATGGGTACAGGGTTTACTTTTGGGGTGGTAAAAATGTTTTGGAACAACTAGATAGACAGGGTGGTTGCACAACACTGAAGGTACTCAATGCCACTGAGTGACCATTCAACGTGGTTGATTTCATGCTCTGTGAATCTCACTTCAGTTTTAAAAAATGTAACATCAATGGGGATCCTCGGTGCACCCATCCCTTTGGAAGCCTGCTCAGCACTACCTGCTGATGCTGGACTTGCACTTGTCCCCGTGAGCAGCAGCTCTGGCTGAGGCAGACACCCAGCAGAAAGCTGCATGTGGCCACCAGAGCCCCCCAGGAGGATGCTGGCAGTGGGCTCCTCATAACAGCCCCAAACAGAAACTGCAGATGCCCATCAATAGGGGAATGGATGGAAGCACAGACTACAGCAGATTCGCAGAATGGAAAGCTCCCCAGCACCGATAAAGGACAAACTCCTGACACCCACAACAACGTGGATGAATCTTGCAGTTGGTGAAGCGTGAGCAAAAGAAGCCAGACACAAAGAACACATGCTCCTCCACTCTGCTCAGGTGAAGCTCAGGAACAGGGAACATCAGAAGTCAAGACAGAGGTTATACCAGGTGGAGGGAGGTGGCAGTGAGAACATGGATGCAGTGATTTGGACCATCCCCTGTGAGCCAGACAACATGTCGAGCACTCGATGTGCACTGAATCCTTGTAAGTGTCTATAACCATTTCCCAGATGAGGAAGCTGAGACTCAGAGAGGTGAAGGCTTGTGCTTGTGGTCAAGCAAGCTGCTGAGTGGCAGGCTGATTCCGGGGCTTATGTCCCTAAGTAGTGTGCAAGGGCTTGGTCAAAGACTTAATGACAGCCTTGGATGCTGACCTTTCTGAAACCAAAGTGCCACACTCTTAACCCCTACCCTCTGAGTTAGGGGGTACAAAATACTTAGCATACAGCAGGAATCCTATCCATGTTGGCTGTTATCAATAATAACAGTGACAGGCCTTATCTAGGAGGCGTGGGGTGCAGGAGAGTACCACCTCACAGGGAGCAGGCTCAGGACCAGGGGGTGGATTGAGTGGTGCACAGTGGGACTGGGGCTGAGGCCCATTGCTAGGGAGCCTGCAAGTCGAGGTGGGTTTGCACGTGCCAGAGCCCAGACCCCTGGGACCTGTCCTTCCAGAACCCCCAGGACCTGGCTCTTTGAGGTCTTCTTGACCAACTGGACCAACCTGTTTGGTCCCCTCCAGACCTGGCCTGGGTTCAGAGGGCAAGAGAGCGTGCATTTGGAGAGCTCTGGAAGGAGCAGCTGGGGGGCTGGGGTGAGCGAGTGTGCTCTGAGCTGCTCCGCAGTGAAATGCGCATTAAAAATATGCCTGGATCGATCAGAGGCCAGAGGTCAGGCTCCAGGGACAATGAGTATTCCCTGCATGCGCAAACGTCCGTGGCAATTTCACAAATGAAAACTGAGAACACTTTGATTACTTCTCCTGGGACAGACAAGAACAGGCTGCCCAGTGCCCCCTTTCAAAGCCAGTTTCTCAGGCTGGTAAAGGCAATCTCAGGTTTGGCAGAACTGGAAATCGCCTCCATTTCATCTACTCCAATTCCCCCATTCTACAGACAGGGAAACTGAGGCCCAGAGGGGAAACTGGACTTGCCCAAGGTCAAAGGGTGAGAGTTGGAGGCAGAGGCAGGATTCAAACCCATGTTCCTTGACTCCCAGGCTAGATGTTTCACTCTACACTCCCATCATCTTGGCCAAAGCCATTGTCTAACCTAGAGGGTCTTTGAATCACTCATTCATTTCCCAAAGATCCATTGAGTACCCCCCATACCCCAGGCTCCATGCTAGAAACCAGCGTAGCAGCAATAAGCAGGCATCATCCCTACCCTCAGGCTAGTCCAGGATAGTAAACTCATGCTCGGTCTTAGAAATTCAGTCACCTCGGCACTCCATACTGGGCCATTCCAGCATGCCAGTCACAGAGTCAAGACTAGGAAACACAAAGATGAAGAAGGCACAGCTCAGGATCCCAGAAAATACAGTTGGTTAGACACCGCATGTACATAAATAATTACTAATTGAAGGCAATGAAAGATGGATGGTTACACACAAAGGCAGTGCTGCGGAGCCTGGGAAGGGAGGGAGGTGCTTTGGGGGAAAGGCATTCTTAGTGGGAGCATCTGTTATGAGCAAATTTGCAGAGGTGAGACTGGACATTCTGTTAATGAAATAGCCGACGGCCTCCCTGGTTGGAGCAACAGATAGAAACTGGGAGAGAAGCTTGGGGTCGTATTATAGAAGGAGTTCACAGCCATAGGAGGAGGTTATTCTTTACTCTGTGGTGCAAGGGGAGAATGGAAGAAATTTTGGATTCCTCACACCTACTCTAGACCTAGTAAGTCAAAATGCCTGGCACCAATCTGACAGCGCCTCAAAAGGAAAGATGTGGAGTTAGCATATTATGGAGCAAGTCCACTCCTAGCTATGTACCCACAAGGAATGAAAGCAAGGATTCAAGCAGATACCTGTACACTAATGTTCCTGGCAGCACCATACAAAATGGCCAAAAAGTGGAAAGAGCCCCAATGTCCATCAACTGATAAACGGATGAAGTGGAATATTATTCAGCCATGAAAAGGAAGGAAGCACTGACATGCGCTACCAACATGGATGAACCTCAAAAACATTACGCTCAGTGAGAGAAGACTGACACAAAGGGCCACTTACTGCATGATTGCATGTCTATGAAATGTCCAAAATAGGCAAATCTATATATAGAGAATACATTAGTGGTTGCCAGGGTCAGGGGTAGGTTTGGGATGATGGCTAAAGGGAGCTGTGTTTCTTTTGTCATATTTCAGATGTCCTAAAACTGCGGTGATGTGAATATATTAAATGCTATTGAACGGCACCCTTTAAATGGGTGAATTGCACAGCATATGAATTATGTCTCAATAAAGCTCTTACAGCAAACACCTGGGACTTGGAGCCTGGACATCTGCATTTTAGCAAGCACCCCAGGTGATGATGTTTTGCTCTAAAATTTGGAAACACTAGTACATAGCATGTGGAGCCACTAAGGGTATGGGTTACAGGAACAGCAAGATATAAAAAGTGCTTCCAGAAGGTAGATCTGGCAGAAGGAAGAAAAGCAGAGAGGCATCTCCACACAGGGGAGTCTCATAGCTGACGCAGCGAGAAGCTGACCTTTACACTCATCAGGTTTCTTTCTGGCCGGCCTTTGGGGCAGTGGCTGTACGTCTATCAAAAATATTCCACCTATGCCTTTCAGGGCCTGCATGGTCCACCCCGATTATCTGAGCCCCTTCTGGGGGACTCCTAGATCCTTTGCTCCCCTGCCAAAGCCCCCATTCCCAACATTCTTCCCACATACAGAGATGAATCCCCTCCTTGCTAACATGACTACGGGGACAGGAAAGTCCACGATCACTCTTGAAGGATGGGGTGTGTCATGTCAACCTCACCTCTCATTCCAATCACCTTCTTCTGGTTCGAACGGCTGGTCTTAGCTTCTACACATCTGACATCATTGGCTCTCCAGCTAAATCCACACCACACTCAGGATCAACCCTGCTCCAGCCCCAGAATGCTGGGGACTTCCCTTCCTCTCCTGGAGAGCACACGCAGGACCCCAGAACCTCTCCTGAAATTGCAGGGCAGAGCCAGGTTGGAGCAACCCTGGGCACCCCACATCCCACGCTGCTCCCACATGACCACCCATGTTAGGGGCCTTCCCTGCACCTCCGTCTGGTCTCTGCAGAAGTAATGGCAGTCCCCACCTCTGCAGATCATGAAGGCCTTGAATGGGGGCCCACTGCGTCATTTCCCAGGAATAGACTCCCTGAGTTGTTCCAGAATGTATCTGTGGGGGGTGGGGGAGGGCACATCTCTGATTGCATCCTTACATGGACACAGAAACTCGCAGCTGGAAAAATCACTTGTTACTTCACCTCTCTTGGCCTCAGCTTTCCTCACCTATAAAATGGAACAACAACAGTACCTGCAACGTACAACAGTGTATGACCAGCAGCAGTGAAGATACAACAGTGAACAAAATAGACAAACTGGGTCCCTGTCCTCTCGGAGCTGACACTCTAGCGGCGGGCCAGGCAGGGGGGAGCGACACAAATGACAAATAAGTAAATACTACAGTTTGGCAGGAAGGGGAACCTGGGGCTGGGAAGTTCCATTTCCTCATCTAGGTCTGGTTACAGGTATGTGTTTCTTTTGCCAAAGTGCACCAAACCACGCTTAAGGGACAGGCAGTTTTTTTTTTTAATGCACATTGCAATTACACGCCAATAAAATTTTTTTTAATGTATTCAAAGCTAGGAAGTGATAAATTCCGAAAGGAAGGACAGAAGGACAAGGACTGAAGGGAAGAACGGATGGAACGGGGGGAGGGAGGGGAGCACAGCTAAGGGATGACAAGCGCCTGGGTGGGTGGAGCAGGCTGCGATTTTAAACAGGCTGGTAGAGGCAGGTGTCAAAGAGAAGGTGACATTTGAGAAACAACAGGAAGCAGGTGGGGGAACTAGCCTTTTTCTTAGCCTTTTGAGGTTGCCTGTGGGGTGAGGGGTGGGGTACTATCTTGCCAATGGGTTTCAGCCCCGGGCAAGTTCACTGTGGATTCGGTGAGACCCAGGAATAAC
Source organism: Manis pentadactyla (assembly GCF_030020395.1). NCBI lineage: Eukaryota > Metazoa > Chordata > Mammalia > Pholidota > Manidae > Manis > Manis pentadactyla. The sequence continues at coordinate 9,839,839 of NC_080032.1, read as the reverse complement.
ACTGGAACTTTCTTGGGATGAAGGGGTTTATTACCCGACTTGTCCTCCCGGCCATAGGTCGAGCACTAAAGTACATCTGCATCCAACGGTCTGCAGGTCTGTAATCCTCCTTGTCTCCGCCCCCGCCCAGAGCACCGGGCAGAGCTCTTCATATAGTGACTCAGTCATTAATAGCTCATTGCCTAGGGCGTGCAAGCAGTAGCCAGGCAGCCAGCCAGTTACATCACCAAGTGGTTTAGGTTCCGGTGAGGATCCTGGCCATAGGGACCTTCACTTTATCCACAGGAACCCCAGGTTGAGGGGTGGGCCGCTGCAGAGGCCAGCAGGCAGAAGGCAGCTAGTGAAAGCTATTGATTCGCTGATGACGTGGTTTCTTCGTTTTCTCTTGGCTTTTCACACCAACAACACGAGGGAGTAGAAAGCTATGCCTCTGTTTTATAAAGAGACCACTGAGACCCAAAAGGGGGTCTTGCCCAATGTCACCTGGCAACTTATTCCCGATGCAGGACTTGGGACTGTATTTTGTCACTCCGTTATCCCTTTCAGCTGGCGAGGTGGGCGGGGCAGCCTGCAGCACCCGCGAAATCAGGGAACAGTAGAAGGGAGTGGCCCCTCCTCCGGCCCAGCCGCCTGCCCCAGGTGTTCCTCTGGGCGTCTCCAGGGAGGATGCCCCGCCCCCCGCCCCCCCCACCGCCCCCCACCGCAGAATCAGCCCAGGAAGCCACCCAGGCTCTCACCAAGGCAGCTGAAATCCTTCGGGGGCTGGGCGCGCCTTTGGGGAGGCCGGCGGGTGGGAGCAGAGCAGAGGAAGGGGGTGGGGAGAAACAAAGCCTTTCTCCGTGGAGACGGTTTGTTCTCTCCACATCTGTTGAAAATTGGAGGCTTTATGCTAAAAGCTCAGAAAGGAAAGGGGGGAGACAGCTCAGCTTGGAGGCAGAAAAGTTACTTGGGGTCGTCCGTGGCTGGGAGAAGGAGAAAGGTGCATGTGCCCAGCTCCCCGGGATCTGTGCGCCAGCCGGGCTTCAGAGGGGACCCCTTCTTGTTACATTCAGGGCTGCACCACTCACCTGCAGGTGGCTCTGCCACTCTGAGCCTCAGTTTCCTCTTCTATGAAATAAACATGGCAATAGCCCCTTCCCTGCAGGACGTCTTGGACAGTGAGTGAGGTCACTCGAGCTTCAAGTACCTAGCATAGTGCCAGGAATGAGCACGTGCCCAGTGTGCACAAGTTTATATAATTATCGCTTGTGTACTTGAGATCGTCCATGTGGCAACAAGGAGGTGAGCTTCGGATGACCATCTGCTTGTCGAATCGGGTGTCAAGTCCCGGAGAGTTGATTTAACAACCTGTCCAAGGTCTCACGGCCATAGGTTTGGTTGCATGATTTGGGGTGGGGCAAGGGGCCTGCAAAATTATCAAGAATTGCAAGATGGCAATAGTAGGGCACTAAACCAATCATGGGGCCCTTGGGAGCACAGGGCACCGGGTGACTACACAGGTACGGTGCCCATGAGGACAGCTGCGCGACCAGAATGAGCAAAGCCAGAATTCACATCCACGTCTCCCTAACTCCAAAACCAGGGCTCATTGTCTTTATAAACACCGCCATGGCCTCGAACTTGACCCAGCCACCCCAGCAGTGACTGAGCGGGAATCCAGCAGCCCCCAGGTGACTGCTGATTGGTATCTGGGCCTTGGGGGAGCTTCCCTGGGGATATGGGGGGGGTGCCTCCTTCTGAAGCAAAAGGGCTGGATCTGACTCTCACTAGTCACTGGGGCCCCCTCCCCTGAACATACACACATGTGTTTTTCCCTTTGAGGTACCCAAAGGTGCTTGTTGGGGGCTGCTGTAGATGGCTTCTGACTGACCACTACAAAAAACCTGAAGCCCCCCATCCTACCACAAGGAACTGAAGCAGCTCCCTCCTTAGGGGAGCCTCGGATAAGACCGCAGCCCAGCTGACACTTTGATGGCAGCCTTATGAGACCCTAAGTAGAGGACCCAGCTAAGCCATATCTGGACTCCTGACCCACAGACACTGTGAGATAATAAATGCATGTTGTTTTAAGCCACTACATTAATGGTAATTTGTTATTCAGCAGTACCTAACTAATACAACCACAGTCGTCGACATCCACAGTTCCCAACTTGGCTCATTGACAAAGTGATTCTCAGTCCGTAACTTCACTTCACGGAGGCATATTATGACAAAAAGTAAGAAAATTAATTGGGGCTGAGAGTACAGGGGAAAGGGGAGCTCTTAAAACTGTCCCTGGGAGCTCAGATGAGGTTGAATATGAGGACGCAGTCGTCCGAACTGGTTAGGAAGTGGTACCTAATGCACCTACCTCACGAGAATCCATGAGAGGGCAGCATCTGCATCTGATGTCATCTCACCTAACCCAGGCAGCTGGGGCAAGTGATTCTGGCCGCTCTCATCTCCCCCACCCAAGATCTCGGGCCCATGGGGGTGGGATGTGCTCTGTTTTCTGTGGCTCAGACAAGACACAGTGCTGAACTTGAGAGCCTGATTCAGGCAGAGAAAAAGGCTCCTCTGGCTGCAAGCTTTCCATATGGATTCTTTGAATGTCAGAATGTCCCGGGTGTCAGTTGCTTGAGCCTAGGAGTCATGAAATGCCGGACCACGGCAGGCGTAGAAACATGGACTGCAATGCTCTCGTAGCCGATTTATGTCCGGATTCTCCAGTTTGCATGGTAGAGGCAAGATGAACACTACTGACAGTGAGTTGACAGACGCTGAGGCTGGGTACATGGGGGTTCTTTATACTGATCTTTTCACTTTCACGTGTTTGAGGTTTTCTGTAGTTAAAAGTTAAATCAGAAGGTGTAGCCCCATGCTTAGGGTCACCATATCAGGGTAAACCCTGGGTTGTCCAAGTTCAATCATCTCAGGCTGACTTCTAAGCCTCTCTGGGTCTTGTTTCTTTCAGCTATAGAAGCAAGCCTCGCTTTCCTCACCTGTAACATGCAGGTAAAGAGGTTCACCTAGGGGCCCACTCAGAGTGAGTGCTCAACAGCCAGGAATAAAATTTCAAGTCTTTCTAGAGAATCTGTGCAGGGTTGGGGCTCCACAGCTGTGACCTCAAGGAGGCTTGGGCTCCATTTCACCAGTGAGACCATTAAGGCTCAGAGAGGGGTTGTGACTTGCTCAGAGTCCCACAGCCGGGATTTAAACCCAGTCCTCTTGCCCCCAGAGTCTTCTGTTTTAACTGCTACACCCAGGACAGGTTACATAGTTTGCAAGGCCCAGTTCGAAATAAAAATGCAGGGTCCCTTGTTCTAAAATCGTGAATTTCAAGTCAATGACAGCACAACATAACCTGAGCCCAGGACCCTGTGTGACTGCCTGAGTCACGTGCCCTTGAAGCTGGCACTGGTACACAGGTGTGCTAGCTGCTATTTCTTATTACAACTTCCTACTCATAGATGTCTGCTGTCTTCAAATCAGAGAACAATGGGAAACAGAATTTAAGGATCTTGGTGATCCCAGAATTATAGAGCAACACCCATGGCCTCAACTCCTTGCTAGATCGGGACCCAGAAGACCAGAAAGAATTAAAAAAAAAAAAAAGGATGTCAAATACAGTGTTGGAGCTGCAACAAAATCATGGAATCAACCCATTTTACAGATGTGGAAAGTGAACCCAAGAGAGTGATCATGGCTTTCCTGCTATCTAGGACCCTGAGATCCCCCTTCATCCTTGAGGACAATTTTCTGGGTCCCAGAGAATTCTCTTCCCGTGCAGCGGACAGGCCTCCCCCGTTCCTCCTGCATCCAAGGCTCCGAAGGGCATTCTCTAGTCCATGGTCTTCCCCGTGGACCCTTCTTCTCCCAAGCCATTCGCCTCTCTTGGCTTGGCGTCCCCGGAGAGCGTTCCCAGCAGCTGCTTAACTCAAATGATAGCTTCTTTAAAAGAAAGAAAAGGGAAAAGGAGATGGAGGCAAACACTGTCACTCTAAAGAGGCCCTCGTCAGCCTGTTATGAGCAAGGAGTTTGTTTTTTTTGTTAATATTTTTTCTGCATGGCGTGCTGCAAATAAGAACATTCAGAGAGCAAATTGGTGGCGTATTTATTGCTGTTGGTTCTTCAGCAGCACTAAGCCAGTAATAACGGAGAAGCCACTTGAAGTGCAAGCTCAATTCCGCCTGGTTAAAGAGATCAGGGCTCCGCTCGGGGGGCTGTGTTTTGTCAAGCAGACGCAGAGCACAACCCCAGAACGCTCAAGCTAATAGCATAATAGGATTGAGACTTCTGCGTGCTCCCCCTGTCCCTGTGGACTCCTCAGAGCAGGGGGCCGGGCTCCAAGCTCCCAGTGCCCACCAGGCACCTAGCCCAGACCCACTGAGGGCTGGTACCTCCCCTTGTGCAGGCAAGCTGTGCTCTTGGCCCTGCATGATGCTGCCAGGTACCTGCTGGGGCTGCATGTGAGGCCATTAAGTCTCAGAGAAGGAGCTCCGATTTCTTTAGCGTCCTGCAACTGGGAAGGGGCTGAGTCAGGATTTGAACCAAGTCTCTTGCCTTCACAGTCTTTTCTCTTAATTGCTACACCCAAGACTGACTACCTAATTTGGGAGGCCCAGTACAAAGTGAAAACACAGGGTCCCTTGTAAGTCATGCACCAGGAAGGTAGGGGTGCCCACTTTGAGTAGAAGACCAGACAGAGAAGATACCAAGGAGGTCACCTGGGTTCAAATTCCAGCACTGGCCCTTCCTGGCTGGGTGATCTTAGCCCAGTCCCTGAACCTCTCCACTCATACCTCTATTTCTTCATCTTTAAAGTGAGAATAATAATGAATAGCAATCGTACAGGATTATGATGAAGGTAACCTGGGTTACCAGGAAGCCCTTAGGACAGTGCCTGATCCTTCAAGCAACGGGTTTTACCATAATTGGGAAGATCACAGATCTGGACTTGGCCTGTTGTGTGGACTTGGGCAGGTCACTTGAGCCCTGGCTTCTTTATCTGCACAGAAATAGGGTGATGACTCATGCCTGCGTCACAGGGCACTGCAAGGGTTAACCAGGGTAAGGAATGTTAATGAGTTTTCTAAGCAGCTCTGTACAGATTCTGTTATTGGAGCCTGGTTGGGGGCTTCTTGGGAACTAGTTACACAGCTGGCAGGAGTATGAATTGTTATAACCATTTGGAAAAGAATTTGGCAACATGGCATTGAGTGGAAGATGCACATACCCTCTCACCCAGCACTCTCACTCCTAGAAATACTCCTAAAGCCTCCTGACCTGGGTGCTGGTGCCCTAGGAGTACACACACATGCTCAGAACTGTATCGCTGAAGAGCGCTGCAAGCTGGAAACCACCCTGACTTCTCTGTTCCTCTTGGAAGGGCCTCATCCTGCATGGAAAGAGTCAGGCTACCTGACTTCCTCTCTTTTCTCTGATTTACCCATGTGAGTATGGACTTTGCTGGCTTTCTGTCATCCACCCTCCTCCTCTATAGTGTGCTAGAGCCACGCAAGCAATGACCCCCTTAGGCCTCACACCAAGATCCCGCGCTTCATCCCAGCTGGACCGTACTTCCCTAACAGCCACATGGCACCCACCTCCCCATCCCTCTCTTCCCATCCATATCTCCTTTGAAAATCTTGTTATATTTATTGTTTTGAACAATTTAATTCTACTGCTCAGGAGGGCAGGCTTGGATCTGTGTCGATTTGAAACCCAAACACCAAATAAGGCAAGATGGACCACTGCTCCCCTCTCTTCACCTGCTCTTACCATATGGTCAGAGGCTCAGTTATGAAACATTATTTCCATTTAGAATAAACCTCAGTCTTTTTGTCCCAGCTTCCAGCTCTCTAAATATGTGTGAATAGCAAATATAAATAGATGTAAATATAATTCTGCAGCCATTTGTGCTCAGGATTGAGGATTTCCTCCTGGAGGGAAAAGGCAGGAAGGGAAAGGCGTGTAAGCACAGGCTGTGCTTCATTAAGAAGCGTGTTTGGGGTGGCGATCGCTTTTCTCTAACCTAGACAAGCCGGCTGGAAGCTGACCTCCGTACATCCTGAAATTTCATCAACTCCTTTTCTTCCCCAAAGAGCCTCTCCTGACTCCTCCCCCACCAAAACAGAGCCCCTTCCTTCCTGTCTCCCCAAGGACCTCCAGGGGTCACAGGGACTGCGTGAAATACGCTCCTACACTCGGATCGCTGGGGCTCCGGGCTTCCAGACGGCTTCAGATGCCTGGCAGTCGGCCCACCAGCACGTGATGGGGCCCCCGGGTCACGAACGGCAGGCTGAGCCGCTGCCTGAATTGACGGAAAGGAATCTTTGCCCTAATTTCAGCAACAGACATGCACGTTCCGTAGCACTGTGCACCGTGAGCAAAGCTGTTTCAGAATCCTAATAAACAAGAGTATCAGTGATAATGCTGTTAGTGATACCAACTCTATTTATTATCTATCTCCAAGGAACCTGGAAACCGTGACAGCCATTCACGGGGTGTTTATTAGATGCTAACGTTTTATAAACATTAGGGTAGCTAATTCTCACAACTATCCTACAAAAGAGGGCTGATTATTCCCCCCATTTCACAGATGAGGGAACTGAGGCTCAGAGGAGGAGGGCTCCCTTGTCCATGGACACCCTTTTTCCACCCAAAGGGTAGAAATTGTCATTGTCCCTGGGGCCATCCCTCTCTCCCTAATCCCAAAATTCACCACAGTGTGGAGATGTCAAAACGCTGTTTCTTCCTGGATTGAGCTCAATCAGAAGGCTCCTTCTCAGCTGGAGCCCTTGGTGGGTGACCCTGGGGCCCCCACATACCCTCCTGCCCCAAGTGTCCTCATAAAATTCCAGGATCCCCAACCAGTCCCAGCCCCAAGAGTCCTGTTAGAAAACCCCACATGGGTTCGCCCAGTCCTCGTCATATCAGAAATACTGAAAGTGGCTCACACTCTCCCCCGCCTGCAGCCTCCACAGTCATCCCTGCCTTTGGGGCTGGCCAGGTGCCCCCAATACCCGGCTCGTGCGGACACCCAGGGCTGCCACGCTGGCTGCCATTCTGCACGGGCCAGAGGCAGTCCTGCAGGAGGCAGAACCTTCTGGTGCTTGTGGCTTAACCTCTTGACCAGAGCCAGCCAGTCATGAGGGGGCTGGGATGGGGTTGGAGGACCCGTTCAGCCTGAGCAGCGAAGCCCCCTTCAGCTGGCGGGACATCAAAACCTGCACAAAATGCTTCCATGTGGTGCCAGCCCTCGGCCTGCGTCCTTCACGTCGAATTAATCCCGGGGCCGCTCCGACAGACACGTCCCCACCCTGCGCTTTCATGTTTGCCCACGATTTCAACGTCATCACACAAAATCAAGGCTAATTGTGAACAGACCTCCCCCGGCCCCAGCCCTGCCTCCCCTTCCCCCTCTGCCTTCCCCTTCCACATCTGGATCCCACAACCCTTCCCGGGGGGCCTCAGAGACCTGCTCAGCATGCAAACTCTCAGAATCTAGCTTGATCCCTCCTCCCTTTCGCAGCCTCCTAAATGTATATGCTGGAATGTTCTTTTCTTTCCTTCGCCATTCAGCCTGTTAGTGCCAAGACTACCCCATGAATTCTCCACCTCTATGGGCCCTCTCTCAGTGGATAGCTATGCTCTGACAGAGCCAAGGGAAACCCACCCTCTCCTCAGCCAGGAAAATCTCTCCCTCCTGCCTGCCCCTCACACCCCAATCTCCCGACTTGCCCTGTATTTTGAGCACGTGCTGCAGCCCATCACAGTGCACTAATACCTCAAACCCCCTCACCCGTCCCATGCCCAAACCATGCACTGACACGTGTTGCCCACAGCGAAGGGAAAACGTCCAGCTTGATAGGGTTCCCCGGGCCAAGAGGAGGAATTTGGTGCAGGAAAAATGGAGGTATTTGCCATCCTCCGAGAATCCCAGAGGAAGTGGCTCTGGTGTTTCCTGGAGACTTGTTTGTGGAAGATGGGGGACATCTGGAGGGGGTCTCCAGGTTCTAAGAGCTCCTTGAGGTGGGGGGTAGGTGACCCCAGGAACCCAGGGCTCCATGGAGGGAAAGATCCTTGGAGACAGAAAGATGGGTGGGAAGGTTTCTGAGCACTGGTTAATGTTGATTGCGTGTGGCCAAGGCCCCAGAGCATTCCAGAAAGGGGGTCCTGGAGTCACAGTGACACCTATCCTCTCTCCTCAAATAACCATATTCAGAGTCCAAAGGGATCCCAGAGGCCACCCAAGTGCCCACTGTGCAGAGCAGAAGGCTGAGGTCCAGAGAGGAGAGAAGGGCTTGCCCAAGGTTGAAGCGCAAGGTGGTCCTTCAGGCCCAGGGGAGTCTTGCCTGATGCTGTGTGTTGGAAAAGATGGTGTTGGCCTCCACTTCCAATGGCTGACACTGGGTACTCAGGGTCCCAGACCAGGCGGCCCATCCTGGACAAGGCCATGAGGACCTAAGAATCTGAGTTTGGGTCCGTGCCCAGCAAACTCCACTCAGCCACGGGGCCGGTGGCCCAGACCTGAGTTAGCTGGCCCCAGCAACCCGTGCATTGAGATTTAGCAGGAGGGCTGGGCAGAGGGAAGGAACACAGGCTTTGGAACCCGATTCTCTGGACCCAACTCCACTTGCTCCACACACTTGCCACATGCCCATGAGAAGCCACCCAACCTCTGTGGGATGGAGGACGTTTCCACCAGTGCCCCTCACAGTGCCAGCCCCACCCTGTGGGCATTTGCCACAGTGCCAGCCCCACCCTGTGGGCATAGGCCGAGGCATACACCAAGCTCTTCATTCAAAGTAACCCAGTTAGCCTTAGTGCGGTTCTGAGCTGCAAGCATCCCATTTCCCACATGCAGAAACGGAGGCTCCGATGAACATTAGGACACACAAGAAGTCAGAATTCCAATGAAAAACCCTAAGTGATTAGGAGAATGAATAAAAGACAATGTTAATTATTTAATAAACCAATGACTGACAAAACAAGCAGAGGAATGGACGAATGAGTGAGTGAGCCCGTGAATATGAATTTGCGCTCTCTCCCCCGACTCCAGAGCACATTCGGATTTTTCCTCTTAGAGGTCAAATGCAGCGCTGGAGAAGTACCTCCACTTCATTCCTAAGGGCCGCAGAAGGACATCGGCACGCACGCTCTCCGCTAGCAGCCCCGTCTGCCAAGAATGAGGCTGAAGCTGCTCGGACAAATGAAATTCTGACAAAGCATGTCACAGGCTTGAGGCGTCTGTCACTGAGGGGAAGACACCCACATGCGAACGCTTTGCATGTGGAAGAAGGGCTGCAAGCTTTCGAACGACAATGGGGCAGTCCTGCTGACTCTCCCTCTGACCTTCTGCCTCGCCAAAGGGCTCTCCCCCGTAAACATCCCCCAAATAGTTTATCTTAATAAAAGTGCGTGTAATGGAGATGGAGTTCATTTGAAATGGTTTCCTAGGCCGTTTGTCTTGTCGGCCAATTGCTGGGCAATGGCTGAAGTAAACAGTGCTTGTGTGTGGTTTGTGGGGGTTGGCGGGGTCCTACAGGCTGTGGCCTCGTGCCCAGGTGACAGGCAGCAAACTCCACTCAGCCACGGGGCCCGTTCTGAGGGACCCGGGTGGGTGATTTCAGCCGGCACTGGACTGAACCTCAGACACGTTCAAGGGCCAAGCTCCACTCTTTTCCCTGGGGTTCAAGAGAAGAAAGCAGGTGGCTAGATGACCCCCTTATTGATACTGATACAGGAAGCGAGGTACAGAAAAGAGGAAACAGGGAGACTGTGGTCACCTGGCAAATTGTCTGGAAGGCCAGAAACTGTGTTTTCCTTTCCTGAACATGCAGGCAATCATGGGCTAATTGCTTGGCAGTGCAGATACAAAGTTCAATAAATGTCAGTCTGAACCCCCAGCACCCCCTAAGCCCAGTTAGGAGCTTTGGAGACAGAAAGATCCTGGTCCAGATTCCATATTGGATGCCCCCTGGCTGGATCACTTAGAAGACATTGCTTAACTGTTCTGAGTCTCAATAAGAAATGTAATAATATCTTACAGGAAGGCTTTGAGAGTCAGATGGCTTTGCACGGGGATATAAAGGCCTCACGCAGCGCCTGCAACAAGGAGGCCTCGCAGACTGTAAATTCCCTCCCCCGATTCCTAATCCCACACCTTTCACCCAAACCCCTCTGTCTCTCTGTTTTGTCCAGGCCTGAGCCTCCCCACTGCCCGACCCTGGACTTCACAGATGTGGCAAATGAGGAAGGCATTAGGCTTGCTGGCGATCGTCTGCACGGCCGTGTTTATGTTTGCAATAAAAGCAAGCAGGTGCTGGCAATTTAACTAATCAGGTACCATCCTGGCCTCAGACGCCTGCCTGCCATTGCTCCTCACTGTGGGCCAATCTCTGTTTGGCCTTTCCCAGTCTATGTTTGGCTAATTCCCTGCAATTAGCCGGGTGCCCCGGCCCTGCGCATGGCTCAGATTACCACCACAGGACAGACTGAGGAACAGGAGGACAGATCCTCAGTGACCCAAAACCTCCTCAGACCCACCCCATCAGGGACATCAAAGTAGTCTTCTTTCTTTCTCTGGAGTCATCTTTTGGAGTCGAGCCTGCTAAAGAGATGGAGTCTACCTGGGATTTCCACAGGAAAGATAAACAATTTGTAGAGGGTGTACAGTCTGGGTCAGGCTCTGTCCCCCAAACTCAGTGTGATCAGCTTGGCCTACAGAATCTGACAGAATGTCCTCTAGACCCACAGAGCATTGCACAGTGCCAGGCACACAGTCCGTGGCTAGAAGCTCCAGAGTCCTATATGCCTAACCCTCCATACACTCCCCATGTACCCCAGACGTGCTCCATCAGCCAGGCTGGGTGTGTTTTGTTATCTGTCAAATGGGTGGATTACTCTAGAGCAGGATTTCTTGACCTGGGCACTGTGGACATAGGGCTGGCTCATTCTTTGCAGCAGGGCATTGGGGGTAAGGTTGGGGAGGCTGTCCTGTGCAGGTAGATGCCAATGGCAGCCCCCTCCAGTTGTCATTACCAAAAATGTCTCCTGACTTTGCCAAATGTCCCCAGGGAAGCACCTTCCCCCAGGCTGAGAACGCTGGGATAGAGCAGGGCCTGTCTTCCCATTAGTGGCCCATCAGAATACCCGGAGGGCTTGTAGAGAGGACTGACACATTGCTTCCCTCCTCCAAGGGACATAGCTGATCTGGGGGGTGCCTGGGCATTGCAGCTGCATTTTTTTTAAAGTTCCCTGGGTGGCTCTAACGACTGGGTAGGGTGGAGCTGAAAGATCATGAGGACACCCCCTTTTTGGGCAGAGACCACCTTGCAGAAGCTCAGCCAAGCCTTCTGCAGCCCGCAAGACCAGTCCCGTCTCCCTGCCTGTCTTGCGGGCCTCAGGGGTCGGCCCAGAGCCACCCCCACCCGGCTCCTTCATGTTTCTTCGCAGACATTATTTAACCAATTCCAAGTTGACCAGAATTCAATAAAAAGCAGTCCCTACAACACTTTCACAGCTAATTGGTTTGACTGGTACATTGTAAATGTGTGAAGTGACTTTAGTGAGGGACAGCAGGGATCTCGTTAACCTTTCCGTGGGACTTGGTGCTCGTTTGTGGGTCTCTCACAAGGCCTGTCCATCCTGAGGGTACTTTCCCTTGCCCATAAAGGGGCTCCAGGCCCCAGAGCTGCCAGCATGGGGTACCCCAGGACCGGGGCCCCCTAGCCACCCTGCGCTCACACTCCTGAGATGAGTCCTTCCTCTGCCCAGCCACTCAGGTGTCCAGGCAGCTCCTTACACACCAAGTCTTCTCCGTCCTTGTAGCCTGCACCGATGGCCTAGAAATGGGCTCCCAGTAGCTCTACGAACCTAACACTGGCCAACCCCTCAGAGCTCCGCTCTCCATCACACGTGGGGCTACCTGTCCTGCAGGAAGATGCTCAGGCCCTCCCAGTCTCCAGCCCCTCTCCCCACTCCACAGCCTGAGGACTCTCCAGTAGGGCACCCCCAGCCTTGCCCCGTGTGAGTTCTGCCACCCAGATCTGGTTTCTTTCTCAGCATCATGAGCACCACGAGCCCTTAAGCACAGAGGCCTCTGCTATTCCCTTCCACTCAGGTCTCCACAAGAGCACACACTCAGCAGGGTGCAGCCAGTATGTGTCAACATCCTGGAAAGCCCAATGCAGGAGCCTCGTGGGGCCAGTGCCCCTTCTGATAGAGCACATCAGAACTCCGGGCACTGTATTCTTCTGTGCCTGCATCCCCAACTCCTGCCACCAAGTGTTTATTGAGCAACTACTATGACGCACAGGCACTATCCTGGGGGCAGAGGGCAAAGCAGTCATGCATTCATTCATCAGACACAAACACTTATAGAGCACCTGCTGCATGCCAGGCATTGTTGCAATGATCACAGCACAGACTGGGTTCCTGCCGTCTCAGAGATGCATTCTATCACATCTTAGAAAGAAGGCTGCAACTGGCACGGGCACAGAGCAGGAGCACAGATATGATTGCTGAATTGAATAGCAAGTCCTTATTCTACCTTGTGCAAACTCTACCCCAATGGCCTGTGAGCTGGTCGTGAGCTTTCATTGACACCGGCTGGTGTGTGCCGCCGTGCTAGGCTCTGGGTGTGAGTGATCTCAGGGCAGCCCCATGAGGTAGGTACCAAACTCTCCTTTTTTTCAGGGAGGCAACTGAGGCTCAGAGAAGCTAGACCCACGGTTACCCAGGTAGAAACGAGACACAGAGTCAAGTCCCTCTGAGTCTGGGCTCCTCTCTGCACATCAGTGGTGATTTTGTTCATTCTTTTCTTTCCACACTGGGAAGCAGCTATCAGCTTCCTGGCTGCCCAGAGGAATGAACTTCCTGAGGCTTTGGACAGATTCTTGGGAGAAGACAAGTTTGGGGTTCCTCCAGAAAAGGGTGTCAGGGATTATGACAAGGTAACACCTAAGTCTTCCCATAATTACAGGGACTCTCCTGGAAGCCAGCGTGTGTGACAGAGGTGAAGACAAATGGAGCAGACGGCTCTGTGTGGAAGTGAGCACTCTGTCACGGTGGCTATCCAAGCATTTGTCAAGGATGCTGGAGTAGAATTCCTGCATTATAAATCGAACAGAAACAACTACATTTATTAATTATAATAAATTATATTGATAATATAATAGCACCCAGCCAAGAAGATATAATTATCTATCATTTACAAACAGGGAAACTGAGGCTCAGAGAGGCTGAGTGACTTAGCAAGTAGCCCAGTCCCATGTGCTGTCTGTCTAGCTCTAAAACCATGCTCTAAACTTCCTGCTTGACGTGATCTATCTCTACCCCCAACCCTTAATCTTTGTGATTATCTGCTCACTGGCAGGGTCTGGGGGGAAGAAGACTTAAATGAAAGTGGATTGAATGGAGGGCATTCAACTCACCTGGCTGGACCACAGGACCTTTGCAGAACTGTGGCAAGGACTGGAAACTGTAGGCCCCACAGGGCCATGAACCACAGAAAACATCAGTTAAATCAGGTTCTGAAGCATCCTCTGCCACTAGCTGGGCTCCTGGGGAAGGGTGCAGCAACTGCTGCTCCCCCACTCGGGGGGCTTCTGGGGCACTGGCCTCCCTGTTCAGCTCACCTAACGTTTTCTATTTAAATGCAAATTTTGACTTTTCACTTGGCAGCTAGCAAAAGTTTTTTGCACTGGAATGAGGGTCACGATAATAATTTATCCACAGGCCTTTTTCTAACAATTACTATTTGTTCAAGGGAAAGGGTGGAGGCCCCAGGAGCTGGGAGCAGGGGCTCCATGCAAGCACGTGTGGAGTGGCCTTATCCCTGGGGCAGGTTGCCCTGGCTGGAGACTCTAGCCCTGGGGGAATGAAGAAAGGGAACTGGTGGCTTGGTCCTGAGCCCTGTGCTGAGGCTGGAATAAGTTTGCAGACTCTTTGATATGCAAGGGTTGGTCTCAGGTCTCAGAGAGCTCCCAGTCTGATGGTGGAGACAGAAATGGAAAGACACCATCACAATACAGAGTGCTACATGCAGGTGCAGAGGTCCAGCGGAGGTTTTGGAGCCAGCTGGAAGGTCTGGGAAGGCTTCCTGGAGGAGGTAACAGCTAGTCATAATCTTAAAAATGATGAAGGGTCAGTCAGGCCACTCTAGTATTCTGCTTGGGAAAGTGTCTCTTGGTATCCTCTCTGAGAGATAATTAGATAAAATCTATTGTTATAATGAATTGGCACTTTCAGGTCTAGGAATTTATGATCTAGAGTTTCTCCTATATATGCAGATAAGCATATAAGATTATTCAATGAAGTCTTTAAGTAATGGCAAAACACTGGAAACCACCTAGCTAACCATCAGTGGGAAGCTAGATAAACGATGCAGCCACACAGTGGAATACTATGCAGCTATACAAAATGAACAAGGAAAGACTTTCTTTGCTAATGTGAAAGATCTCCAAGTTACGGAGAGTGAAAAAGATGGGTTACAATCTGTGTAAAAGATAGCAGGTGGATAATCTTTTTACATCTTTGTGTATGTTTGTATAAAATGTCTCTACAAGGACAAGGACACACAAATTTGAACACAGGGTTTGCCTACGAGGAGAAGTGTTGGGGTTCAGAGGAGAGCAGAGGGAGAGGAGCTTGTAGTGCATGTTTTTCTGCATCTTGAATTTTGATCTATCCAGACACAGCACTGATCCACAAACTTAACTTAAATTAAAAAAAAAAACCTAACCAGAATCTCAGGAAGATAACGAGTCCCAGGTGGAAAGAACAGCAAGTGAAGAGGCTGGGCCCACTCTGTGGGGTGACAGAGAAAGTGGTGTGGGCCAGAGAGGGACTGGGGAGAGCAGGGGTGAGGCAGGGGAGGGTGGCCGGGCTCACCGGGGGGAGCTCTCCTCAGCCCTGCTACGGACTCTATCCCTGCCCTGAAGACAGCAGGGGTCACTGCAAGGCTTTACACACAACAGGGGCAGCCAGCTTTGCCACCAGGAAAAGTCACTCTGGAGAAAGGATTCGGGGAGGGCAGGAGGAGGCAAGGAGGCCGGCATGGAGGCTAGTGCAGGGACACGGCCATTGCCTTTAAACCCTCACCATACACTCCCATTTTAGAGAGGAAAACATTGAGGCACAGAGAAGCTAAGTGGCCAGAAGTCACACAGCCTTCCTGGGGCAGAGCCAGGTGTGGACACCAGTCCGCTGGGGAGCACAGCCCTTGGCCCAGCACTCACCCAGGATCCCCCAGAAGAAAACACTTTGCTGGAAGGCCACAGTGGCCTTGGCCCTGGGCATTTCCCCACGGGTCCTAGAGCACCCCCGGCCCTCTCTATCCCCCTGCCCGCATCTGGCGTGGGGAGAACTGTGCATTCCTGGCTGATGTCACTAGGTTGTTGTGACCGGCAAAGGACCAATGGTGGGGAAAGGGCTTTATGAACTGTAAAGTGCCGGGTCGCATGGGCAGCCTCTCCCCTCTGAGCGCACCCTCCTTCCTTCAGTGGTTTTGGGGCTGGAGTCAGGTCACGGGGGAGAGCTGCATCCACCCTGGGTCCACCGGCTGGACCCCCCCTGCAGCTGCAGGATGGTGATCCCCTGGGTGTCTCAGCCAAGGCCCTGCCTGGCCCAGCAGTGTCTGAGGCCGGCACCTCAGCAGGGGGTGACCCGGGAGAAGGTCCCAGGAGAGAGTGAGAGGGAGCAGAGAATGAGACCAGAGACGGAGGGGCAGCCAGGAAATGGGCTGATGGAGATTATCACGGGGGGTCCTGGGCTTCAGTCCGCTGGGGACCTTTTGAGGTAAATGTGGTTCAGGACTGTCCCTGCAAAGGATGGGAGACTGGGACACTTACAACTCCTGTTCCTATTGATGGCATCCCTCATGCCAGGACAAGGGAGCGATGCCAGGGCTCTGGTGAGGCACTGACATCACGCCTGGAACCATCCACACAGCTCTCCTGAGGCCAGAGGTGTGTGACACAGGGCACGGAAGGCACCCGCCTCACTGGGCACTCCCTTCTCCTGCTACAACCTTCCTTTCACACCCCGTGCCACCCCCAAGCCCTGTTGTCCAAGTTCCCTGCACTCAACTGAAGGGCGGGACACAGCCGGGAGAAATCACCCCAGCTAAGGAAAAGCTCCAATCAATGCCAGAGAGAACTATTCCCAGCGTGGAAAGGCAATGAGTTAAAAAGTGAACCATCCCCTACAACAGAGGTGGGGGTCGTGAGCAAGCCAATCAGGGTGGGCTCTGGCCCTTTAACACCAGCCTCCATGGTGGACTAGTCCTGCGTGTCCCCTCTGCCTGCACACACACATGATGGACACCCGCCAACAAGCCTCCACTTTTCCCACCTAATGGCCCTTGTGCTTGCCGTTCCCTCTCCCTAGAATTCTCTTCCAGCAGCTTTTTTTCACCACTACTACTACTTTCTCTCCCTTTGGGTCTCCGATGAAATGTCACCTGTTCACACTGACCTTTTGTATCCGTTAACTATTGCTGCCTAACAAAACATCTCAAAACTTCACAGCTTCCAACCGGAGGCATTTATTCAGCTGATGGGTTGGGTGGGCAGTTCGGATGATCTGGGCTGATGAAATGATCACTCTGCATGTGAGGTCAGTCGGCAGACCAGCCGGGTTCCGGCCGGTCTAGGGTGGCCTATGACTGGGATGGCCCGTCTCTGCTCCGTGTGTCTCTCATTCTCCAGCAGCCAAGCCTCGGCTTGTGCTCAAGGTGGAGGCAGAGGTCCAAAGAGCATGTAGAGATGTGCAAGGCTCTTGGGACTTAGGGCTGGAGCTGGCCCTGTGCTGCTTACACCAAACCCTACTGGCCAGAGCAAGCCACCGATTCGAGGTGTGAGAGACCGATTTTACCTCCTGATGGAGTGAGCTGCAAAGGCAGGTTGCAAGGGGCAGTGGCAGCAGAAGGAGGGAGGAGCTTGGGCACATGTTTACGATCAACCTACGTCACCCTGCCCAATCACTCAGGCTAGAGAAATACCCCCAGAGGGTCATTCCATCTATTTGGTTTTCCTTGCTGTCCTCAGCGTGTTATTATCCTGTTTATTTACTCGTTAACGCGTTCTTGTGCATGTCCACCATGAAAATGCCAGCTCCAGAAGGCCGAGGCCAGGGACAAGCACAGTGCCTGACACATGGTAGGGACTGAGAAAACACTGCCCTGACTCCATTTCTACCAGCCCCAACACCCCTCCCCACCCTGGGATGAACCGAACAAGCCAGAACCACGCAAGTGCTGGGATGGGAGTGGGGAGGGCGGGTGCTGCACAAGCCCAGACAGCTCCCCTGGGAAGCAGAGGGACCAGGCTCAGCCCAGCCTGGACCTCTCCACAGAGCCTCAGGTCCACCCCCCGCCCCTGAGAGTATAGCACATCCCTCCTTCCTGGGGGCCACTCTGAACAGTCCGTGCCTTGCCTCATAATTGCATGTGAATGCAAATAGCTCTGCCAGTGTGAATATATTAAAATCTGCATCGTCAGCGAACATGGCAGAGCTGCGGGGAAGGGGCCACGTGGGGCCCAGAACACACACGACTGCCTACATGCCTGCTCCCTCCCACGGAGGCTGCAGAGGGGGCACCTCACCTTATGCTGGCAGGGTTTCTTGCTTAGCTCCCTGAAAACACTCACCACTGGCCAGGAGCCCATCCTGGCCGTGGAGCTGCGGCCCCAGGAGAAGGCAGAGTGCCCGTGATGGTGGAGGGGTGTCTTTCGAAGAGGGTCACCTGGGATAGTGGATAGAAGAGGGCAGGACAATGAACCCAAGTGGGCCACTAGGCCACCCATTGTGGGGGGGGGGGCTTGCTCAGCAGCTCACTCCACTCATTCATTCTTTCATGCATTCAGCACTCCCTGAGCACCACTTTACCATTGCGTTAAATCCTTTCCCTATGTATCATCCTCCCTGCAATGCCTTGGACTTTACCATCTGGTGTCTGCTTCTCTTGCCTCACTAGTGCCCCCGCCTGTGCCCTGATGGCACAACACCTCATTCAGGCCTTCCCTGTCATTGCCTCCTCCAGGAAGTCCTCCCTGACTGCCCCCCTCAATAACAGTATCACCCACAACCCCTCACCTGCTCCATAGTTTGGTTATAGTCCTATCATCACTTTTATTAATTTACTTTCTTTTACCTCAATCTCCCCATTAAAAAGGTCATCTCCATTCCTGTAGCTGGGTCCCAAACACTGGCACCTTGCCTGGCACATGACAATACATGTTTGCTAAGCAATTGCATATGTGACCAGGATGAGAAGCGGCTGCTACTTGTCATCGCTGCCCAGCACATGTTGTTTTTCAGGAAAGAAGGTGGAGAATGTGATAACCCTGTGATTCTGAAGCAGGAGGTAAGTGGACAAGCCCTGGGATGAGGCCCAGGGACCATCCGGCTTCAGGCCAGCAGACACGCGTGCCTCCATTTATGCATCTGGGGACACTGAGAGCAGGCCCGTGCAGTCCCTGTCCTCAGGGGCTCACAGGCCAGTGTGGGAGGCAGATGGTGATTAACCAAACAATTATATGGTATAGCATAAAATAGTGACAGGTGCTGAGAAGAAAATAAAGCTGGGGAAGGCTGAGGTGGTACTAGAGTAAGGGACAGTGTGTGGGAAGCCTTCTTGGAGGAGGTGGTGCTCCAGCAGGCACCTGCGTGGAGAGGAGGGCAGCCCCATGGGGACCTGTGGGAAGGGGGTCCAGGCAGAGGGAGCCGCCAGCCCACGGGAACACACTGGGTATGTCTGCGGTGCTGGAATGAGGCAAACGGGTGGGGGCAGGCAGGAGAGGCTGCCACAGGGGCCGGGTTATGAGGGTTTGTGACCAGAGCCTGCAAAGTTTCAAGCAGACTGGGGGGTATCCAGCACAGGGATTTGAGGCTTCCCTCTGCTCTGCATAAAGAGGGCACTGAAGGACCCAGTGGAGAAGCAGAAAGCCGGTGACAGGGGGCTGAGGCCGGGGGTGCAGAGTAGGAGAGAGCCCCAGTGGGCTCCACATGCTGTACAGGCAGACTTGTCGGGACTCGCCGGACTGGGTGTGGGGAGGACAGAAGGACAGGAGTCCAGGATGACCCCCTGGGTGTGGGGAGTGAGCTCTGGAGGCTAAATGAAGCCAGCGGGGTGTGGCATGTGGGGGACAAAACAGGCCTGGCAAGTACACACCCGGTTGTCACTCCAAGCAGGGAGGCGGGCAGGCAGGTACAGGTCGCTCAGACCCATAACGTCTACTCCAGGTTATCATCCCGATTGTGCTTACAGACCTGCAGTGATGGGGAGCTCACCACCCCGCTGGGGAGCTTTCCTGGGCCCTCCCTCCACCCCGCACAGCACAGCACCCCTCTTGGAGTTCTAGAAACGAAAGGAAACAAGGAAAGGTAGAGGAGGGAGCTGACGGAGCGGGCCCAGGGCTCTCTGGCTGGCAGAACCTCCGTGTCTCCTACAGAGGAGGAAGTCTGCTCACCTGGTCGCCACAAAAGCACAGACCGGGTGGTTTTAACAACAGAATTTTGTCTTCCCACAGTCCTGGAGCCTGGCAGCCCCAAGTCAGGGTGCCAGCACAGGTGGGTTCTGGCGAGAGGTCAGGGTCTTGCTGGCTTTGCAGGCGCTGCCTTCTCACTGTGTCCTCACGTGGGGAGGAGGGGCCGAGAGAAGAATGCTTTCTGGGGCCCCTTCTTTAAGGGCACTAAGCCCATCAGACCACAGCCCCACCCCCGTGACAGGCACCTCCCCAAGGCCCCACATGCCATCGCACTGGAGGTTAGGGCCCCCACATATGAATTGGGGGACACAAATATTCAGTCTGCAGCGTCCTCCCAGCAAATCCGCCACGCGCATGTGACGGTCCAGGAGACTGCGGCTCAGAGAGGCGAACAGACTTGCCCAGAGCCCCCAGGAAATGAATGGCAGAGGCAACATTCGAACCCAGGTCAGAGCCCTCCTTCTAGCACAGCCTCGTGATCCTACACAGCCTCCGAACAGAACTGAATGGGGAGGATCCCTTGTCCGAGGCCTGCATCCCAGCGGGCATGCCGGAGGTGAGTGTGATGCCAGGGCAGCCTCCTTGCTGCGATGCCAAAACACAACCCAGGGCCATAAAGATGGAACCAGAGGGTGTTCCAGCCCCTCTGCTTTGGGGGCATGTAGAGAAAATGACTTGGGCGCACGGTGTCCCGGTACTCAGTGGGGCCCACGCTGACCTTCTCTGACACCTGGCCCGACAGAGGTGAGATCCCTGGTTGGCCGATCTCCATCCCAGCTGGACGTTCCCTGTGTGGGGATGTTGTCTGCCTCGTCCGTGCCTGACCCCAACACCCAGCACGGCACCTTGGTGTAACTGGCATAGATGCTCAATTAATGTTTGGAGGCATGTATGAATCACGGGGTGAAGTCATGACCCAAGTCTGTCACCTCTTTCCTAGTAAGAGATCACCAAGCCATTTTGTAATAAATCATCATCATCACCCATCAGTCAGTCCCGGGGTTTCCATCACAGGGGCCAAGACGGGGTGGGTGCGCCCAGTCGAGCTGGGACGGGGAGAACGTGTCAGCCCCCCTGTGAGCCGCTGATAAGACGAGCTCGGCTGGGGAATCCAGACGGCTTGTCTATCAGCCTATTAAACACCATTCTTACAAGTTTTTCTTTCCTCCCCCCTTTTCATTAATGCACGGGGTGAATAGAACATTGAATAAAAATCAGCCCTTTCTGCACAATTGCAGGATTGAAAGGTAACTGCCCACAGAAGGATTGGGTGACAAAGGGAACGGTTGCGGCGCGCTTAGCAAATGATTTTCGGCTTGTCATTTCAATGGGCTGTGTTTTTCGGAGATTGTGGGGTGGGTTTTTCTTTCTCTTTTTTCTTTTCTTTCTCTCTCTCTTTTGTCTGAATAGCATTTATTACCATGCTTTAAAAAAATTTTTTGTGCTGTCTCTTTACAGCCACCCTTCCTTCACAGATGCTGGGTTCTCCCCCACCCCTCCCAGGATGCAGCTTTCTCCAAAAACAAAATAAGATAAACTAAGACACACAACAGATCTGGGAGGCCAAGGAGGGGAGATGACATTTTGTGAGGAGAGGATACTTGCAAGGCTGGGGAACCGGGTGGGAGAAGCAGGGTAACACGCCGACCTGGGGCTGGGCCAGCGGGTCCTAGTCTTGCACCCCACTGGTGGCTGAGTTTCTCTCTCAAGGTGGATTAGTGTCTCTCCATTAGCAAGGGGGGCAGGGTGCATGTCCTCTGCCCCTCAGGGGCTGCCCCCCTCACCCCAGCCTGCTCAGACCTCACCATTGCATTCGGAGCAGTTTGTGAGGGCTCTAGGCCTGCAAAGGGAGTGTGTCGCATGGTCTGGTGGCCATCCAGCAAAGTTCTGCTATGACAACTCACCCCCCATAAACACCCTGAGGCAAGAAGAGAATAACAGGGCATATCCCAGAAAGCACACACACATCGGTTAGACTGTCAAAATTGTCCCTTCCACACCACCAAGGTGAGCCTCCTTCTGAAGAACTTCTGAGAAGAGCCCATGAGCAGCAGTCAGGGTGAAGGCGGAGGGACACAGACGCAGCTGGGCGGGTCTGTTCCAAACCTGGGCCTCAGTTTCTCTCCTCTGTGAAATGGGCCCATGGGACACCATTGTGGTTCAGAACATTTATTAAACTGCAGAACAAGATAGCATCAGCCATTAAGGAGATGCAAATTAAAACCACAATGAGGTATCACCGCTCACCTCTCAGAATGGCTAAAATTAAAAATAGTGACAATACCAAATGCTGGCAAGGATGAGGAGGAAGTAGATCCCTTATACGCTGCAGATGGGAATGTAAAATGGGGAAAACAGGTCAGCAATTTCTCCAGAAGATAAGCACCCTACTATAAAACCCAGTCATTGCACTCCAGGGCATTTATCTCAGAAACATGAAGGCTTACGTTCTCACAAAAACCTGTATATGAATGTCTCTAGCAGCTTTATTCCTTACAGCTGAAAAGCGGAAACAACCCGGATGCCCTTTGGCAGGAGGGTGGATCGGCGCCCTGGGGTCCATGCCTACCGTGGAGTACTACGGGGCAGTAGGAAGAAACAAACCATGGACGCGCTCATGCTGGACGAACCACTGAAGAATTATGCCGAGTCAAAGAAGCAAATCGCACAAAGGTCCGTACTGTTTGATTCCATTTATACATCATTGTTAACATGATAAAATGATAGAAATGCAGAAGAGATGAATGGTTGCTGGGGGCTGTGGAGGAGGCGGGTGGGAGGGAAATGGCATGGCCATGAAGGACAATCTGAGGGGCCCTTGGGATGGAAATGCTCTGTATCCTGACTATTGGGATGTCAATGTTTGTCAAGATGTCACCACTGGGCACACTGGGTAGAGGATATCTCCCTGTATTCTTAGGTACACCTGCATGTGGGTCTGTAATTATCTCTGAATAGAAAGCTCAATTAAAGAATGAAATTTTACAAATAATATGTTGTACAACCCAAGAGGTGTGCTGGACGGACATGGAGATGCTCTCATTGAATTGGGGTCTAGGCTGTCTTCCAGGGGTACCCACAGTTTGGAAAGTCATGGGTTGTATGACCCCTAGGGTATCCCCAGCTTGGGAATCCACAGGCCCTACAACGTGTCACTGGCAGGTGGATATGCCAGCCTTGGATTTCCATATCTCACCTGTCTGGACTCCAGAAGGTCAGAACATTGTTGTCCCTTTGGCTGGAGTGACCACTCACCACCTGGGCCCTGGGAGGGTTCCAGGCTAGAAGGGAGTGGACAAGACATGCCAGCCCCATGCGGGAGCCACAGCATGGTCCTGCAGTGTGGGACTCTGTCTCTGCCTGTGTGACCAGGCTGTAAGACTGACATGCCCCCTGCTGCACCCCACGGCTTTATCCATCCACATGGGTGAGCACAGCCCTGCCCTCCTTCCATGCCTCAGGCCCATAGGGTCACCTTTCCATCCTAGTCAGACCCCGTCTGACCCAGAAGGCTTTAAGGAGATGGGCAGAGTGTGGGAACTTCCAGAACAAGGGGCAGGAGGAGTGCCCACCGGGAGATGGGCTCCAGGAGTCAGGTGCCCATCTCCTCCCCTGGGCTTCACCGCAGGCCCACTGTGCAGCTGAGTAAGTGAATCCCCTCTCTTCTTTGGCCTGTGTCATGGTCTGTGACTGAGAATGCCCTCAGTCATGGCATCAGCATTTACTGAGCACTGCCCCTGTGGGGGGCACTACTCCAGGTTCTAAGGGGCCTGTGAATGTGACAGGCTCACTCTCCAGCAGGGAAGTTGGATGTTAAGCCAGTAAGCACTGCAAAGGAGAATATTTCACAACAAACAAGGTGATGGAGCAGGAGGGCTGGAGGGCCTCTCTGAGGGGAGGTTTGAGCAGGAGGCAGCCATGTCTTGGGGAAGGACATTTGGTGGAGAGGACAGCATGTGCAAAGGCCCTGTGATCTGGACAAGCTCAGCATGTTTGTGGCTCAGAGACAAGGCAAGTGTTGCTGGGATGGAGAGGCTGAGGGCAGTATTGCAGGACCAGAGATCAGATTGGAGGGAAGGAACTGATTGATCCTGAGGGCCCTGGGGCCAAAGGTAGAGATGAGTCCAATTTTCCTTCTCGGGGCATGGTCTGGGAGGCATTGCAGGGCTGAGCTCTCAAATGCTTTAAAAGATCACTGTCTGCAGTGGAAAGACCCCTAGGAAGGCACAGACAGGAGGGGGAAAATGTCCCTGGGGCCTCCCAGGTGAGGTTGTATGGATCCCATGAGCATGTGAGGTATTATTAACACAAACAACCTCTCCCCAGCCTCTAACCAGCTCTGACTCACCTGCCTCTTTGTCCAGCCCTGTTGCTGCCCACGGCCAGGAGCTCCCAGGGGTCCTGAGGATGGTCATAACAGTAGCCCCATGGGTCATCCTCAGAGGTCACGATCCAGGTGTGCCAGCCTCTGGGTTGAATTAGAGCTCATCTGCCAGGATTTGAGGACCCTCCCCCACACCAGGAGAGCTCACAGAGGGGGGCATTGACAGGTCCTTACAGTCTTCTGGGATGTCGCCAGTTCCCAGTAGTGCCACCTCCTGCCAAGGGATCCATGCCCTTCCTCTCCATGCGCTGCACCATATAAATTGGCCCCTGGGGCCCCAGTTCCCAAGCTCCCTAATTCACCACAGGGCCAGCCAATGGGAGAGGCCAGGGGGCCACCAGAGGGCAGAAGGAGGGGAAGAGCTGAGATACTTCTCCCCCTCTCTGGCTGCTTCACCTCGTCTTCTCATGAGGCAGGTGTAGTTTGTATCCCCGCTGCACAGATAAGAGCATCATGGCCCAGAGAAGCTGAGTCACTTGCCCAGTGTCACACAGCCGATATGTGGCACAGCCAGAATTTGATCTAATGTCTACTTGACCACCAGCCTGTACCCCCAACCACTTGCATACATGGCCTCTTGATAATAAACAAAACCCAAAATTATTATTGACACATATATGCTTACTCAAGGAAGATTTATGTAAGCCCTACCAGGCGCCAAGCTGGCACTGGATATTAAGCAATGACCATAGCAGATAAAATTTTCTGCTTGTCCTAAATTTATATTCTAGTTTGGGAGAGGCAGATGATAAGTAAGTAAGTTATGTGGCAGAAGGTGAAAGGTTCTATTGAGCAAAATAAAGCAGGGAAGGACGATAGGAAGTACTGGGACCCAGGGGCCGCAATTTAAAGAAGGTGGCCAGGGAAGGCAGTGCACAGGAGGTCGTGCAAATCCAGGAAGGGCACAAGGAAGATGACCACACAGATATCCAGACAAGGAACAGGGAACAGCAAATTCAGGGCCTGAGGCCGAGGGTATAGGTAAGGGTGGGCGCCAGCAAGGAGGCCAGGGTGCTGAGCTGCAGAGGGGAGAGGAGGGCCGCAGGGGTACACCGGCCTCGACTCTGGGTAGGTGGAGATCTTGAGTGTGTGCAGCAGATGGTGCCATGAGCTGATGCATGTTTGAGGATCCTGCTGGGGGTCAAGGATGAAGGTCTGGAGGCCTGCGAGGAGGCTGCCGCAATTATCCAGGCGAGGGGCAGTGGAACCCCTCCACACAGTCCCTCTCCACCAATCCTCACCCTGGCTGCGGCGCCATCCCCTGAGTCCCCCCCCCCACCCTGCTTTCACCCTGTGATCAGTCCAAGGGGCCACAGCTGATGTCTCGTCTGTATCTTGCAGCTCAGTGCTCAGAGCGAATACCCATAAATGTCAGCACTTGTTCATTATTATGCAAGACCGGTGCACTTGGTAAGCGAGAGTTACAGACAGAATCCCAGTCCAAGAAAGTTCTAGAATCAGAGGTCTGGATCCTAATCTGGCTCCACCACATCCACACCGCGGAGTCCTGGCTGTGTCACTTCCCCTCTCGTGGCCTCAGTTTCCTCATTTATAAAATAAAGGGGGTCCCTTGGGTCACAGCCTCCACCTAGCGCTCATCTCGGACTCCTCCTTGGAGACACCTGATTCAGTGGCACCTACTCTTGAATGCCTTTCCCGGTGCTCACAGAACTCCTTCTCGTCCTCAGTCTGAGTGTGTGGGCTGCCATGGGGCTGTGACATGCTGCAGCTGAGATGCTAGCATGAGCTGGGCCTCACTTTCCACCTCTGTGCAATGGGCACCACAGCACTAGCCCAAGGGTGTCTTTGATGATTCATGATGAACATGAAGGACCTAATCCCCGGCCCAGGGCAAGAAGAGCCTGGAGCCCCCAGAATCTGGAAGAGGCAAGCAAGGATCCACCGCATGAGCCTTTGGAGGAAGTGTGCTCCAACCCCCACCTCAGCTTTAGACTTCTGACCTCCAGAACTATGAGACAATGCATTTCTATTGTTTTAAGCCACCAAGTTCATGGTAACTTGTTGCAGCAGCCACAGGAAACTAATACAGAATTGCTTCTCTTAATGCTCCTGTACCGCCATGAGTATGAATTACTGTTGCCTGTACGTCTGTCCTTCCTGCTGCATTGTGAGCATCTGGAATGCCAGGGCCACACTTTGGGGGTCTAAAGACAAGTGGAATCCCCCTCACCATTCTGCTTTAGAAGAAGTCAGACCCATCTGGTCGGGCTGGAAGGGACTTCAGAAGCATTGGGAACAATCTTATTTCGGGTCCAAAGACTGGCAGAGCCTTGTCCAGGTGCCACCGACCAGACTCAAAGCAGAGCCCCGGGCCACCCCGAGGTCCTGATGAGCCCGTTGCAGCTCCCACCACGGGGAACGCAGTCCCCAGAGCACAAGGCACACCTGCAGGCAGCAGTGAGGATCCTGCCGGAGGGAAAAGGCAGTGGGGGGAGGCTGGGGATCTCTATGAACTGTGGCTTCATTGAGCCAAGTCTCTGAAAGACGCTGCAGTTTATTAGTGCCGGAGAACTGAGCGCGGTGATTCAATGGGCCTCCGGAAGAACTGGCTCAGTGCCCCTCGTGGACTGACAGGTAGGCTGGAATTATAGGCTGGGTGAGAGAGCTTGCCTGTGGCTTCCTGGGAGGAGGCCAACTCCTTATGCTGACCCCCCCAGCCCACCTGCCACCCACACCCTCCTCCACGTGGAGCCTCTGATGCCCCAGCCCCCATGCGTCCTGCCTTCTCCTGCCAAGCTCAGACAGAGGGCTCCAACCTGACCCAAGTATCCAGTCGTGATGACTGATGTGGGGGGCTTGGGAACAGCCCGGGGGTGCCCGCTGATCCCTAGAACATGACCCATTATTAAGGATGTCTGTTGTCTTACACATGCTTGGCTGACACTGGATGGATGGAAGGATGGAGGGATGGACAGGAGGGTAGGAGAGAGGAGGAGACAGATGAAGGAAGGAAGGAAGGAAGGAATGGCAGATGGGTGGATCAACAGGCGAGTGGACGAAGGGATGGATGATGTGAAAATGGATGGATGAATGGATGGATAAATTATTTTAGAGATGAACAAACCCAGATTCAAATTCTTATTCCTCCACTCACTCCTGTGTGATTTGTTCAAGTTACTTCCTGTCTCTGAGCCTCAGTTTCCTCAGCTGTAAAATGGGGATGATCATGTTTGCCTTGCATCCAGTTCTAACAAGATGGTGCCCGTGAAGAACTGGCCCGATTGTCACCACCCTCTTCTCAGCGTCTCCTGGCAGGGGTTCAGGCGGCACAGAGCTGGGCCCCAGGAAGCCTCCGAGGGCCTCACTTTTAGTCTCCAAATCATCTGGCTCCCTCTGGGGCTCTGAAAGCCCTTTCCACTGTGGCACCCAAGGGAGTTTCTGATGTGACTCCCCCCGGGGGGTGAGAGGAGCCTGGCTGGGGCATGAGCCCTGCTCACCCGAGGGCCAGGCAGACACCCGCCCCCGAGACTTCTCAGGAGTGCCCGGGCCCGACACGTCCACAGCACACAGCTCCCAGCCGACCATCCAGGCGAGCTCCCCCCCGGGTGGGATCGCAGGGGCAAGTGGAAGGAGCAGCCCTTTTCCCCACCCTCCAGCCCAGGAACTGGAGAAGGGGGATCACAAAAGCAGAAGCAGGTCCTGCACTGTACCTGTCCAGGGGACCAGACCCAAGTCCTCGGCTGCCCCGCCAGACAGAGAAAGGGAGATTTGGGAACCTGGGGAATTTTCCTAGTGGCCCTCAAACCCACGCTGCTTGCACAGAACTCAGGAAATGGGCTGGGCTTTGGAGTCCAGCAGGACCCACACCGGCTTGACCTAGCCTGGACGTGTCCTCGAATGGGAGATGGGTAGAGGGCGGAAAGTGACATCAATCTCACTAGGCAAATACGCCACTTCGATAGGTCATACAAACTGAACGGTATCGAGAGATGTGAGCCATGGAAAGCAGTCTACTGCCCAAGAATGGGAACTCTCAACCTTCACCCAGGCCAAAGGCCCCTCAGCAGCCACATGGTTCTCCAGGGTTGGGTATTACCTGGAGCAGGGCCCTGCCTGGCCAAGACCACTCCTGCGGTCAGAGTGTGGCAGCTGAGGTCATGGGAGTGGGCCTGGTAGATGAAAAGAAAGGCATGGAATCATTGTTCTCAGCTCTTCGCCTGCTCTTAGCGAGCTGTCAGGGGCTCCATTAGGGACACCTGCCATCTGCCAAACTCCCCAAACACCTGCCCCATTCCAAACTCCCCAAAGGCGGCTCCATTAATGGCCCCAGCTCCTCCCATCCAAACCTTCCTTCCAGAAGAAAGCAGCAGAGAATTTTCTTCTCCCCCCAGATGCATCCTCTAAAGGGGCCCCAGGAAAGGGCTCTCAGAATAATTGAATAATCCCAGATGAGTGTGAGCAGCAGTCTAGGAGGCTTGTGGAGGAGGAACACAAGGTGAAATTCATTTCTGTCAACTGGTGGTCTATTTCCCTGATACTATTTCCTTGTATACAGATAAGGAGTTATCTTAAATGACCATGTCTTTTTCAATTTGTACTTAACAGTCAATCCCATTTTCCTTATATGATACTATCTCAGCTGGATGAAAAATGCATTCAATAATCCCTAAGGATCTTCATATATCAATATCAAATGGTCTGAAATTGACCTGTTATAAAATCCAGTCCTTCAAGCTAGCAAGAGACTAAATCAAAAAGAAGCAAATTTTAGCGCTCACAGTGTTTTGCGTAAGCTGGATTCTCCAGCACCGAGGGTCATGTTTCCAGGGCCTGAATGAGAACAAATGCTCAAAATCCATTAAAAATGGAAAAATTACCTAAAAGATGTATCTGGATTATTGATACATCTGCCTAATGAATGGGGCTTCTCAGAAAGACAGGCTTCACAGGAATACTAGGGAACTGAGAAAGGTTAGCAAGATCCACCCAACAAAAGTTTTTAGGAATGTGAGGTTGGTGCCCCAAGCTGCAGAGGGTCATGAATTCCAGGGGAAGGAGCTTGAGCTCAGGAGAGAAGGCTCAGACACATAGCTCATGAAATTGTCTCATGCGCCGTGATCCCTTCTCAGCGGTAAATATGTGGTAGGCTTCGTCAGAAGTCCCTCTGATGGCCAAATAAAATACGAGGAGCTCACCCACTGTTGAGAGGTCTTCACCGGCTCCTAGCAAGTCATCAGGACCTCTACCATAGAGAAGTTTTCTCCTTGGATTCTAAAGTCTCTCGGGTTCACAGTTCACCCCATAGTAGTTACAGTGCAAGAAATTTCTAAATTCTATCTCCCTGAATCCTCAGAATGACCCTCTGATGTAAGTGATAAAGAAACTGAAGCTCAGAGCAGTGAAAGGACTTTTCAGGGGCACCCACCTAAGGACAGAGCTGGGGTCCAAGCCCGGACTCTCCTAACCCAGAGGAAATGAATACCCTTAACCACTGCACATTTTCCCCCATTAAGTTCTTGATTAATATTTGTCAATTTGAGTACATGAGCAACATTTTCCTGAACACATCTGCTTGGGCGAGGGAAACAAAATAAAAAATGAATAAGCGGGACTACATCAAACTAAAAAGCTTCTGTACAGCAAAGGACACCATCAGCAGAACCAAAAGGCATCCTATAGTGTGGGAGAATATATTCATAAATGATTTATTTGATAAGGGGTTAACATCCAAAATATATAAAGAACTCACATGCTACAACACCTAAAAATTGAATAACCTGATCAAAAATTGGGCAAAGAACCTGAACAGACATTTCTCCCAGGAAGAAATTCAGATGGTCAGCAGGCACATGGAAAGATGCTCCACATCACTGATCATCAGGGAAATGCAAATTAAAACCACAGTGAGATATCACCTCACACCAGCTAGGATGGCCACCAGCCAAAAGACAAGAAACAACAATGCTGGTGAGGATGCGGAGAAAGGGGAACCCTCCTGCACTGCTGGTGGGAATGTAAATGAGTACAGCTGCTGTGGAAAGCAAAATGGAGGCTCCTCAAAAAAACTAAAAATAGAAATACCATTTGACCCAGGAATTCCCCTCCTAGGGATTTACCCTAAGAATGCAACAACCCAGTTTGGAAAAGACATATGCACCCCTGTTTATCGCAGCACTATTTACAATAGCCAAGATACGGAAGCAACCTAAGTGTCCATCAGTAGATGAATGGATAAAGGAGATGTGGTACATGTACACAATGGATATTATTCAACCATAAAAAGAAAACAAATCCTACCATTTGCAACAATATGGATGGAGCTAGAGGGTATTTATTTCTCAGTGAAATAAGCCAGGCAGAGAAAGACAAACACCAAATGATTTCACTCATTTGTGGAGTATAAAACCAAAGCCAAACTGAAGGAACAAAATAGCAGCAGACTCACAGACTCTGAGAAGGGACTAGTGGTTACCAAAGGGGAGGGGGTTGGGGAGGGTGGGTGGGGAGGGAGGGGTTGGGGATTAAGGGGCACTATAATTCACAATCACAATTTAGGTCGGTCTGTGGGAAACCAGGATAAAGACAGGTCCTGTCCTCAACCAGATCAGTTCAGAAATCATGCCACCATGGAGGGTGAACAAAGGTAACCTCCAAGTTGGATTGTCCCTTCTACAGAAAGGTGGGGGATGAGGGTAGGAGAATCAGACAGGCTGGGTCCAAATTCCAGTGCGACCACCCTCACACCTATGACCTTGGGCAGTTGGCTTCACCTGTCTGAACCTCACATGTTAGTATGTGGGAAGTGGAACAATAAAACCAACCTTGGGGTGTTACTAGCACAAAAATCACATAGTAGCTGCTCATGAAACACCGTCTCCTTTCCTATCCTGCAGGGAATGTCAGCTCTGTGAGCTCAGGGATGGCATCTATCTTATTCAGTGCAGGGTCCCCAGTGCCGGACATAATCAGTGCTCAGTGAATATTTGTCTCATGGACAGACATCTGGGTGACCGAAGTTCTGGACATCACATCCATTGGGAGCTAAATGTTCTGCAGCCCCATTCCCTCCCAGGGGAAACATTCTGTACTTTCAACAGGGAGTAAAGCCTGAGGAATCACTTGCTTCCCAGTCCCAGACCCAGATCTTTCCAGCTGTTTTACCATAAAGGAGCTGGGACACCATAAATCCCCACATGGCTCTCCAAAGTGTGTAAGTGCATGTATGAGTGTATCCTGCCAACATTAAATCCAAATAATTGCAAGACCAGCCAGAGGGCAAACCTAAACACATCCCTAGCCAATGTTGAAGGGTCTGGTGAGCCAAACTCCATCAAGGGAGTGGGGAGGGGGGGGCAGCGGGGGCAAGAGAGGGCTGCTCCTAAACCTTTATTCAACAAACATCCTCTGAGTATAAAAGAAGCCAGCCAACATCTATTAGCATCACTGTGGGTACCAAGCATTATGGTGAGTAATTTGTAAGCATCCACTTACTTCCTCACTTCCCATAAAGGGAATCTCAGGCACTGGTGGTTAAGGAGCTGAGGAGGTGCAGATGTAAGACAAGGCAGCACCCTTAGGAGTCTGCCATCCAGCAAAATGGGCACTGGGCACAATTCTGAGAGTGTGATGGTATATTATGGTGTATACATGAATAGCTATGGTGTATCCATCATAGCTACTTCCATGGACATACATATGAAGCTGCCAGAGCAGAAGCAAGGAGGGCTTCCTGGAGTAGGTGGCATCTAAGATCTAAGTCATATCAGTAGTAATGGTCATATTTACTGGAAGTTTCCCAGGAAATGGGTAAAATAATCAGCCTCTACCTGTCCAAGCACAGAGATCTGGTCCAAAGAATGGTCTCCTCACAGTTCTTCAACCTCTAGCCATAATACCCTCCAAAAGCTTCTATCAGACTCAGAACACAATCGAAACTCTGCTGTAGCCTACATGTGGTCAGGTCCAGGACCATCACATGCTCTCTGCCCTCTACCCACTCCACTCCAGCCACACAAGCCTTCTGCCCATCCCTTAAACACTCTTAGTTCTTGCCTGTTCCAGGACCTTTGTACATGCTGTTCTCTTTGCCTGGAATGGCAGGCATTCCTTTGCTTTTCAGGTAATCAGCCTCCGCTCATCTTTGGATCTCAAACCAAGTCTCCTATCCTCAGAGAGGTCTTCCCTGATCAGCCCCTGAGTGTAAATAAAGTAGCTGCTCCCTTGTTCTCCATCTAAGTCCTTTGTTTTTGCCCTTGAGGACACTGACAACCTACAGATATTTTACTCATTCGTCTCTCGGCTTGTTTTGCCCACCTCCCCCACTGGACTGTGGGTCCCATGGGGGCAGGGATCCCATCTCTGTCGCTGCCATTCCCCACCCCATCATGTAAAAGGTGCTCAGTAAGACGTCTCAAACAAATGAATGAATGAACCAATGGCTTCCAAATTTGAAAGTTCATGATATCAAGCAGAGGAATCAATCCCTTGTGTAGCTCTGAGAGACTGAGCCAGAGAAAATGGGAGGGGTAGACCCAGGACGGTTACAAATGGGAACTGTCCTATGAGAGAGGGAGTCAGAGAGGGCTTCCTGGAGACACAGCCCCGCTGAGCTCAAAGCATGACTCAGAGAGTGCTGGGCCAAGGAGGTGGCAGGCTTGGAGGCTTCCCTCTGCACCACATGTTTTTCAGAGTGGCCCCAGACACAGTTGCATCAGTATCTTTACCCTCAGCATGTCACTAGAAGTAGTAAACAGGTATTAAAGATAGAGATAGCCGGGCCACCCTCCCCAAGCTGCTGGAGAATCTCCAGGGCTGGGGCCTGGGTATCTGCATTCCCACTAGTGATTACAGGAGGTTCTGAGCACTTCAGAGTTTAAGGAATTCTACATTTCTCAAAGTCAGTCAGAAATATGGGGCCAAACCGAGACAAGAAGCAAGTCTTTGACAACCGGTCTGGGGCTCTGGCACCCCTCACCCTCAGGGATGTCCTTGCATCTCAGGACAGCCCTTCCTCCCTCAGGTCAGTGACTTCCCAACTTCCCGAAAAGACCCTGACAACCCTCCCCAGTGTGGTTCAAGTGGACTGGGGCTGGCCCTGGGTCTCCATGCCACGCCCAGAGAACTTGCTAGATCAGGGAAAAGATCTGCAAACACGGTACAAACATTGCTCATCCTGTTTGGTGGTGAAGAGCTTTTCCTTTCTAAAGAGGAAAAAAAAAATTCCTGATGATTGACTGTGTTTTTGCATCTTCCAGCCATTTGTTGCCATGTAATATAGACATTTGCCTGTCAACAAAAATGCCGTCAGTTTTACAAACACACTTACTCTACTGGCTTCCTCGGGGGGAGTGTTTTGACTGGCTTCACTTGCTGAGTGTCTGTGCACTGCTCTGCCCCGACCAGCTGTAGATGCCTGAGGTTTTCTCTTCCCGGAGGACCTCCACCCCTTCATACCAGCAGAAACCAGCCAGTAGAAGTACTGAGTCCATGACAAGCAGATGGGGGAGAAGGAATCTGGACCTAGAATCAGACTGGATGGTCTCTAAGCCTTGGGCAAGTCATTTTCCTCCTCTGAGCCTCCATTTCCTTCTCTGTAAAATGAGAGCCAGCCTCAAACCTTTGTTGTGAGGTTATATGAGATCATATGTGTAAAGGAGGTAGCGCCATGTGGGAGCCAATGGCCAGGATGGTCCCAGGAATCCTTAGCTTCTGCCTTTCCTGCCTTTGTCAAGTCTCCTCCCACACGGACGCAGAGCCAGCCTGGGTGGCCAATAGAAGGGGGTGGATACGATGGTGTGTGACTTTTGAGGCCAGGTCATAAAAGCCATCACAGTCCTACCACGCTCTCTTGGATAATTCGTTCTGGGAGAAGCCGCCACCATGTCAAGAGGAGGCTCAAGCAGCCCTGAGGATAGACCCGTGTGGAGCCTCCAAGGAGCTGAGGCCCCTGACCAGTGCCAGCCAGGAGTGAGCCACCCTGGAATCAGACTGCCCGGCCCTGGTCAGGATCTCAGATGACTACAGCCCCAGACATTGACTGCAGCAGCAAGAGAAATCCTGAGCCAGAGTTGCCCAAATCAGCCGCTCCCAAATTCCTGATCCACAGAAACCGTGAAAGACAATAAATGATTATTGTTTTAAGCTACTAAGTAGGGACAATTTGTTACACAGCAATAGATAACTGTTATACACAGTAACTAGCATAAATATATATATATATATATATATATATATATATATATATATATATATATATATATGTACATATATGCCTAAAGATAGTCACCAATATTTACTGTTTCCTGTGTGGCAGGTACTCTGCTATGTGATGTACATGCATAGGGCACTCCATCCTCCCCCTGCACCTGTGAGGTACTTACCAGCACAAGGAGTGTTTTAAAGTTGAGGCTCTGAGAGACGGAGCAACTTGTCCAACGTCACATAGCCTGAAGTGGCAGAGGCAGGATTTGAACCCAGGTCTCACTGACTCTAGAACCAAATTCTCAATCACTACAGCACACTGCATTCCAGATAGAAATGTGAATTACTGCTATTATCACTAGTATTGACTTTTGCAGGGGTGTTTTTGCCAGTGGGAGGACTGAGAAGAAAAACAAGCTGTCTTTGCGTTCCCAGCCTTCCACGGTGAACGCGACAAGCCCCGGACCTGCTGCTCTGAGGACGAAACGTCAGGTGGCTGCAGAGGACCATTCGGAGCAGCACAGAGGCGGGCGGGGATTCTCAGGAGCGCCCAGACGGACCAGCCCTGTCGCAGCGGATGCCACCTGCCTGCCAGGACTGCAGGGGTTAAGGAGAACCGCTTGGCTGCAGGAAAATCTCTCCGACGGTGTTAGAGCAGGGGAAAAAGGCAAAATGATTGTAAATTCCGCCTGGGGAATTCTGCCGTGGATCCGGCTCACCTTTCGCGGACCCCCCCGCCGCCCCCCGCCCCGCCTGAGAGGATAACTGACCTTTGGAGGGAAATAATGAAAAGAAGAAATTCCTTGGAGAAAATAATGTGTCCGGGCACCAGTAATGAGATCGGCTCCTTTTATGTTGCCATGGTGATGGCAGTCATTTTATAATACAAAATACATGAATGGGAGCGGGTGGGCGCAGCTTCGCCAACCAAGGAGGGGCCGCGGGGCGGTGGGGCGGGGGTTAGTCTTTTGCAGGCGGCGGTCTGGGGGTCGGGCAAACGGCCGCGGTCACGGGCTGCCCTGCCTCATATCCCTGGGGAAGGAGGCCTGGCTCCAGGGGTCTTCCCTGGCTGGAGCCTTGGGGCTCAAACTGGGTCTGGGGTCCCAGTGGGTGACATCAACCTCCAGGACTGCTGGAAGGTGGGGGCGGGGAGGCACTGGCATAATAATAATATTGACAATGATCCCCACTTTTCTGTGGGTGGGTGTAGCCTAGGGCAGTGGTTCTCTGTTCCTGCCCTGCAGGAGGAAGGGATGGTAGCTCCGTTTTACAGATTGGGAAACTGAGGCTCAGAGAGGTAAAGCAACGTTTTGGAGGTGACACAATAAGAATTCTATCCCAGGTATAGCTAGTACCACAGTTTGGGGTTAAGGTGTCAACTGGGAGGGGCCGACAAAGGAACCTTCCAGGTGTTGGGAGTGGGCTGTGTTTTGTGATGGGCTGTGTACCTGTGTAAAAATGCATGGAATACACACTTAAACTTTGTGTCCTTTATTTTTTGGAAGTCAAAGCTTCATTTCCAAAATGTGTTTGTGAGTATGTGTGTGTGTGCACATCTAACACGACCAAGGATGAAAGTGGGGTTTCTGGTGTCCACTAGACCCTCAACTCAGACCCCAGAGCTAGCCCGGCTTCAGGTGTGCCTGGCCGGTGGCCTTCTCCCCTGGGTGCCCCTGTGAAATGGGATAGTAACATGCCCACCTCTTAGCGACGGTGGAGGATGCGACACACAGAAGGGACTTAGCTCACAGCCTGGGAAACAGGAAATGCTCGAAAACACGTCATCACTCTCTTCTGACGTTTTTTCAGTGTTAGGATGATGATCAATACAGGAAAAGCAGGTGGGGTCAGAGACTTCTGGAGAAAGAACTGGAAGAGAGAAGGAAACGGGAAAGTGAGAACGCAGGGAGAGAAGGAAGAGTCTGGTGGGGGAAGAGGCAACACATCCATGCAGGGAGTTTGGAGCTGGGAACCTGGGAAGACAGTGCATCTTGTGCTGTGTGCTATTGTGAAAAGCACTGTCACTCTCTGAGCTGTGGCTTCATCATCTGTAAAAGGATTGCTGGAGAAGCCCAGGCAGCACACAGTAGGTGTGCAGGCTGCTGAAGAAAGAGGCCAAGAGGAAAGGAAGGGCCAAGGGTGGTGGCCAGAAGGCCAGGCCTCCTTAGAGTGTAAAGTTAGCCCCGCCCTAGGCAGTGGCTGCCACCCTCTGTCTGTCCCTTGCCCTTGAAAGCCAGCTTGGAGCTCTGCCACCAGTCAGGGGAACCAGAGGCCAGCTCCAGCAGAGACCCTCAGAGAGAAACACGGTGATAGCCCTGGAGATAACAGCCCTGGCCGGCTGTTTATAGATCTGAGCCTGAGCACGTGGCACAGAGAGTAAGGGGGATTTCTGTCTGCACAGCGTCTGCAGGGAGACCGAGGTCTGTCCCCAAGGCAAGCCTGGAAAAGTGACATAACATAGCATGTAGCAGGCCTCAGCTCGGACCTGGCTGCTCACCTTCTGAAGCCGGGCTACCTTAGGTGTGTCCCTCTGTCTCTCCAGAACACGGGCTTAATGCTCAAGACCAGGAACACCAGCCGAGAGCTTCCCACACCAGCTCCATTGAGCACTGCCCATCTGCTCTTTGTTTCCATCTTGCAAAACGTGCTGATACCCATTTTACAGATGAGAAAATTGAGGCTCAGAGAAATCCGGCCATATGCCCCAGGTCACTCAGCTGGTGAGAGGCTGGAACTGGGATTTGAACTCACCTCTGCCTCACTCGGGAGCTCGTCCTCCTGATACTGTGATGTTCTGCCTCCTCGTTGCCTCCTTAAGAGGAAAGGGCCGACCCCACACACAGGGTAGTCAGGTGGAAGAAAAGGCGTAGAAGCTGTGGCATTTCTGTCCTCGCCCTTGATCCCAAGCTTCTAAATACCCTAAACTGGATCAGGAGACTGGGGAGAACGGGAACCAAGTCCAGGGTCTGGGGAGAGGTGAGTGTCACATCAAGGGCATTTGTTTGGAGGCCAGTTGGGTGTTTCTTAGAGAAATTTCATCTTGCTGCCCATTAATCCCCGAGAAAAGTGTCTTGGAGCAAAAAGGAAATATCAGAACAGGCCTGCTAGCAGGACAACAGAACCATCCTTCCATGCCTGTGTTCCGTCGCATGGCATTGCCCAGGGAGCTGGTCAGGTCGAGTATAATAAGTTATCCTGTCAAGATGTGTAGGACCTGGTTTCCAAGCCCAGATTGGCATCTGGTTCACAGGGTGATTGTGGGACTCAGTGTTCCCATCTGCAAATCAGGAACAAAGAGATCTTTGTGATTCCTTCCAATTCTAAGTGTCACCAGTCACCTGTGAGACACTGCTGGCCATGCTGTCCCCATTGCACAGATGTGGAAACTGAGGCTCAGAGAAGGAAGAGGGTCAGCCCCATGTCCCACAGTGGCTTCAAGCTGGGCTCAGCCACTGGGCTCCTACTTGGAGCTCAAAACCTCGACTCCTAGAGGGCTGCCCCTGCTCGATGAGAAGCAACTGGGTCCCTTTCGAGTGCCTGGCTGCCCCCAGCCTGAGGTGGATGTGGTGTCATGGAGACATCTGCGGGCAGTCTGGCAACCACCTCAGCCTCTGGATTTCTGAGACATCCTGGGTCACTGAGCACATCTGGCCAGCGGGCGGGAGACCCAGCAAACATCTGGGGGAGGGAAGGAGGGAAGAGCGGAAGGAAGCTGACGCTCCCGGAGTCTGAAGGACAGAGTCCTGGCCCTGCTCCAGGGATCCAGGTGAGCTCTGAGGCTTCGGGTCCTTGGCTGTGTGTACGAGTTAGTGCCTGTGTACACATGTGCATGAACATCTGTGTGCATGTGTGTGTGTGTGAGACCATTGTGTGTCTGTTGTGCTTTGTGTGTGCTCCTGTGCTGCGCCTCTGTGTATGTGCACATGTGGGCGTGTGTGTATGGTGGGTGACTGGGTTATGAATGTGTTGCATCTGTGTGTGCACATATATGTGTGTAGGTGTGTGCACGTTTGTAGGCATGCATGCATGTACTATCTCTATGTGTTTGTGTGCACATGGGTGTGTGTGTGTCTAAGTGTGCATAATAGTGATGTAGGCATAAAGGCTGGGCTCAAATTCCACCTCCACCACTTCTGTGTAACCTTAGGCCAGTTGCTACACCTCTCTGAGTCTCATTTCTTCATCTGAGGTGATGGGCACAGCTGACAATAACACCAGACTTCATCCTTCAAGGCTTTGCTAAGGTAACACATGAAGACTGATTCACACCAACCACAGCAAAAGCTGCGTGACTGGCCACGGGTATTCCTCTTGTTCTCCTGCCCACTCTGCCTGAGTGTGTGATGATCTGGCCATCCAGGCCATCCTGGCTGCTTACAGGCCTGCCTGCTGTCCCCGTAAATTCAGGAGCTGCCTGCCGCAGGAATGCCATATTTCTATCATCTCCCAGACAGTGTCAGCCCCTTTCAGGGCTGTTTCGCTTTGGCTTGCAGCCAGATTTAAGAGTTTTACAAAATTCCCAAGACCTTTTGCCGTCTCGACTTGAGAAGACGGGGCTGCTGGGGCTGCAGAGAAAATGAGAGTCTACCAAAGGCAGGAAGCAAGCTGCATTCCTGGTCCCAAGGAGGTATGGCTGGCGGGAGGCTCACCAGGGCCGGGACATTGTTCTCTGAGTTAGCAATAAGCAACACTTCGGCTCCGTCAAAGGCCTCAGCAACCTAAATCTAATCCAGAAAGCAGAGAGGTTCACAGCATCTATGTTTCAGGCTGGGAAGCCAATGAGGTTAGTCAGCCCCAAAACAGAAGGCCCCCAGCTGGCCCGAGTCCACATGGTTATCACCCCAGGCAGTAGGGTCCCTTCTACTAGGTCCACATGTCCTTGGCCACATTCTCTGCAGCATGACACCTTTGGGATTCTAATCGCAGCTCCAAATCTTACTTGCTGGGTGTCCTCTGGAGAATTGCTTTACTTCTCTGAGCCTCAGCTCACTCAACTTTAAAGTGGAAACAAAGACGCTTGCCTGAGGATTCACAGAGATGGCGTCTGTGAAGGCCGGCCTGCTCTTATTCCAGAGTCAGGCAGAGCCCACTCCTGAGGCAGCTTTACCCCTCCTCCTGTGCACAGTTGTTTGAAGACGAGGGAGCACCTCAGATGTGGGAGGCAGGATGCCTGAGCTGTGCTTGCTGTGTGGCCTCAGTCAAATCGCCGAACTCTTCTGTGCCCTCCCCTAAAATTAGATGGTTGAACTGGATCGGAAACTGTCAATCGAGTTTTAAAACCCCAGTGGCCCAGAGATGGTGGTAGGTGGCACAGAGGCAAAAAAAAAAAGTGTTTTAGTAATTCTCAAGTATTTATTTTAATATGTTTTAAAAATACCACCACTTCCAACCTGGGAAGTCATGAATATTGTTGCTAAGGCTGAGTCTAGATCTTTCTTAAGTGGTTCAACGTGAAGTTGGTTTGTAGAATGACGTTGGGCAGGTAACGGGGCAGACCTCACCAAGATAACCCAGGGAAGACCAAGGCTGGGAA
Organism: Manis pentadactyla; assembly: GCF_030020395.1. NCBI lineage: Eukaryota > Metazoa > Chordata > Mammalia > Pholidota > Manidae > Manis > Manis pentadactyla. Next base: position 9,800,286 of record NC_080032.1, on the reverse strand, counting down.
AACAGTCCCTGGGTGTTCCTCTGGGCAGCTCAGTTCGGAAGAACCCAGATCCCGGTTTCTCTCTTTCCTGGCTTTGAAATTGGAGGCAAGCCATGGCATCTCTGAGCCTCAGTTTGCCCTCTAGTGAAACAGAGGTGATAAAATTTCTTGTCCCTCTCCCAGGCTGTGGAGGAAGCATTAATGAGAATAAGGCTTATAAAGTACTTGGCGTGACACCTGGCATATGACAGACACCCAGACTGATGACTATGACTGCACAACTTTAATCATAGTCTAAATAACTAATAATAATACCCCATATTACTATTAATTGTATTATTAACATTTTCTGGACTGTTCCAAGCAGTAATCATTTAATAAGCACCTATTGTGCCACAGGGCCTTTACATGTTTTGTCTTAATTAAACCTTCCAACAGCTCCATGGGTCATACGTTCAACCGATGTTTATTGAGCACTTACTCAATTCCAGACATAGGCGATGCCAGAGTGAGCAAGACAGGCAAAGCCTTGATGCCAATGAATTCCTTGTCCCCACATTATAGCTGAGATGGCTCTGAGCAGAGACAGAGCTCTGGGACAAGGGGCAGCTAGGGTGTGACCCCGAGTCTGATTCCAGCAGTCAGCATCTCCTTGCAGCTGTGTAAGGAGGGGGTCCCCCCACCCTGCAAGCAGCTGTGGAAGAGATTGGAGACCCATGCATGTGAACGGATGCTGGCATCCTACTGGCCATCACCCCTATGTGCCCTCCACTGTCCTGCTGAGTACATGGCCGTCCAAGAGGCTGAGACAGCCCCAACTGCCCTCTTCTGAAAGTAGATGGGCTCACTGCTCGTAGCCAGCCCATGAGGGGGGCATCACCATGCGATGGAGGGACTCCACGGGGACCGACCCTGATGGAAACACTGGGGGCTCCAGCTCCCACAGGGCCCTGGGCCCTAATTTTGTCCATAATAACTCTGGATCCTGCTATTCAAAGGGACTCACTATGTTACCTACAGAGCCCAGAGCGCTCGGGGATGAGCCTGCCTGGGTGTGGGGAAGGATGAGAGAGGGCAGCTGCTGGAGATGGGGACCCCAGGAGGCTCCTGCAAATCAGCAGCTGGACATGGCTCCACCTTCCCAGCTCCTTGGCTTGGGCCATGAGACCTGAGCCCTGGTTTCCTCATCTGTAAAATGGGGATGACCCTAGTGACCTTGCAGAGTCCCATGTGTGTGAGCCAGCACACGTATGCACATCACAGACCGCTGCGTGAAGGCAGCCTGCTGCCCCACCTGTCCCTGATTCAAACTCCCCAAAGGGCAGCTCTGCCTTGAGTTCTGTCCATCTCAGCAGGAAGGGGCTAAGCAGTGTGGTCAAGCCATCCTCCTCCAAGAGCTTTCCTTGGCTGCTTCCTGTCCGTTTCTCCTGCCTTGAATCTGCTGCAGGGTGTGGGTCAGAACTGTACACTTATTCCAGCGTCTCTCCCTTGGGGGACAGGGGTGTCCTAGAGAATGTGTGTATCGGGGAAAGATGTCCCAAAATGAAATCTACTGGCTGGACTCCAGAAGCCCACAGGCCTCTGTATGGGTTTCCTGGTCCCATCACCGTGCACGGGACCCCCGGGGGGAAAGGGGGAAAAGACGTCCACCATTGGTGACCCCTAAATGTCCTGATGTATAGCTGCCCTACTCTATGCCAGAGGGGTCCCACTGGTCACCACCCCCAGACAAAACCCGGGTTGGGGTACCACTGGTCAGCACCCCTAGACAAAACCCAGGTTGGGGTCCCACTGGTCAGCACCCCCAGATAGAACCCGAAGCTCACTAGGGGAAGCACTCACCCAGGGGCCTCAGTGCAAATGAGCCAGTTAGGATCCGAACCCGGGCCCGTGCGCAGGAGCACGTGGGTCCTGCTGCCCAGGCCAGAGGCTTCCAAGGACACCCCGGGATGCAGGCACAGTGGTGGGAGGGAGGTGATTCCCCCTTCCGGCCCTCATCCCAGCACTTGGTGGCCCATCCCCACGTGTGACAATGGTGTGAAGGCAGAGACAAGAGCGACAGCTGGCCCCTGCGCCAATCCAGATGTAGAAGAGACAGCGTCTCCCAAAATACTCTCATTTTGAAGTCAGAAACCCTCCTGGTATAAACAAAACGTGCTGCTGGGTGCTGGGAAGGAGCTGCTCGTGCGTCTACCATGGGTCCACCCGCCCGGGAGCTCCAGGTGCTCAGCCTCGCCCGTGAAGCCTGCTCAGTGCCCTCTCCCTTAGAAGCCCCTGGGAAGCCCCTGCTCAAACATGAAGCCATTCACCTCCTTAGAACCAGTTACTCAGTTGGCCCCTAACAGCGGCTGGAACCCGAGGGAATGGGGCAAGGGAGAGGCAGGCTTGGATGGACAAGGGGCCTGGTGGGGTGATTCTAAATCTTACCACTTTCCTTGTCAACCCCTAACTCTGCTTTTGAAATCTCCATGGAGGAGTTTTCTCAACCACATGCATGTCTTGTTCTACCCAACTCTTGCCTGTACTGTTCTACCTAAGATTCAAAGGAAGAATGTGGTGGCATATAAAACAGAAAAAGAAAGAAAAAGAAAAAGCCTTCCCTAACATCACTGATGTGACATAACCCAAATCTCGTACAGGAAGCTAACGTGCAGAGAAGGGATGTGATCTGTCTGAAGCTGAACAGTGACTGTTAGTACAGTGGAGCGGTGCTCAGGTCTGCCACCTCCCATCCTAGGGCACGGAAACCTCTCTGTCCAGCTGAGGGTAGGATGAGGGGAACATGGGGTCCCACAGAGTCCAGGAGGGAAAGGGGCTTTCAAAGGACAAGGCCTCCTGGACCCCAGGCCCGCTTCAGACACTAGGGCAGGTCATGGGCAGGAAAGAAATGACAGGGATGTTGGGGGAATCTCAGGGGAAAAGAGGACCCGTCAGTCACCATGGCCACCCAGCCTTCTGCCAGGAATCAAAGAAGAGCTCACGAGGGTACAAGCCCTGTTCCCTCATCCACAGAGGACTTCCTCATCGCCCAGGCCCATCCAGATTCCCTAGAGAAGCAAGAGCTTTGTCATGATTCAGATGGATGCGGAGAGGGTCCATATGCTCCACGATTGAGCATCTCTGCAGGGAAGATTAGACAGCGGCCGATGGGGGCAGGGTTTAAACCCAGACAGCCCAGCCGCAAAGCCTGGGATTTCACCGCACCCAGTAGAGCCCGGAAGAAGGTCCCGTGGCTGGAGCTACAGGGGAAAATCCTCCTGTGGGTTCAGGGCACTTGCAGGCATCCATATCAGTGGGTTTCCGTGCAAGGGGCTGGTCCAAGCAGGAGACCAGGGCAGCTGCCGTGTCCAAAGAGCAGGGCAAGAGCCGAAAGCCTGTGGGCTCCAAGTGGGGCTCGGATCCAGCGTTGCCCCAGAAACCGCAAACAACAGCCTCACAAACAGGATGGGCCCTAGAGGAGGCAGGCAGGGAGGGGCCCCGCCTAGCCCGGGGATGTAGGGTGCTGGCAGACCCGGCAGGTTTGAGGAGCCAGAAGCCAGTGTGGCGCTGACAGCAAGGGCGCGCGAGCACAGAGGGCTTGGAGCCATCAGGCTTTCGGCGGTTCCGTGGGAGGGGATCCTGGCCAAGGTCCAGACCACAGTCCCAGATGCTCAGAGCTAGGAGAGGCCTTCAAAGGCCTCTGGCCCAACCCCGTCACTGATGCCAGGAGCATGCAATGAGTTGTCTAGGATCTGCTTGCACGCCTCTGATGACAAGGAACTCACCCCCTGTTTCAGATACAAGCAAATCTATTTAATATTGAGCTTAAATAAACCCCTAGTCATTCATCCACCCTTGGACCACACTGAACAAAGGCTGAAAGATACCCAGACCTCTTTATAAACTTCCTATTTGCTATGCCTTCGTTGAAAACTATAAATTCCACGAGAATTATCTGAGTGTTTTATTACCCTATCCCTAGTGCCTAGCACAGTACGTGGCACAGAGTAAACCTCAATAGGTATTTAGCAAATGAATGAGTGAATGAACGAGGCAGGGGTGAACATGCCAGGCTGCATTCTCCCCTAGGTATTGAAGACAACATTCCCAGGCTGGGCTGTTTTGGGAAAGAGCATTTTCTCAGAGCAGCCAAGAGCAGTCAGAGAAGGGATGCCTGGGGGTGAGCCCAAGACAATGACAAACGCACAAAAGCAAGAGGCAAGGTCAGTGGTGAGGACGGCAGGAGCAGGCGGAGCAAGGGGGGCTTAGTGCGTGGTCCGGGAGAAAGGCTGGGAGTGAAGTGGGGCTCTCTCCTCATTCTACACCCTGTGGGACCATTGTGAGGCCTCTGCAAGAGCTTCACAGAGCCAGATTCACCTGCAGGGTCGGGGGAAAGACCCTCCGTGGGCCAGGCAGCGAGGATACCATCCCCTGCCAGAACACAGCAGCCTTGCAAGGGCAGGACGAGCCCCAGTTTGCAGATCCACCCATCCATCCACCCACCCACCCATCCATCCATCCACCCATCCATCCATCCATCCATCCATCCATCCATCCATCCACCCATCCATGCATCTGTCCTTCCATCCATCCATCCACCCACCATTCAGCCGCCAGGCACCCATCCTCCTGTCATTTAACCAATGGCCATCGAGCACCTCCTCTGTGTACCTGCTAGTGGAGGATCCAGGGATGAACAAGGTGAACCAGACTCTATCCTCATAGAGCTCACAATCCAGTAGCTATCAAGCTATCAATCAATCAACTGAATCAGTGACTCTTGCCTCTATCCCATGCCCCTCTTGGGACCCAGACAGAGTCTTGGAAACCCAAACCCCTGGTCCTCAGTAAGGCTAGAAACAATGACCCCCACTAGTGTGGGGAGAAAACACCCTCTCAGTCATCATTGCCAGAGATGTAAAGTGTTAGAACCTTTGAGGAAAGCAATAGTGCTACATCCTTGAAAATGTAAAATCTACCTCTGGGCCTAGCCAATCTCCCTCCTGGGAGTTGCTCCCACAGAAATAAACAGATAGTACTTAAGGCTGTGTGCTCGGGAATGTTCCTGCAGCATCGATTGTGGTGACAGAAATCAGAAAGACAAAAACAAGGAGATGCCACCAGTCAGAGAGTGGTGAACACATGAGGGTGTGTTCATCCCCAGAACAGTACCCAGCCCTCAGCCAGAGGGGACAGGACCACACCAGTCAGCTCAGGGAACATCCTGAGTGGGGCACGCAAGGAGGAGCAAAGGGGGGGCAACAGGACCCTCGCACTGTCAAAGGAGCGTCCGTCACAAAATGTCCCGCATGCATCTGTGTGCATCTGCTTCTGATGGAGGGGCTCAGGGACAATCACAACAGTTACGGGGGAGTTAAGACTAAGTTGTTAACTTGGGGGACTGGGTGGGAGGGGGGTCTGAGGTAGGAGGAAGGGGAAGAGAAAGCCAAAGAAAAAGAGAAAAGGAAAGAGGACTGTCCGGTTTAAAGAAACACATGGGTGACATGACATTTATGCAGGTTTATAAAATTACATACCTGGGTAGTGCATTCGGTGATTAGATGAAAAAGTCAAAGAGAAAGAAAACTCTACTCTGGTCATATCCCCCACCTCCCCGCCTTACCCTACCCCCTCTCCTTGGTCTCTCCATGCTCACAGCCTGCTCTGCTGGCCCTCCTCTCCTGTCACCCAGATGTGTCAGGGTTTCCTAACCGAGCCCAGATTCTGGCCGGCCACCAGACCTTTGCACATGCTGTCTGCTCTGCCCACAAGGCCTGTTCCTGCAGCTATATCACATCACATCATGGCCTCTTTCTGAGGATCCCTGAGAGAGATTTCTCAGGCCCTAAGGCCAGGCACAAGCTGACACTAGTGAGTGCCTACCATTGACCAGGCATGGAGTGGGCTTGGTGAGCTGACTCACCAGGGCTGTCCTGATACAGCCCTGGGTTAACTCTTCTCTGCTCTGCTCTGCTACATATTGTTCTTACCAAGTACAGTCACCTCCACCCAAGGTTGGCTTCTGGATTCTCAGCTTCACCTGGTTCATTCCAGGGTCCTGAGGTTGGGGAGCAGGATACAGTGGCTAGTATTACCCACCTAGTGAGGTAGGATTTGAACCCAAAACTCAGACCTTTAGGCCTGGCCTTCTTTGCCCCATTCCCAGCTGCTACTTGCAGGAAGAGGACAAGATGTGAATTGGGTTCTGGCTTAGTCTCTCCCATTTCGGTTGGGTTCTTTGCTCAGACACACCTTCTGGAGTGCAGTGGCCGGGAGTTGAGCAGATAACACAGGCCCCAGACGTGCTCAGGACCCCTCAAGCTTCCCAGCGGGGAGATGCCCCCCCTCCACAGTTCCCAGCCTGTGGCCATCATCAGCACTCACCTAATATTTACCTGCCTCATTAAACATCCTCTTCCTGGTACCCCCCTGACCTCCCTGCCTCGCATGCTGAGAAAGTACAAACATGGTGGCCTTTGGGGCAGGTCCATAAATCACCCGGGTTTGGCAGAAGCATTACTGCGTTTGTGTCACCTCTGGCTGGGAGGCAGAGGCTGGGCCCTGCCAGGTTTTAATCAGATGCTCCCAGCTTTGGCTCGGCCTGGCTATTTATACCAGAAGTTTGCCCGAGAGCTTGGGGACAGAGGTTGTATCAACAAGATCTTATCATTCAGAGCCTTAGCAAAATGGGCAGGTCCAGGAGCTGTGGCCATCACAGGGCACCATAGTCCACTGAGCATTCCAGCCCAGAGAGGGCAAGGGCCTTGCCTGAGGCCACACAGCAATCTAATTGAGGCAGCTGGCGTTCCCCAGTGACACAGGAGACAGTTCACCTCAACAACAAAAATGATCACCATCACCACGCTCAGCCACAGCTCTTCCTGGAGGCCATGCTAAGTACTTCACGTGAGCACCCCCAGAACCTGCCACATTTTGGCTACCTCACCATTTCTGCCCACTCCACATGCGCCTCCCAACTATCCATTAGTCTTTTGTTTAAATTGACTTGCTTTCAACCTGAGTCTCAACAGAAACAATGACACCCGTGAAACCATAGGTAGATACACTACTCGTTAGATCTGTGTCCTCTAGGTATTAAAACAAATATATAAATATGAAAAATGGAAACTTTGCTCATCTGCAGTCCTACTCGCTGGTGAAATACAGACCACCCTGTGGCAAACGCCATGTCCTTTTGTTTAATCTTCACAAGGACCTGCCATGTTGGTGGACGGTGCCCATTTCATGGATGAGGCCAGCTGAGGCTTGGAGGTAAACAAGGCCCAGAGTAGCTTGGTTGGCTGGCACAGGAGAGGCAGGGCCGGGAGTCAGACCAGGGCTGGTGGCTGCTGAGGCTTGGCTTCAAAGCCCCTCTCTCTCCTGGTTCTCGAAGTCAAACGTGCCAGGAACCTTTAACCCTCCTCAGCGATCCCAGATTACCGGAGGTGAAAGGGTTCCCCCCCAGTCAGCAGTGCTCTGCTTCTACAGAGGCAGACACTGGGGCCCCCATGGGAGAATCACAGCCCCAGGCAGGCCCCTGCCTCCCAGCCTCCCCTGCCCGTCGGCATCCCTACACTGAGCCCTTTTGCTCTGTGATATTTGTTTTGCTATTTGTCGTATCCTGAAATATGACAGGAGAAGTTCCAGCTGAAAGAGGAAGCAAGAAGAATGGTTGAATCTTTCCAGCAAGGGGAAATGTCAGATCTTCTCAAGTGGGCCAAGGTCCAATAGGAGCCGGGGGCCTGTCTTCCTGGTTCTCTGCTGTTTACCAGCTCCAGGCACAAAGTTGGTCCTGAATAAATATTTGTGGAATGAATGAGTGCATGGACAAGTGCTTGCCTTGAAGGCTAGGGTCCTCCTAAGTCTTCGCATCCTCTCAGCACCCAACACAGTGTATGACAAATCGGAATGTTATAAAGGGCCAGCAGGAGACAGGCCGAGGAGGAGACTGTCTCACTCCCGGAAGTCCTGGAACAGCCACCGCACAGCCATGCAGTCGGCCATCCTGGCCTCTGCGCAGGCTGCCCTCCTCGTGGGAGGTGACGCACCGCAAACACCCTCAGCCGTTCGACCTGCGTCCCCTCCTCTGCATGTTTCCCGGACCTCCCTCTCCAGGTGGGACTCCCTGATTTTCTCTTTCATCCCAGCCTTTTCTCTTTATGTTTTTACTTTATAGTCATTAAAGCACATCCAGCTCAGTTTGGAACCGTGATTGTCCTGGCGCGTTGATCTGATTAATACCCCCTTCCTCCAACCAGCAGCTCCAGGAGCCGAGGGCCTGTCTTCCTGGTTCTCTGCTGTTTACCAGCTCCAGGCACAAACTTGGTCCTGAATAAATATTTGTGGAATGAATGAGTGCATGGGTGAGTGCTTGCCTTGAAGGCTATGGTCCTCCTAAGTCTTAGCTTCCTCTCAGCACCCAACACAGTGTATGACAAATAGGAATATTATAAAGGTCTATAGGGAGAGAGGAAAGGAGGCAGAGAGGGAGAGAGCGAGGGAAAAAGGAAGAAAAGGAGGAAGGTTGGAAGGAAGGAAAAAGAGAGAGACAATAAATACTCACATTTTAAAATAGGGATACTGAAGGCCAGAGAGGGAAAGAGATTTTTCCAAGATCACCCAGCAAGACAGCAGCCAAATGGCCAAGTACCAGTCTCCCAACACAGCCCATTTGTCCACGGGCTGCTCTCCCATCTCCCGGGCACACTCCGGGAAGGCCTGCGCTGGCCCTGAGCTGGGTGCCGGCAAGCACGCCCCGAGCCAGGAAAGGCACCGTGGCGGGCAGCTGGCCAGAAGCTGGGCTGACGCGAGCCGCCCAACTCTCCCTCCCATGAGCCGCCCAGTCCCCGGCAGAAAGCAATCGGGGAAATCGGTCCTCTTGTCACAGACAATTGAATTCTGACCAATTTATCTGTCAGGACGGCACTCACAGACCCAAATCCTGAGTTTATGACTCTGTAGTCAAAATACACCCCTGACGCCTTCCCCATATGAATTATGGGCCAACGTCACAGGCGAGAGGTTTGCACTGACCTACTTCCCTCTCGCTGCAGACTAGGAGGAGGCTGCAGGCCGAGTCCGGGGGAGCTCAGTCACTGTAGATGGATCCCTGTGCATCAGCTGCAGGAGGGCAGGGCGCGGGGGTGACACCCGTCACCAGGCCAGTCCGGGGATCCCCATTACCTGGGCAAATGTGCTGCCAGGGCTCAGGCCCTTCCATCCACATCCCACAGACAGTGTGGCCTGGAGTCCACTGGCATCTAGACAAAGTCAGAGGGGTCATGACGCAGGAGATGAATGGAGCCTGTCAGGAAATCAATGCTTCCTGGGGTTCCTAGGGCCACATGGCTAGGGAGGGGCTGCAACATGTGCCTCAGGGTGCGTGGGCTTGAGGGGCTTGTTGTGGGGCAACCCACATGGGGTTGAGGAGGTAAACTGGCCATTAATTTCTTCATCTGTCTACTCATCATTTTATTCATTCATTCATTCATTCAGCCTGTCATTTATTCATTCACTCTCTCAGTCAGTCATGGACTCAACCCCCATGGGAAGTATTAAATACTCAAATGCTGGAGTCTGGCAGGTGTCAGGCTCAGCCCCTCACTCTGGGGTGACCCTGGGCCCACCACTTCACCTCTCTATGCCTTGCCTCCCTTGTCTGTAAGATGGGATAAGAGCTCCCCTCTCGTGGAGTTGACAGGGGCATTTAATGAGATGTGGAGGTATTGTGTTTGGGGCCCAGCATGAAGCAGCTGGAGTCAACCTTTATTGTTCTCACTAGTCCTATAATCCAGTGATGTGAACAGAGTGTGATCCTACATACCAGGCCCTGGAGATGGATGGGTGCAGGGAGATAGGCAAATAAACAGGTCCCTGTAGGAGTGCACAGAGGGAGGATGTATTCATGGAGGACCCACTTGAGGAGATGATTCCTCTGCTGGGTTTTGCAGGATGAGTAGGAGTTTTCCAGAAAGATGTAGGGGAAGGGCACACTAAGAAGTAGGAATAGCATGGTTAAAACCATGGAGGCCCGAAAGTCCCGTGAGATTCAGGGAGCTATAAATATCCACATAGCTGGAGTGGCGAGGGTAGGGGGGACATAGAAGAGGGAAATGATTAGGCCTGAAGAGCAAAGCTGGGAAGCAGTGCCATTGTTCAGAATCATGGTTCCTGGTGACCCAGCCACTGATTCTGAGAGCCACTGTTTCCTAAGTCCTCCTGTGTACCAGGCTCTTCATTGGTGTTGCCTCCTTTACCTGCCCAGCCACTCTGAGAGCTGGCTCTCATGCCACCCTTTGGACAGATGGGAAACTGAGGCCCAGAGAGGTAAATATCTATCCATAGCCACACAGCTAGGAAGGGAAAGAGTCAGGATCTGAACACAAATCCCTGTGTTTCCTTGCACAGGCCCTCTCCATACCTGCAGGCCTGGGCCGGGGGCAGTGTGTGTGGCATGAAATTGTGCATGCCTACAGTGTGGACACACACATACAAGGGTGCATGTGTGTTTTCATGCATGTGTACATGCAGGCATGCCTGCTGTGTGTGTTTGCGTGTGTTGGTACAAAGGACTGGGTAATGTATGGTTACACCTAAGTGTGACTGAGTGCATCCCTGTGCACATGTGGGTGACCTGTGTGTATTCATGAGCATGAGTGTGGTGTGTGCACCTGTGTGTATAAGTATGCACATGCACTGTGGCTGGGTTTAAGCATGATCACACATGTGCATGGCTATGGATTCCTTCACAGGTGCCTATATATGTGGGCATGTCTGCAGTGTGTACATGTGTGTAGGCATGGACATGTGCTGTGCAGGGTACATGCACACCTACACATGTTCCCAGAGGGTGTGGGTCCCTGTGTGGGCTTCTCCTGCCATCCCCAGGCAATCTCAGCCGCAGCCCTGGGAGGCTGGAAAGACAGAACTCTCTTTTTCTCTCAATGCCTCTCAAGCAAGTGGCCTGACTCTGTCAATACCAGGAGGACCAGAATATTTTCAGGTAGTGATTTTCATATAAAAAAAAAAGACAGCCTCATAAATCAGACCAAAGCTGCGGTCATCAAAGTCTCAGGATTAAACACACACAGTGGCTTGTTTCAGCATAAACCACACACACTTGATTTGGGTGGGGCTGGGTGAGGACATGTTACGTAAGGGCAGCCTGAGCCGGTCACTCTGTCGCCATCCATGTCAGGCCTGGGGCAGGAGTCCTAGAGGCAAATGCTGGGCACTGGGGAGGGGGCGTCAGCAGCCAGCCTTCAGTCAGAGGAAGGCAGGGCCTGAACAGAGGGAGAGGCTTCAGCTCCTGCTCCAGCCCCGCCGCTCCCTGCAGTGCACCTTGGGGCTGGTCACTGGCCTCTCTAAGCCTTAGTCTCTTCATTCTGCAGAATGGGGATATTGGTCACATTTCACTAGAAAGTCATGGGATTGGATGGGATACTGCAGCAGGGGCTCTGCACAGACTAGGAGCACTACGCCTTTTCCCCGCACCTGCTGTTGCTCTTCCTGCTGCTACTAGCTCAGATTGAGAGGAAAAGCCCCACCTCGGAGAGCAGACCCACCTGGGCAAACTCACTTTGTCTGACCCCCACCCCAATGGTGTCCCCCAGCCCCACCCCCACCCCCCACCAGAACTCCCAGGTTCCCCAGGGAAGGGGGGCAGGATGTGCCACTGTTTGGACAGAGAGGTCAGCTCTGAGCCAATATTGTCCAGCGTGCATCTGCAGACAGGACTGCCTGAGCGTCATGTCAGCCATTCCCCTGCCTCCAGGGCTCCTGAACCCATCTCAATGGGAGAAGGATCTTGCAGAGTGTAGGGTGATATGTAACTAGGCCTGGAGTTCCAGGCCCTTCTCTTCAGCTCTCTAAACCTCAGGTTCCCCCATCTGTAAAATGGAGCCGTAGACAAACCTCCTAGGGCTGCTGTCTAGACTCCGTAAGATGAGCCGTGGAAAGTACTCAGCACGAGGCCTGCCACGTGCACGGTGCTCAGAGAATGCCTGGCTGTTACTATTATTTTTTAATTGAAATATAGTTGATATACAATATTATATTGGTTTCAGGTGTACAACATAGTGATTCAACAATTATATTGCTAAATGCTCACCACAATAAATGTAGTTACCATCTGTCAACATACAAAGATATTGCTATATTACTGACTATATTGACTATATACAATTATTATTATTATCTCTATCTTTCAAGAAAATAATTCCTTTTGCTCTTCCTTTGAATTAAGCACCAACCTTTCCTACCCTTTTCCCTTTTTCCTACAGTCCCCCCTCCTTGTCTCTTCTGTGGCTTCCAGCTTCTAGGGCATTTCTGGGCTGGAGGCTGGGTCCGGAGGCAAATGCTGACTGAGGTCACTTGGAGGCATTGGCCACAGTGGCATTCAAACTCTCAGACCTCCAGCTGCACCCGGAGTGGGGACCCAAAGAGGGCAGGGGTGGAGGTGAGGAAGGGGGATTCCTTTTGAACCAACCAAAAGACACCCATCACTATGGAAAATGGGGATCCGGAATCTCAGCCCTCAGCCCTGGTCGAAGCAAGAGGGTGAAGCCCTAGAGGCCAGCCCATGTTCTAACCTGTCCTCTCTGAGGCTCCGTTTCCTCATCTATAAAATGGGGCTAGGGCTGGCACTTGGGTTACAATGCTGGCTGTGAGCCACCCTGAATATTTGTGCCCAAAGGGGTTAGGGCTGGTCAGCTGACCATTGGCCACACACACCCCACCTCCCAAGTCCAGAGGGTCTCAGATGCTGACTTGGGGATTTGGAAAGCACCTTCCAGTGAGTTTGTGGAGACGTGGGAACAGAGCTGTAGGCAGAACACATTTGGCTTTGCCTGGTACCCAGACCACACCACCCATGGTGCCCTGCAAGTGATGATTATTTTAAATGCACTGATTTTCCACAACAACCCAATCTTCATGCCTTGTGGTTTCTATGCATTAAAATCTGGACTTTGGTCAAGGTAAGTGTGTAAATGGCACCCAGGCACTTTGACCCCATTGGCCCACTCTGGTTGATAATATGATCAGAAGTCTCAGAAGCCAGCCTCGGGGCCCTGGCAGCCATATAGTAGGCAGCTGGGGTGGCTGCTGGTTCTCCTGCTATTATTATTGCTACTATTACCTCTGGGCAAAGAAAGGCTGGGGAGGGTGGTTCAGGAAGATGGAACACGGTGAGGAGAAGCCTCTGCAGTATTATGTCACATGGCTCCTACAGTGGGTTTGGGGAAGAGTCCATCAAGGGAAAAGAGAAGAGGCCCCTCAAAACTTGTAAGAATTTTCATCAAATCCTCAGATTCAAACAAAGTCCCTACTGTGGTGGGAAAAGATTGATCCCCCCTGGGAACCAGCACAAGCTCCCTATAAATCACACCCTGTTAAATGGAGCCAGCAGAGGCGAGAAGTCCTTCCCCAGCCTCCCAGTTTCCACCAAGTGGCCTCCCAGGCCCCCCGCCCCAGGTAATAGTGCTCAGACTCCAGGGCTGGGAATGGTGAGGCTACCCGGGAGCCCCTTCGAAGCTAAGTGGCTAGTCCTCCTCAATCCTGCCTCAAACAGGACTGGAAGTCTCGGGCATAGTCATCCTCAGAGACCGAAATTGCTTCCATAATCTGTCCACTGTTCCCAGCAACCAGCCCTCAGCGGGCCCTGCAAGTCTCCAGCTCAGGTCCAACTCCTTATGCTGATATTTGAGGACCTTCACAGTGAGCCTCCACCTGCTCTTCCACCCAATTTCCTCAAGCCTCCAAGCTCTCACCACTCACAATACCACTCCTTTAGCCACACCACATTGTCCAGTCTCCCCCAGATTCATTCCAGTCTTTATACCTAGAAGATTGCCTGTATATGCTGCCCCTTCTACCTGGAATCCCATTTGCTTTCTCCTTCCATCTGGAGAACTCCTATTAATAAGTCAAAACTCAAACTGACCTAGACTCCCACCTAGCTCGTCTAACTGGGTACGCCCACCTATGTCACCAGCCATGGAGGCACAGGAAGTCACACTAAAAGGGCTCTTAGGAGCCATCTACTTACTCTTAGTCATACTTTTTAGTAACAGAATCCTTTGTTCAAACAGACTTTCAAAGTCGAATTCCAAGGTATAAAGTGGATAAACGGAGGCCAGTTCAAGTGGAATGACAGATCTCATTATTTGGGAGAGAACCTCAACTCGTAATTACTGAAGCCCAAAAAAAAAAGGAATTTATAGATTCGTGTAACTGAAAAGTCCAAGTGATTAGGAATGGCTGGATTTAGGAGTTGAAAAGATGACATTGGGAACCTATTTTGTATTTTGGTTCTTTCCTTTGCATTGGCTCCATTACTAGGCAAGCTATTCCCAAATCATGACCAAGATGGACTCCAAAACACTAGTCTCCCATTCCCCCTGGCTCAGCCACCCCAAAGGAAAGAGCCTCATTCTAGATTATTTCAGCAAAGGTGCCAGGAAAACTGCTCATTAGCTCTGATTAGCCAGACTTGAGTCATGTGATTGCTCCAAACCAATCACCATAACCAGGGCAACATGCTGATCTCACTGGCCAATCCTGGTCAGAGCCACTCTCTGGACCCAGAGGGCAGGTTAGCCACTTCTGGCTGCATGGGCTTATGACAATGAGGGAAGAGAGATTTGCCAAGGTAAAATCAGGGTGCTAGCCCCCACAAAAGGGCTCTAGAAAGGCTCCCCCAAACTGATGCTCCCTCCACTGAAACCTCATCCTGTCTGCTTTTCTTTTAGCCATGAAGACATTTTCTGAAAAACTAGGGCTCTGCAGGACATAACTTGAAAACCAAGCATCCAGTCCCATTTTATAGAAGAAAAGAAGGCTGAGAGAGGGAAAGCGGCTCCCCAGAAGTCACACTGCACATTCCATCATCACATTCCCAGTGCCCTGGAAGTGCTGAGCCCCCTTGATGAGTCTCCTCCCCACTGGGACCGTAGCATCTCCATTACAGGGTTTGGCTGAAAGGATTTGTCAGTTGTCGGCTTGCTTGTCTAACTAAATTAATGTTTTACATTTCTCCTCCAGTTTGCAAACTTTTAAAAAATTAATCCCATCATTTCAACAAGTGTAACAACTAAATTATCATCTTTACATGATTAAGGAGCCTGCCGCGTCTTCTCTTGGCAAACACTGCATGCACATAATTTTACTAAATGTAATAAACCAACCATAGAACTATTAATTTTGCCATGGTATTCATAACAATTAGAAATGCATGAACCTTAAAATGATAAAAACTGAATGGAATACTGAAATCACAGGAAATCCCCAATCCTCCCTCTACAGACTGAAGACAATGTCATGAGAGGCAGATGAGCGTCGAGAGACAGAAATTGGATGTCATTTGCCTCTTAGCTCCATTGCAATACACCCAGAATGAGTGGGAGCACTTGGCTAACTCAATGAAGCATTCCTCAAAATCTAGACATCTGTGAGGAGCAAGGTATCAGGAAAAATACCCTGCCTTTTCAGAGTAGTACTGGATTGCAAATACTTGACGAAGGTACCATAGCCTCAATTCTCACACTCGTGGCAGACATTATTAATTGATCACAGATATTATTAGTCAATCACAGCACCCTTCCCTGCTAGTCCAGACAGCTCCACCTCAGAACAGGCCTCCGAGGCAGGCGTTATCAATCAATCACAAGACGATCTTTTTGGGCATTCCAATTTTAGTCCAGTCTTTCTAGTTTACAGGGAAAGAAGCTGCAGGGAGGGAAAGGCTGCAGACCTGGAAATGATTTGTTCAAAGTCAAACAGAGATTCAGGGCAGAGTCTAAAGCAGAAGCTATGATGTTGTGGCTTGACTTTTCCAGGCCCAGCAGCTGTGCTCTCACTGACAGACTTCCTTTCTCAACCTATTAGAGAGAAAGCTTTCTCTACGGACCTCTATCAGATCAAATACCCCATCAACCTTCCTCATTTTCCCCCTCCCACCATTTTATCAAACTTATACTATCCCTTTTCTTTCCTGCACTATTGAGGGAACATTGGTACAATTTTCCTAGAAGACAATCTGACAGTTTGCTTAAACATCGAATATCCTCATGCCTGGAATTCCGAGAATTTCTCCCAATAACTTAAATGGAAAAATACCCAGAAAGTATGTTCATGATGTTATTACTTTAAATGGGATAAAATTGAAAATTATCTAGTAAATGATTATCTTAAAAACATTTTAGAAAGAGATGCATGTTAACACAAGAGATGACTAAAGCATTTTTGTTAGGGAGAAATGCAGCTTTTCAAACAGTACCTGTAGTTTGGTGTCATTTCTATAAAGAATAAACACCAACAGACATATACTACCCAGGGTTGCCATACACAGTTGCCCAGGGTGTGCACTGAACAACTAGTTGCTCAGAATAAAATACAAATGGTGCCTGCTAGAGTTGGGCAATGTGACATTCTTGCATGTAGATTAAAAAGTATGAGGGGTTATTTATCAAAATAGTAATAGTGGCTACTGGAGAGGGTAGCATTCATTATTTATTATTATTATTATTAATTATTATTATATTGGAGCCTCAGCTGATGAAAGGACCAGACAATAGCCCCATCCAGCCTTCTGCACAGAGCTGGAACAAGATCAGAAAGAAAGTGCTTTTCCAACCTGGTGACTTTCTGTTATCCTTGGCCATAGACAGCAGGCTTGCCCAGAGGGCTGGGGCAGCTGCTGGCAGAAGTGACCTAGAGATTTGCAAGGTTCAGGCCCCCCTTGCTCCCCTTCTTCTGCCCATCCAGTCTCCAAGTGTGTAGCCCCAGACGTTTTCCCCATAGATGGCAGCTCATTTCCTCTGAGGAAATTGCGGTCCATGCATCTGTGACCCCCCACCCTTCAAGTAAAATTGAGGTGATCCGAGCAGGTCAGAGATTGGCATTTCCCTTCTTGGCCCCAAATGCTTTTTTGTAAGCCAAGAACCTCTCATTTTCCTCCTCAGAATGCATCACAAGCTCATTCCCAAATGAGAGGAGCTGGACTGGGAGTTCTGGCTTTCAATCCTGGCCCTGCTGTGGGACCATGAGCAAGTTCCCCAGCCCCTGGCCACGGTTTCCCCACTTGTAAATGGAGGATGGGGCTTGAGAATTCTACAGGACACCCCCCCCCCCCCCATCTCTCAGTATGACTTTCTGATACTATACTGGTCTTGGCTTCAGACACGTTTCAGTGCCGGACATCGCCCTCTTCCCAGTCAGGCTGTTTCCTTTTCAAGCCTCCAGGCCTTTGCACAACCATTATACTTTGCAAAGGATGCCTTTCCAAGTCGCAATTCCTTTCCTGAACCCCCAAACAAGACTCAAACCACCTCTCCCTGAGAATATTCTCTGAACAACTGTATGTTCCCAGCTCCCAAACGGCAAGCTCCACTTTACCCCCAGCCCCTAAGACCACCTCTGCACCATTGGGCCCCAGGACACCATGGGATGGCTCTCCAGACCCCTGGGGCCCCCCATGTGCCCAGACAAGTCCCCAGTGCTCAAGACCACCTCTACCAAGGACTTGGTTGACCAACAGGCTAGACCACTGTCATTCAGTGAACACACACCCAGCCCCTGTGACGTGCCAAGTGTGTAATGGGTGCTGGGATGCCAAGACAGATAAAGCTCAGGCCTGTCCCCAAGGAGCTCACAGCCTGGGGCAGGAGGACAGGAGATCATCTCAGTATGGCAGTGTGGTCAGTTTGAAGTGCAGAAGAGAACACCTGGGAAATGAAAGGGGATCCAGTTATAGGGTGGGACTTGGGCAGATAAGGAGCAGGACCCAGAGAGGAAGGGCAGCGCTGGCAGGGTGGCGGCCAGGGTCCAGCCCCAGGGTTTCCTGGCAGGCTTCCCTGAGAAGCTAGCAGAAAGAATTCAGCGGGGAGGAGGCTGCCTTTTGGAGGTGCCTCTGGCTGCCATGTGGAAGACAGGCTGTGGGGGCAAGGATGGGTTGGAGGAGGCTACTGCCATCTGGAGGAAAGGGGAGATGGCAGCCCCAGTGGGCGTCGGGGGAGGAAGGTAGACCTGAGAGATTTGGGAGGCTGTGTCTGGCCAGACAGGGGGAGAGGGGAGTGAAGGAGGCCCCCCAGAAAGATGTCGGTGGACCTTCTATTCCTGAGACAAGGCAGGCAGCCTCCCTCCACCAGCGGTTTCCCTGTGGCCAGGGCCACAGCGACCAAGAGTGATGAAACAGAGGAATGCCGGTGACATTTTTCTAAGGAGGAAAAATGTGGAGTTTCAAGTCAAACTGAAAGACTTATTGGGTTCGCAGTGAGGCTGGAGCTCACTTTCGAGAACAAACTGCTAGATAAGGGGCACAATTGAGTCCCGGTAATGTTCGGTCCCAGCCGGGTGCGACGTCTGCCGACACTGTTTTGACTACATTGTTCGCATCGATTTTCCTCCAATTCCTCAGAATCAGAGACCCAGACATCCCTGGGGATCCTCATCAGGGAGGCTGAGCAGGTTCTTCTCCAATCTGGGCTAAAGAAGTGGGGCAGATGGGGCACTGGGCCCTGCGCCCTGGGACATATGTGGTAAATTTGGTAATGATGCCCAGCATGATTTACCTAGCATTTTACATTTTCCCACTGAGTCAGGGGACTTATTTTCTGACCCGCGTAGCAGCCCCATGGTTGCTCAGAGAGCAAAGGCACTCGCCCAAGGTGACACAACTGGCACGGCAGAGGCCCACTGCAGGCCTGGCTTTCTGTGCTCAAGCTGTGGGGCCCAGAATGGGCCCTCTGGTTGGTAGAGATGCCTGGTCAAATGAGGGCATCCTGGCCAGTCTTCTGGGTTTAAATGCAGGCTTTGAGAATCTTCACTTGACACCCTGGGCCCCTTTCCTGATTTTATGTGAACCTTCATTTACCGAGTCACCTGACTACTGTGACTGTCAACCTCTTCATTTTCCTTCTGGGGGTATGTACTGTGTATTTAGCTGTGAACAGCTGATGCATCAACATGTCCCAGACTGAACCAATGTCCCCTCCCCTGCTCTATCCCCTTGTCTCAGGGATAGGAGGACCACCGACATCTTTCCCGGGGGGCCTCCTCGACTCCCCTCTCCCCCTGTCCGGCCAGACACGACCTCCCAAATCTCTCAGGTCTACCTTCCTCCCCCGACGCCCACTGGGGCTGCCATCTCCCCTTTCCTCCAGATGGCAGCAGCCTCCTCCAACCCATTCTTATCTTCCACATGGCAGCCAGAGGCACCTCCAAAAGGCAGCCCCCTCCCCGCCTGAATTCTTTCTGCTAGCTTCTCAGGGAAGCCTGTCAAGAAATACTGGGTCTGGACCCTGACCACCTACCCACCAGCACTGCCCTACCTCTCTGGCTGGTCATGGCCTTTGCTTCCCTGGACTGAGACCCCCTCCTGGGCTGGCACCACCCCAGCCAACAGGCTGCAAACCCCAGAATCTGCGACCCCCAGGTCTCCCTGCCTTTGGGTCATCTGGATGTCAGCTGCTCCTGGGCAGGTACTGGCCCTGTCTCTCTTTGTCTCCTGGTCTATCTCTATCTCTGCCTTTTATGTCTCCATCTCTCTCCCTCTAATGCACTTTCCTGTCTTACATCTCTGCCTCTTTTCTCATTCATATGTCCATTTATCCATTCAGCAGGCATATATTGAGCACCTTCCATCTGGCAGACACTTTCCAGAAGCTGGGGTTGCAGCAGAATACAGTAAAGTCCCTGTGCTCACAAGACAGCAAAGAAGCAAACAGACATATGCAGCAGGTCATATTTTCCCAAGATGGTCATACTATCTCCTGTCCTTCCTGTTCAAGAGGCAGAGCCTCTGTCCCCTTCTCCTTGAAGCTGGGCAGGCCTTTATGATGGCTTGACTAATGGAGTAGGGCTGAGGTGTTGCCATGTCGCTTGCAAGGCTGGGTCAGTAGCACCACGTGCTTCCACCAGGCTCTGCGGGGAGACTTGCCCTTGGGACCCAGCCTCCATGCTAGGAGGAAGCCCAAGGGGCTCGTGGAGAGAAGAGAAGTTCCCAGACAACAGCCAGTTTGTCAGCCATGGGAGTGAACTGCCTTGGAAGTAAATCTCTGGATCCCCAATTAAACCATTGCAGCCAATGCCACTTGGAGCAGAGAAGAGCCATTTCTGCTGAGCCCTACCCAGATGACAGATTCAGGAGAAAAATAATTGATTATCGCTGTTTTTAGCCACTAAGTTGCAGGGTAGTTTGTTACCCAGCAACAGACAACTAGAACAGCATACACGATAATGAGAGTAGTGATAAGTGCTAGCTAGAAAAATCAAGCCAGGTGAGATGAGGGAAGTCAAGGTGGGGAGCAAAGGGGAGGTGCAGATGGACCTCCAACCCAGCCCTGCCTGGTCCCAGTGCCCAAGATGTGTTCACTAATTCCATGGACTTCCTGGGAACATGTCTGTTAAAGAAGGAGGAGGATTAGAGGTAGTCCCACTCCTAGGATGGCAATTCCTACCACAAGGCCCCCAGCCTCTGCTTACACACTTCTGGTGATGGAGAGATCACTCCTTAGCCTGACAGCACTGGCTGCCGGACCAGCTGTAGGTATGAGAACCGGCTGCCTTACACTGAGGCCCTCCTCTGGGCCATGTGGACCCAGACGGGGACAGCTGCCCCCTGACCACCTCCAGCTCCTTCTGTATCCTGTGGTTCTTAGAGAAAAGGGGCTGGATGTAGGATTGGGACGCTATAAATATTCACGAGAAAGAGTCATGTCCAGGGAAAACATCTGTCATCACGCCAGAGTGGGGACAGGGGAGGACACGCAGCAGAGAGTACACACAATAGGACCTCTGAGCCTGAATTGTCCAACACCTGAAATTTTAACAAAATCATGCTTCCTTAGTCACAAGCTTTTCTGAGGAAACAGCCCACCAAGAGGGTCCTGCCCTCCACCCCACCCACTCCAAAACATGACCAACTCCTGAAAGAAAAGCTTGGGTTTTGGAGTCACAAAGGCTTGAGTGGGCGTCCTGTCTAAGTGCCACGGATTTGCTGTGTGAACTCAGGCAAGTCACTGTCCCTCTCTGAGCCCCTAAGTCAAACCAACAAGGATGTGTTCGTGGCCTCCAGCAGCTTTCTCAAACTCCACGGGCAGTTGTGCCTCCAGCATGGTTTCTGCCCTGTCCATGCTTCCTCTCTGTGATTTGTTCTCTCAATGAGCCTCCACCTTTTACTTAACTTATTTTTAAAAGAAATGTTTCATCCCCACCTTAAATGGGAAACCAGCATTAGATGCCATAAATAAAAAGGAACCATAGAAATGAAGAAAAACCAGTGTTGCTAACTTAGAGACAAACATTGTTTTCACCACCTGCCCCCCAGCACCCCCTAACACTCCCAACCCAGGCTTTACAAAGGAGCTCACAGGCCTTAGAGAAAAGTGTCAGAGACACATTAGCACCCAACTGAGACAGTCTCCCTGGTACTCCCAGGAGACCCCCCCGGAAGGGAGCCGCTTCCCCACTGCCTGATCTGGGCCACCTGACAGCCGCAGTGCCAACGGCAGCCTGACTCCAGGGCCCCGCAGGTGGGCCAGTCCTTGGAAACCCTGCTGTCCTGACCTACAGTGACTAAGGCAGGCGCAGGGTGACCTAAAGGGTTCCAACGATGGCTTTTGGCCCAGACTCCCCACTGAACAGTCAAGGAAGGAGCAAGAGTCCCCCAAACTACAGAAACAGAGAGTGGGAGGTCTCTGACCTGTCTTCTTGGGGACAACAGGAATGTGTCACCATGTGAACTGCCATAGACCTCACAGACACAGATGCCAGCCAGCACGGCTGCAGCCCAGCCCCAGGAGAGCCGGGGGGCAGCAGAGGCCGTAGGTATGGGCAAGCTCTCTCTCTCTCTCTCTCACACACACACACACACTGGGCATGGGCTTTTCCAGCTCATTTGTTAACAGGCCGTGTGTCCTTGAGCTAGTGGTCTTACCTCTTTGAGCCTAAGCTTCCTCCCTGTGCCTCAGTTTCCCCTCTGTCCAGACCCAACTTATCCATCAGCCGTGGCAGTCACAGAGCCTAGGGCCGGCGGTAGCCTTAGGGGCTTGGAAAATATTTTCATTCCTTTTAAAATCAGAAGGAAATAAAAAAGGACATTTTGAAGACTATGTTTTACTATATAAAATTAATACCTGCATCTTTCTACCGACATAGTCATAAAATATAATTTTTAGTAGTTTTCAAATGGAGAAAGGAACTCACAAAAGCCATGATGTGGCTTCCATCAAATGGGGATAAAAATATTACCTGAATGGAAAGACTTTGGCCCAAGACCTGGCACCTACTATGTGTCCAGCAAATGCTTTTATTGTTTTTTCTGGGTGGTTTCTTAGAGGAACTAGTAGTGGTTTAGAAATCGGGGCATGGAAACTGTTCTGGGCTCTCACTCCCTCTGTGTGACCTTTGGAAGCTGTTCTCTGACTGGCCTCAGTTTCCCCAGCTGCGCAATGATCGTCCTGGAGATGGGAATCCTCTTCTGGGTCTGTCTATGCCTCTCTGCCTGGGGAGGCAAGCGACCCCACGCCCCCCAGGAGGCAGACCAGCTGGCAGCCGGACAGCCCACTCTTCAAAATTATCTCATCTGCCAGTCAGGTACGTATTACAGGTTCAGACAATTATTGTGGCTTCTCTCTTTTTTGTTGTTTATTTTTTAATTCCCGGATGTTTGATTTGGCCCAGGCCCAGCTCTGGTGTTTTCACTTGACCATCTCTGATTCCTGCTCCCTGCACCGGAGTTCTCGACAGGGACTGGTAACATTTCTTCTAGGGGGTTCATGAGCACAGTCTGGGCCAGGGGAAGCCGCTGATGGAGCTGGCATTTTGGGGTATAATCACAGCTACTGCATCCTGGGCACCTATTCTGTGCCTCATGCTCTTCCAGGCCCTGGGGCTTTGCTGGAAAGATAAGAAGCATCTCTGGGGAGCTTCCTCAGTTCACTGGCACAGAGGGTGAGGCTTAAGAATAAGTAAGCACAGGGGGGAGAGAAGTGAAATGGGAAGAAGAGTGGGGAAAGCAGGGGGTGGGGGTAAGGAAGCACTTAAGACGGCAAGTTCAGATGAGTCAGCAAAGACTCCCCCTAAAAATAAGTGAGGCCTGACAAAGGGAGAGTGTGCACAGGAGGAAAAGAGGGGGATGTGCATCCCAGGCGGTAGAACAGAAATGCGCGAAGGTTACTGAGCTTGCCAACCCAGGGAGGGGGGTCATCCTCACTTTCCAGGTGAGAAGCCTGAGGCTGAGGGGTCCCACAGCGGGTAAATGGCACAGGCCCACTTACACCCTGGCCTGGCTTGTTCCAAAGTCCGTCCATGGCCCCCAGGCTATGCCCTTCCCCAGCCCCTGACACTCTGCCTCCTTCCCTGGCTTCCCCGGAGGAAAAGGGCAGAATGCTCATCAACTACTGCGAGTGGTTTTAGGGTCTCCAGAGAAGCTGTCGCCCCTGTGTAAATATAACTGCCAGGGCCTCGAACTCCACCGCCAGAGCCCGCCACCTACAGAAGGGGACTCCCCCAGAGGGGCCCAGGGGCCCAGTGCGCCCCTCAGAGGGAGCCCAGGTGCAGAAACTGGGACTCGGACGGCTGAAACCTGTGTTGCTGGGGATGCAGGGGCCAGGGTCAGACGCAGGAGCTCCGGAGGCTCAGCCCCTGTACCCCAGCCCTGACTGTGGGCGGGACGCCCCCTCCCCATACCCTCAGCCCAGGCCCCAGCCCCCTCCCGCCCCTGCCCCCAGGACAATGAGGCCTTTCACAGCCAGACAAAGGGAAAAAGTTTAAAAGGGGAGAGTTCTGTTTCCACCAGGGCGTAGGGGCTGGGGTGGGGGAGGACAGGACTGCCGGAGAGCCACCGCGGCTGCAGCGACGAACCGGTGTGGATTTATTCATGTCTGACACAACACAATTTGATTTTCCACATAAAAGATCAAATAATATTTCAGTTACAGTTAATTACACACCCCAAAAGCACATCAAAGGACGGTCGGCGTCCGCCCAGCCCTTGCTTTGCAGCGCCGCGTGCGCCCGGATTTCACGCCCGGCTTCGCAGCGTCTGCGGCCCAGGAACTCCGCCGTTCACGCCCACATGGGCCTTTGAGGCTGGGCCAGGGGACCAAGGTGCCTCCTGGGCCCTCCGGCTCCTTGCTGGGCCCCCAGGCCCCATCCTGGGTTCCCAGACGGTTCTGTTCCCAGTTGATGCCTGGTCTCCCCGCCAAAATAGTAGTCCTGATGGCTGGGTCTCACTAGGGCCCACTCTCCCACTGATGAGAAACACCCCCGACACCACCACCACCCATTCCCTCAGTGGGCTGGGGAAGGGAGCAAGGTGGGCACCATTATCTCCATTCGTTAGATGCGGCAACTGAGGCCCAGAAAGGTAAAGTGATTCGCCCAAGATCACACAGCCTGGAAGTAACTGAGCAGGGATTCTAAGCAATCTGGATGATTCCAAAGCACCTGCCCTTTCTGAATCTCACACCTCGTTGAAAAAGGGTCCTGGGTTGTTCTTACATTTTCCAAAGGGAAGCCTACAAATCATGTGTGAAATGGTTTCTGTGTTGTGTTTGTGGAGTGAATAAATGATTAGATGAAGAAATGAAGGAACAAGAAAGTGGATGTATAAAGGAAGGGAGGGAGGATGGAAGGAAGAGAGACAAGGAAGAAAGAATTTGGTTCCACCCTGATCACAGCAGAGGTGTCCTGCACCAAGGAAGTTCTGCCAGCTCACAAGTACAGTGCAAACAACTTTGGGGGTGCAGGAGCAAGGCTGAAGTGGGGGGCACCCTGAAGTGTGACTTTGGGGGTTCACCATCCCTCTTGGAGCCTTAGCTCACCCTGCAATGCTTCTCAGAGCAATCACTTGTGCACAAGTGAGAGGCAGAGGAGTTGAGAAAATTCTGGGAAGACCAAGTCTGAGAATCATCTTAAAATCAGAGCATCCATGTAATAATCTCATAGAACCTGAGGGTAATGGAATCTTAAAATCATCAACTTGAAAATTCAAAAGCAACAAGAAACTCCCAGTTGGTGTCCTTTCTGGTGCTGTCGCAAGGCCCAAACAGGGTGGGTGTTCTGTCCAAGAATGCAAAACAGGGAGGGGTGGGCTTCCCAGCACCAGGGGGGCAGTCTGCAGTGGTGGTCAGTGTGCCCTGCCTCCCAGGCCTGGGCAGGGCTGCCAGCATCCCCCCAGGATCTGCAATGGCACTTTGCCTGGTGGGGAAGCAGTTAGGGTGGGTTAGACTCGGAGTGTGTGAGAGGCAGGGTCACCCCTCTACACCCCTTGTGTCATCATGCTCCATGCCAGAAAGCCCCCAGCAGAACCACCTGCCTTCAGGAAAGGCCTTTGAAGTATCTAGAAAGCGGCTATCACAGGCTGCTCCTAGTGGTGAGAACCCACTGACAGCAGTGCCCTAGAGGAACAGGGTGCAGAGGCAAGGGCTGGGAGCCCCACAAAAGAAAAAACCTAGATCTGCTCAGATGGCAGCTTTGCCAGAAGGAGGGAAGACCCGCAAATGCAGCTCCTTCTTTGCCCACCTGATCCTCAAAGAAGTTGGCCTGGAGCTGAAAGCTGGATTTAATCGCAGGGCCACCAGTACTGGTGGGGTCACGTGTGGCCAGCCACTCCCCCTCTCCTAGCCTCCATTTCCCTTCTTAGGGCTCAGGACCATGGGAGGCTCAGAGGTAGCAAGTGAAGGTTCCCAGCTGTGGGCACTGGGGGTGTCAGTGGCTGCAGAATGGCTGTCAGGGGGCAGGGGACAGAGGGAGGGCAGGAACTATTCTGGGCCCCTTGCCCCCTGCGACCATGCACCCCGAGGCTCAGACGGCAAACAACCATCCTGTTTGCCAAGCAAAGATGTTTCCTGTGCAGGCCACAGCCTGGCTGAACCTGCCTGGTGCCCACCGCAAGCCTTTCCCAGAAGCCTCTGCTCCTCAGCCACCTTAGGACGGAGCCCCACATGCCCCACCTGCCTCCTACCGTACCCCTTAACTGCCCCATCCCGCCAGCTTCAGACAGGAGTAAAAACACCAGACCACACCTCCTTAAGAGACTCAGCTCTGGCCACCACCTTCCCAGGGCACAGCACTTTACAGTTTAGGAGGTAATTCTCCTTTGTCTTACAAAAGATATTTTGCCCAATTGCCGAAACAGGAGTCAAAATATCAGACTTCGCAAGACTGAGACTCTCAATAAATTAGACCAATCATGTGAGGCTGGGCACAGAGTAAGTTTGTGATTCAAATATGGGGCATGACTTTAAGAAACTTCTCACAGTTTCTGGCACACATGAGCCTTAGACAAAAAGAGCATTAGAGCACTGGTAGGCGATGGTGGCCCTGTTGTTACCATGCTCCCAGCCTCTGTGCGCAACACACTGTTCTGCATACAATGGGTGCCTTAGGGGTGTGTGCTCGCCTTCTTCGTGTCACCATTTGTTGGCTTCCACTTACAGAAAGTCTGTGCTGCACAAATATTTATTGGATGGATGGATAGTTGGAAAGAAGAAAGGGTGAGTGAGTAAATGAATAAACGGACAAATAAAGAAAGAGAAGCCATCAGGGAAAAAATACTCTTTTGCTATCAGACCCAAGAATCCTAGTTCCAGCTTGTCACCTTGACTTGATCTGCTGTGTGGTCATATGGTCAATGTGGCCACCCTCTCTGAACCTGTTGCCTTGTCAAATGAGTGTAGGGACTCGGACCTGCCAGCTCCCTGGGAGGTCTGGAAGATTCCTGGTGAGACTAGTGGGAATTACTTTAGAAACTGGGAAGTGCTTTGCCCCAGGCAGACAGTGGCCAGACCTGAATCTCTCAGGGAGGCAGGCAGAATGGATGAGCCCTGGGGTGAGGCAGCCTGGCAGGTGATGGAGGTGTGGAAGGTCGTCACCCTGGTGGGCTCTAATCCTGCGTGGCTGCCCTAATGGGCAGCAGTTCTTGAGCTAGTAAAATTTTATGGCCTCTGAGAGCAGGCAGAGAGCTGCCAGGGCAACTTGCCATAAATTTATGGCCAGCCTCCTCCCTCCTGGCCCACCCTTCCTCAGCCTAACTCTCAACAAAACTGAGGTCCCTGAGCCTGGCCACCAAGACCTGAACCCCTCTGGGGGGGAAGTGGAAGAAGGGCTGAATTAGGAGAAACTAAAACTTTGTGGTTAAAAGCATAAAGGCAGGGTGGAGGCAAGCTGAGAAACCTGGATCTGAGAAGCATTTACTTGGCAAGATTGTGCAAGCGACTGAGTCATATGTTGCATTAGGTTACAGAAGTGCCTTTTATCTAAGATCGCCTTGGGGAAAATGGGAATGTGGCCATAGCAAGCACATTTGCCTCTTTTAGTCCCTGAGCTTATGTGTTCCCTCTTCCACAGGACCTTTGCATATGCTGTGTCCTCTGCCAGGTGCACCTTTTCCCCAAACTATGATTAGCATAATAACCAGGATGCACCTGTGGATCTGACACATGTAGGAGCATGTGTGCATCCGTGAACATGCTCATGACATTCATGTACCTGGCACATATATGGGCATGCGAAGCATCGCATGATTAGGAAAATCAGAGGGCTGTTAGGGGGTGGGGAGGCATACATGGGTTGCAGGTGTTGGGGGTGGCCACATGGGGGCTGGGAGAAGAGCAGAGCTCCCGCTGCTGGGGTCTTAAGGGCCATGAATTAGTCCATGAACCTGATGTTGTGTCATTCCCATTTCACAGAGGCAGAAACCGAAGCACCCAGGAGCTGGTGGGATCATGTGGACCCTGACCACTGAGGGGCTGTTACTCTCTGAGAAGTGGAGCTGAGGCTGGCCAGGGGAAACAGATCCTGGGGGTGCGGGGTGTGGGGACACTGAGCGCGCCCAGGGGGCGCCGGGAGCAAGCACGTGGGGCAGGGGGGATCCCGCGGACCAGGCTGACAGTGCAGACAGAGGGAACAGCCAGAGACGGGAGCCCGGAGGGCGGGCGGGGAGCTGCGGGGCGCTTCAGGGGGCTGCTCCGCGGGCCTCGCCACCCAGCTGACTTGGGAGGGCGGCGCTCTGGTCCCGGGGCCGTCGGCGTGGTCGGCACCCGTCAGGCTGATTTACGGGCGCTCCCCGCCCGCCGCGCGCCGGCCATCAGCCGCCGCCGTCAGATCTGTTATTGATGAACTTTCCGAGCCCCGCTAATTAACTGCGCGCACCCACGGCAGCCTGCGGCAGCGGCGGCAAAAATACGGGACTGGACGCCCAACCAATGTCACAGGCACCGTGCCCCGCGGGAGAGAGTGGTCAGGGGGCCGGCTGGCGGACGCTCAGCCATCCCAGTCCCCAGCCTCCGCACCCCCGGGGTGGGCGACCAGGACCCCCAGCAACCTGCTGTGTGACGTTAGGTCAGCCGCTGAATCTCTCTGAGCCTCAGGCACAGATAACCTAGACTACTGCAGTGGGCTACTGGCCTCCCGGCCTGAGCAGAGCTGGTAAGGGGGAGGGAGTCAGATATAAGAGTCAGTGGTGGGGCTGGGATGTGAACCCAGGACTGGGGCAACAGGAGTGAACCCAGAGCTGCCTATCAGGAGTACCTGCCCCCTCCCCTTGGCCAGGATGATTCAGAAGCTGAACCCCTCCTTCAGGGTCCTCTTCCCAGTTTGGTTTCTGTGAACTTCATCTATCCCCTGACCTTTCCCCCCGCCTCTACCAGCTTCCAGAGTCAAGAGGGAGACTCCTGGGTGGCATGGCCAGGATCCTGAACCTGTCCTCATTTTGCAAATGAGGAAACCAAAGTTCAGAGAGGGTAAGCAACCTGTCCAAGACCACACAGCTGAAACTACCCCATGAGCACCTACCCACCCTGGGGCAGGGGACCCCACCACACACACATGGACCATCTAAGCACCTCACCTTCTTGACACCTGGGGGTGGCGGTGGCCTTTCTCCCATTCCTCAGATGAGGAACTGGGCTCGGGGGAGGTGTACAGAGAAGTGACCTCACAACTGGTTTAAGAGGGAAGAGAGAGCTGAATTTCAGTTTGTTTTTAAATTTTTTAATGGTCTTAAGAGGTTCCCTTTTTCTTATCATTTACTCAGTTCATAGTATATTTATTTTCTTTGCTATGAATTTTTTTCCCTTGAGTCCTTGCCACCAACTTCCTCCCCCCACACACAAAAAATGGGTTATTTTTGTATCTATGGTTTTTGTCCTTTTGCACATCTTTTCCTTTGGGGTAAAACACACAGGATTTGAAGTGAAATAGAAGTGAAGCAAAGAAGCAGACAGAGAAAGAGAGAGACAAAGACAGAGAAACTGGCGGACCCAGGGAGGAGAGAAGTGCAGATAGAGGGACGGAGCAGGGCTGGGCGCCTCCCGGGGCCGGGGGCTTGGGGAGAGATTCTCAGCCTCCAGCCCTGAGAGCAGAGAAGCCGAAGCCCAGCTGCCCCACAAGGGCCCTAAAAGCCAAAGTGGCCATTGGCCAGAGGCCTGGTGGAACCCTTAGCTTTAGAGGACGCCCTGAATTTCATATAAATCCCCCTGCCTCCTCCCTCCCTAGAGCTAAGTCACTTTAGAAACAGGAAAGTGGAGAACAGTGATTTCCCAGTCAGAGGCTTCCTCTGTGGAAAATCACTTCTCCAGCCCCTCACAGTCACCGGGCTCTCGCTGCCACGGGGTGGGCAGGGGGCTCAGAACCGTGCATTCCTCACGTTGCTGGGTACTGAGGAATTACTGCCAGCGGGTCCTGCCGGGGTCAGGGTGCAGGCCGCCATGGGCAGGATGAGGTTCTCCACGACAAGGTGGAGACGCGCAGAGGCGGTGACAGAGCGAGCCGCTGTGAGGTGGGGGGGTCCCCAAAATGCTGTGTGACCCTCAACAAGTCACCTCATCTCTCTGGGTCTCCACTGTGCTCCCCAAGCCCTCTGTGAGCCAAGGAGAGCCTTTCAGATGAAAGGGGTATTATTATTCCTGCATGTACCATTGTTGTTGTTTGAAAAGAAGAGTAAAGCACAGTGGTTAAGGTAACAAATTTGGATCCACACAAACCTGAGTTCAAATCCTGGCTCTGGCCCTTCCTAGCTGTGTGACCTTGGGCAAGTGCCTTCCTTCTCTGAGTCTTAGGTTCTCCATCTGTATAATGGGTGGTAGTAGAACCTTCCTGGTGGGTTGTTCAAAGGAGTTAAGGGGGGTATGTGGCAGCTACCACACAAATGAGTACGCAACAGGCACCCAGCTGTGCTGCTAAGCTCCTTTCCCTCCGTCCTTCTGGAAAGCAGACACATCTGGCCTCCTGCCAATGACAGCTGCCCCGGGGCTCCCTGCTCCCACTCCTCCCTCCTGAAAACACCTGTGTGGAAGACCCCCTTCCTGGCCTCATGGAATGAAAATTATGCAGAGGCCCATGCTTCTCCTTTGCAAACAAAGACAGAAAAATAAAAATTCCAAACTGCCGCGGGCGGTTCAGGAAAGGCTGCAGCCAGGACCCGTCCCCACTGGGCACAAGGGCTTGTCCTCTGGGAGCCTGGTTCATTCTTACAGCCGCTCAGGAGCCAGGCAGTCATGCCCCGTGGGCATCCCCATTTGCCAGAAACTGAGACTCTGAGAGCAGAAGCCAGGGACCGCCCCCACCCAAGGCCGACCCCCTGGGCCCAGAGTTGCCTCCTGGAGTGTGAGGCCAGGGTGCTGAGGGGTGACAAGGAGGGACTGGAGAAGTGCTGAGCTCCTTCCAGGGACCAGAGGTTCTAGGCAGGAAAGCAGACACTGCAGAGCGGGTGGGCGCTGTTCATAGACAGTGAGATAGATGCCACTGAACTTGAGGGTGACAGTGGCACAGCCCTCGTGACCCTCTCCCAGCTCTCCTGATTATGGCTCAGAGAAGGCCCCGCCAGGTGCTGCGGTGTTTTAAACGCCTCACAGAAAGAGAGAGCTGTTGACCCAGGCACCTCGGGGCAAACCACGGAGGCCAGACAGTATGGACGTTGCATTTCTAGTTTCATTTATGGCCAAGGATAGGAAGTTTTCCATTGAAATGAAAAGATAAAAATCCCTTCTCACACAGACTAAGAAAGAAACAGTGTGGATAAAGGCAACTTCGACGAGGAGGGGCGGCAGTTTGGGAAGCAGGTCTTTTCCCAGCCTAATAGATCAGGAGCTTTCAGGCCTCACCTTCCCCCAGGGGGACACCCCACACATGCCCACTCACCAGCCATCCACTCACATTGAGTAGGTACCTGCCATGCACTGGGCTGGGCTGGCCTGGCGGCTTGCAGGAAAACAGATGAGGCCCTGCCCTCCGGAGCTTACAGTCCATCAGGAAGATGGCTACCTGGGGTTCTCGTGGTCTGTGGCAAGTGTTCTGAGAACCCAGAGTTGTGCTAGGGAATCTCAAAGAATGGGGCAGGGTGGAGGCATGGAGACGAGAGAGCGGAACAGAAAGGTGCCCAGGGAAGAGGATGTATTTACACAGGCTGTGCTGAGAGCAAAGGGCACAGCAGATACAGGAAAGGGCCACCCCCTTGGAAGAACTGAAGGCGCTGGGAGATGAGCAGGCAAGCCGCAGTCCACTCAGGACCCGGATGGTCTCAGGGAGGGTTCAGTCTTGTTCTGGGTGTGGTGGGGAGCCACTGGGGTGTTTTTTCATTTTGCTTTTTAATCAGGAAAGTGACTTGCTCCAATTTGAATTGTAAGATCCCCTTGGCAAGCGCTTGGACTGTGGACTGAAGGGGTGACAAGGGAGGAGAGGAGGTCGGGAAGATAACGGCTTTGAGGTGGTGAGGGTCGGGTGCAGAATAGCTATCAGACCTGAGGGTTTTACTGGGGGAGGGAGCAGCAGGGCCAGGCGATTTGTTTGTGCATTTAACAGATATTTCTGAAGCACCTACTGTGTGCGGACCACCAGGCTGGGGGCCAGGGAAACATCAGTGAATGACGCCAACGAGGAATGACTGTCCAGGGGGTGCATGCATCACCCTATAGGCCCAGATTTGTGGACCTCACACGCACACATACAAACACATACACTCACACCTGCACCAGCCCACTCTCAGCCTCTTCCGGGTCCATACATGCACACACACAGACACAAGTGCCTGCCCCAGGCACCCACATACCTGGGCCCCACTCACCTTGAACACACACATATTTATCAGCTGCACTTACATAAATGACCTCGGTGATTACACTTCATCAGGCTGATGTTGCCAAGGAATGGTAGAGATTCCCTTACCCCTGCTTTACCAGGTGATTATTGAGAATGTGCTTCCCTCTCACCTCAGCCCCACTGAACACTCTGAGCACTACGAATACTTTCTTTCATTGTAGCGAATGACATTCGAATTCATTTTCCTGCCTATTATGTGCTGAGACGCTGGAGACTGAGTGCTTATTACCTGCCCGCCATTATGGAACATGACAGAAATACGACACGGCTCACTGCTGGTGGAATGCCTCTGGGCTGCCCGGACCCTACCGGTCTCCTGGACAAAAGGAAAAGCACCGTTCTGTCAGTCAGGTCCTCACTGGACTTGGGGTAAGTCACCCAGGGCCTCAGTTTCTTCATCTGCTAAATAGAGATGAAAAGGATGAGCTGAATGACCTTTTAGGGGCTTTTCCAGCTTCCCTGCGTGTGATCTGGGGCTTAGGCGAGAAGGTTGGTCTCCTCCTAAGCCTCCTCTCTCCAGGAGGTAAGAGGGGTTGCCTCCCCTGTGAGGTTTGCAATTCATTCATTTAAAAAGTGTGGTTCCAGTCAACCATCTCCCAGCTCTGTTCCAGGGATTGGAGAAAAGATGGTTAGTAGAACAATGTTCCTGAATAATGAAATTTGCATTATAGTGACAATGTTTCAGCAATAAATAGTTGTGAGTGAATGTGGAAATGAAGGTCAAGGAAGTGTTAGTAGAGAATGAACATCAAGCCCTGGAAGTAGACAGCAGATGCAAAGGCCCTGAGGCAGGAAAAGGCTGCTCTCCCCAACCTTGGAAAAACTGAAGGAGAAAGTAAAGGTAGGGAGTGGGAAATGAGGTAGGCAAGAGAGAGAAAGAGCACCTGGGCTGAAACAAGAAGAAGAGCTCACATTGCAACCTGAAAAGGAGTGACAGGGAAAGCAGGGCCCCAAGCCAGAAAGGTGGGCTCTGGTGGCAGAGGGAGGGGGTGATGAGTGGAGTCGGTGGGGTGGAGCCTTGGAAACAGTGGGGAAGGAGAGCCCTGG
Organism: Manis pentadactyla; assembly: GCF_030020395.1. Classification (NCBI taxonomy): domain Eukaryota; kingdom Metazoa; phylum Chordata; class Mammalia; order Pholidota; family Manidae; genus Manis; species Manis pentadactyla. The sequence goes on along the minus strand of NC_080032.1, from coordinate 9,767,181 downwards.
CTTGTCATTGGTGCAGAGCTGTCTTACCTATGTCCCCAGTGGGCACAAGGCCTGCCCCACCGCCAGCCCCAACAGATATTGGTGGAATGGTTCTACCAATATTGATGGCAGCAGTTTTCCTACTTTAGCTGCTGCATCCAAACCTCAGATCTATCATTTCCCTGACCAGGCATAGAGCAAAAACATCAACTTAGAATTATCATTATTTTACCATGCAGCTGACATTTCTTGGGCACCTACTGTGTGCATTTTGCATGCCTCCTATCAATAACATGGCACAGTAGGAGTGTGGGAAACCCATTCTACAAATGAGAAAATATACTCAGAGGGAAGAGCACTTTTCCAAAGTCAGCTAGTTCTCAAGGTGCAGAAGGATTTGAGCCCAGACCCCTGGGTTCAGAATCCAGAACCACTACTACCACCACACTAGGCTGGAGGACCCAGGAGGCACTTCGTAAATTGAAAAGTCCTTACTACTAATACCCCTGGAGGACGCTGACCCAGGGGCTATATTTGGCCTCTCCAAGCCAGGTCTCTGCCCCTTTTGGTGAGCCCACCCTCCCTCTCTAGACCCAGCACAGCAGGACCAGGGCTGCAGCCTGGCAGTGTCCTTGCCTTCTAATGGCCCCCAGCAGCCATGCTCGGGAACCCCACTGCCAGCCATCTCCCTGAGCCAGATCCCCAGTTCCTGGTGGTCAGTAGCCTACAGATCCCCTTTGCAGGTGCTCCTAATTACCGCTGCTTAACTAGCACATTGGCCACTGAGTCAGAAATGAGCAGCCACACTCTGCTCTCCGCTTAACAGTCCCTATGTCACTTGACCTATTGAGCCTCTCCCCTGGGGTTCCTGCATCCCTAACCATGGCGGCTGTTGGAAAGTCCCACTTGGTCACACACTGAGTCACGGGTCCTTGCTCAAGCCCCAGCATTCCCAAAGAGCAGCCCTCCTTTGCGCATCCATGCCAGCAAACCCGTCATGGGTAAATATGCCTTCCGGTTCTTAACGTGCAAATCTTCAGGGATACAGCACCCTCCTTTGCCATGGCTCAGGGGTCATGCAAGCCAGGTTCTCTGAGCATGCCTCCCCCACCGATGCGTGGTGTCCCAGCCTTGTCAAACTTCCTGATGCCCTTGAAGAAGCTCCCCTGCAGAGCTTTGCCCATGGCGTTCCCTCTGCCTGAAGTATCCTTCCCTGTTTCCCCACCCACTCACTCCATCCCTTATCCCAGTCACCTCTCTCTCCTCAGTTCCTCCACAAACTTCTTGGGGACAGCCAAGTCCTGTTCAACTATGCTTCATAATAACAATACCAGTAATGACAATCATCGTAGCTATGGTGCTCCAAGCGCCTCCTGTGTGCCTGGCATGATGCTGAGTGATTTGCGATGGCCCCTATTTTAGAAATGCAGGTACCAAGGATCAGAGAGGGAAAACCAATTGCTGCCCTCCTGATGGGGGCTCCCAAACCATTGTTGTCACCAAGCAAAAGAAGCTGTCTGTTACTTCCAGCCCCCATGAGGTGCAGAAGGGCCCCAGCCCCCTGGAATCCTGGCTGGGAGGGTATCACACCGAGGCTTACCGCCCCTTTCCCCAGTCTCGCCTGGGCCGCAGACACAGGCTTAGGGCTCAGTAGCTAGTCCACCTCCCTGGAGATCCCGGTGTTTATGCCATTACACCCTGGAGAAGGAATTTACTGTCTTAACCCTGAAATAGCAGGGAAGGCATTCCAGCCAACCAGGTCATCAGCATGGCCCTGGAGAGCAGCTTCCTGCTTTTACAGAAAAAAAATAAACACCCTGGGAAGGCCACTCCTTCCAGACGGGAAAGCCAGCCTTGGGGCTTTTGGGGAGCAAGGCTGGTGTGTGGGTGTCTGGCCTGTCCCCATCGCAGGTGATGCCTGCATGGAAGGCACCTGGCCGGAATAAGACCTGGACTCCCTCCCTAGATTTGGGAAGCATACTTGACCTTTCAAGCCAGAATGTTTTCTGCCTCAGGACAAAGCTGTGTGGCCTGGGCCAGGTAGAAAGCCCTCTCCGGGCTTCCTGACCTCCTCACTGTGGGACGAAGGGGTTATTTTTCATGGCTCTTCTGTGCATGAAGGTTCTATAAAATGTGGGAAAATTGTGGCTCAGAGAAGAAAGGAACTGGTCCACACTGCAAGGCCAGGCCGGAGCAGGTGCTCGGACCAGCTCTGAGTCTCAGATGGAGGAGCCAGAGTTTCTACTGGTTGTTCCCAAACTGTCCTCCATGGAACCCCTAGGGTTCCACAAAGCCCCTCAAACACCTCTGTGAGGTGCAGGTGAGAGAAACCAGGTCCCCACCGCCCCCCAAATGACAGCTCTTCTCATCTCTCTTCTCATCTGTCTTCTCTCAGAGGCTCTTGAAGATTTTGCTTGAACCAATAGTGCCATAGCTAAAAACAAAAAGAAAAAAGAAGGAAAGCATGAATCTAGAGGCCCACACCAGGCAGAATGGAAGGAGAGAGGAAACGAGTGTTTCTCCCAGGAAACGGTGGAATGCATCATCTTCAAGGCTGGTCTCTGGACGCAGTGAGGATGAATTTCCTGGCTCCCAAAGAGAGGCCAGGAATAGTCGTTTTTCTCCACTGGATGGGGGTCACCCCCAAAACAAGGCTCCCCAGCACTGTGCAGACTTGATGAGCAAGTTTTGGTGCTGCCTCCCCTGGATGGAGGAGCATGGCCCAGCCCTGGAGGGGAGAAGGAGGGTCCAGGGCTGGAAGGCAACGGTCAGAGGGCTCCCACTCGAATCCCGGCTGGGAGGCATCATGCTGAGTGCAGGATCTTGGGGGGCCCAGGATTCCAGGATATACAGGGCAAGGGTGCCAGGTGGAGTGACCCGGTGCCCTGTCTGCAGGCCGCCCCCAGGAATGGCCAGCAGTGCTGCATCTATAGGGCTAACTGGGCACATCCATGGTTCTTCCTGAGGGCTGCCTGGCATGCTTGGGCCCAGTCACATGCACAGAGGTGACCCCCAGCCTTCCCTGAGTGCTTAGGTCCGATTCCAGGTCACTGTCTTACCATTCCCACAGAGCTCTTGGACCTCAACTCAAAATGCTGCCCTGTGATAAAAGACGCGCCCTCTGTGACCAAGGATGCACAGGTTCTTTGAGGACGGGGCCCAAGACTCATCACAAGGCCATGGGGTGGGCATACAAGACCTGGGAGGTTTTCTGGGGCCCCTGTCCTGTTAGAAACAAGGGCCAGCTTCTCACATCAGTGCAGATCACCCAGATGGCCCCTGAGAATGTCCTGCACTGGCCCCATAATGGGATCCACGTGCAGTTGAGTTAAACACAAGGTCAATGAGACACCATGCAATTTTTCCCTTAGGGTATTCAAGTCCCAAGACAGAAGAAAAATGTTCGGGGAAAGAAAAGAATAAAAAGGCAATGGCAGGGATTTTTCCCATTTCTTAACATTTTCCGGTGTGTCTGTTGGAGCTGATTTTACCCACAAATAGAAAAAACCTCCTTCATATAGGGTAGGGTCAGGGTGGTTCCTTCAGCACCCCCAAACCTCCCCTGCTCCCCTCCCTTCTGTGCCCTGATATCTGAAGTTCCTTTTACCAGCATCTGTTTGTTTACAAAACACTCTGAGCCTTTGTCATATTTAACCCCAACCCCCAAGCGTCTTCTCCCGTGGGGCCAGGAGGTCCCTAGAGGGCATCAGGGGTCTTTGCCCCCACCCAGCCTTTGGAGAACCAAGGATGGGTGGCAGGTGCCAGCTGCATGGGCCAGGCCAATCCCATCCGTCTGGATCCCGGACACTCCATCCAGTCCGGGGTGGCCAGGCTTCTCGGTGCTCGGAGTCCAGAATTTCTGCCGTCAAACAGGAGAAAATCTCCCACTTTGTCATGGATTAAAATTCCCGGTTTGGCACCTTGGTCGAGGAGCTCTGAACTGGTTGTCAGAGCATAAACCCAGAGCGGAGCTGCATGGACCTGGGCTCCCGGGGCGTGGGGCCCCAGGGCCTCAGGAGCAGTGATCTCCGAGTTTCAGAAGACGTGGGCTCTTCAAGTTGGAGAACTTTGCATCCGTGTGGTCATTCCAAAGGGCTGCAGGGATCATTATCATCACACGGGTGATTTCAGAGTTTCACGAAGAAATAACTTGCATTGTTTTTTTCTTATTTCAGACATAATACATTTACTGAGTAAATTGTAAAAAATACCACTTATGGAAAAGTCATGAAGGAAAATCACCAACAGTCAGTGACTCTGGAAATCACCATGCTTATCATTTTATTACCTTCAAACTCCTTCTCTATACATACATTATGCATATTTACACAAAATGGGATAACAGATTATTTGACAACAAGAAGATGATCTTTCCACGTTGTTAAGGATTCATTCATTCATTTACTCATCCTCCACCAAATGTTTGCTGAGTGCCCATTTGATGTCAGGCACAATCCTAGATCCTGGGGATATGGCAGTGAGAACAGAAAAGGAGGAACAAGAACCTAGCATCTTGGAGCTGATATTCTTCTGCTACAACCTAATCAATAGGCATGCCATACAAAACTCCACTGTGGGGAGATGGCCCTATTCATTTAGCCAATCCCCTATGGTTGGGCAGTTAGGTTGTTTCTAAATGTTTGCTTAAATCAACATCCTTTTATAGCTGAATCTTTGTTTGAAATTATAATAATTTATTTCTTAAAGACAGAGCCCCAAAAGTAGAATGTCAGAACAGAGAGAGAAAGAGATATTTATGTATAATGCTCTTGATTTACTTCCAAACTCCCTTCCAGAATAATTGTACCAATGTGGACTTTCACCGGCAGGAAAGGAAATGGCATAGCGGGACTATGTTTATTTATACTAGAAAGGAGAAAATTGGAGAATTTCTTAGGCTTAAGAAGCAAAAATATGATACACAGCTGACCTCAAACAACGTGGGGGTTAGGGACACTGACCCCCCCCATGCAGCCAAATATCCACATATAAGTTTTGACTCCCAAAAATTTAATTACTAATAGCCTACTGTTGACCAGGAACCTTACTGATAATGTAAACAGTCAATTAACACAAGTTTTGTATGTTACATGTATCATCTACTGCATTCTTACAATTAAGCTAGCTAGGGAAAAGAAAATGCTTTTTTAAATTGTCACAAATCTCCAAAAACTTTTCCAATACATTCACTGACAAAAAATCCTCGTATCAGAGGACCCATGCAGTTCAAACTCGTGTTGTTCAAGGATCAGCTGTAATTCCCAAGCCACTGAAGGCATGGTTAAAGACGGTGTTCCAAGAGGTAGATGGTAGGGAGAGGGGTGGAGAACAAGGGAATGCCGTCACTGCAACAGGGACAATTTCCTTTTCATAGGTTCCTTTGGAGTTTCCATGTCACTCGAGTGTCCCTTGAACTTAATGCCACACTCAAAAATGTGGTCAGCTCATAAGATGATCGTCCATGTCTTCTATATTTCGGGACACCAAGTCTCAGAAAGAAATCATGTGAAAAAAGAATTTTCATCTCAATTTTAAGATATCTTTGACAATTCCCTCTCCAGCCTTCTGACCTGTATCACATGGGATGCAAGAGGCCCAGCCATCGGGGACACAGGGACAGGCCTGGGGAAGACTGAGGGCATGTTTTCTTCCTCCACGACACTGCCATTTCTTCCAAGTCAGTTTGCCTTGAAAGGCCATTTGATGCCAGCCTCATAAATGGGAAATCAGTATCAGTTGTCACAGAATAAAAGTAACCATATAACTGCACCCAGAGGAAATGTGTTACTAAGTTTAGCCAGCTGCTTTTGCCTGCCAGGTCCCCTGCCTGCACCTGCTCTCTCCTGGTCACAAAGGGAGCCGAGCAAGGGTCAGGGAGCTGTGAGGGCCAGAAGGCACCTAACTGAGAGGTTCTTCTGGACAGTAACCCAGAGGACCAAACAGGAACTTCAAGGGGGATGCATTTCTCACTGGGGTTTGATGTTCCCATGCCCACTGTGCCATCTACCAGCTACCCTTTTCTCACTTGCAGCGTATGTCACTCATGATGAAGTAAATAGAAGAATATCAGTGCTTATGCACCTCAACAAACAAAAAGCAAATAGTCCAATTAGAAAAGGGCAGAGGAGCTGAACAGACACTTCTCCAAAGAAGAAATCCAGATGGCCAACAGGCACATGAGAAGATGCTCCACATCACTAATCATTAGAGAAATGCAAATTAAAACCACAATGAGATATCACCTCACACCAAAAAGGATGGCCAACATCCAAAAGGCAACAACAAATGTTGGCGAGGATGTGGAGAAAGGGGAACCCTCCTACACTGCTGGTGGGAATGTAAACTAGTTCAGCCATTGTGGAAAGCAGTATGGAGGTTCCTCACAAAACTCAAAATAGAAATACCATTTGACCCAGGAATTCCCCTCCTAGGGATTTACCCTAAGAATGCAACAGCCCAGTTTGAAAAAGACATATGCACCCCTATGTTTATCGCAGCACTATTACAATAGCCAAGAAATGGAAACAACCTAAATGTCCATCAGTAGATGAATGGATAAAGAAGATGTGGTATATATACACAATGGAATATTATTCAGCCATAAGAAGAAAACAAATCTTACCATTTGCAACAACATGGATGGACCTAGAAAGTATTATGCTCAGTGAAATAAGTCAGGTGGAGAAAGACAAGTATCAAATGATTTCAGTCATCTGTGGAACATAAGAACAAAGAAAAAAATAAAGGAGCGAAACAGCAGCAGCATCACAGAACCCAAGAATGGACTAACAGTTACCAAAGGGAAAGGGACTGCGGAGGATGGGTGGGAAGGGAGGGATAAGGGGGAAAAGGGGCATTATGATTAGCAGACATAAAGTAGGGGGTGGGCACGGGGAGGCAGGATAGCACAGAGAAGACAAGTAGGGACTCTATAGCATCTTACTACACTGATGGACAGTGACTGTAATGGGGTGTGTGGTGGGGACTAGATAATGGAGGGAGTCTAGTAACCATAATGTTGCTCATGTAATTGTACATTAATGATACCAAAATTTAAAAAATAAGGAAAAAAGAATATCAGTGCTTAAAGAGGAGGTTCTTACATGTCAGGCCCAAGCATTTCACTTCTATTAGCTTATTTAATACCCCTGACAGTCCTCAAGGTAGGTGCAATTGTCACTCAATCTCATTCTGCAGATGAGGAGACAGACGCAGAGAGATTAGGTGACTTGCCTGAGGTCCCACAGGTAGTGCAAAGCAGAAATCAGATCTGAACTCAGGCAGTGTGGCAGCAGAGGCCTCACTTGCCACCACTAGACCCCTTCTCCTTCCTGGTAAGGGGAGAGCAGCAGGTGTGGGGGCCTCCCAGAGGTCCTAGGTCGCATTTCCTGCCCAGCACCTCCTAGCCAAGTGCTGCAGGGCGAGCGCCTTCACCACCCCTCGCCTTAACAACCCCATCTGTGAGCCTGGATCATAACACTACTGCAGGTGCGCCTGGTGGGTGTCCTGGGGCTGAGGGGAAGGTGTCTGGCATCTGCGTGCCTGAGAGGCCAGGAGAACTCTGACCCCATCCATCAGGGAAGGGAGAGTGAGGCCTGGGAGGAGGAAGGCCCAGGCCTGGCAGAGCTGGAGCACGGCCAGCTGATGTCCTGGCTCCAAAGTCACCCCCAGGGGTTTGAAAACAGCAACCCCTCTTCAGGATGAGAGCCCCACCTCCTGGGACCCCTCTGGAAGGGCCCCAGTCCCCTAGATGCCCACAGACAGATGGTACATGCAGCCTCAGATGCACATCTCAGTGACGTCCCCTTCTGTCCAATACAGGAGATGCTCTCTCTTTTGGCGCCTGATAAACTAGCACCCCATAACCTCAAACTCCCCTCAGAGCCCCTGACCAAAGGAGAGTGTCGGGTCATGTAAGAACAGACGGGCCGCGTCAGGATGCCTGGAGTCCAGCCCAGGGCCTAGCAGTCACACAGTGCACGACCTTCAGCAAGTCTCCTCGGACCTCAGTTTCCTCATCTGAGAAAGGGGAACAAGCCAGAATCCATGAGAACTAGCTCTCCCTGATTGCTTACTGGGTGCCTCCCACCTATGGGCCTGTGAGTGCGTTTGCTCGCCTCCTCACAAGGGCCCTGGGAGGTGGGTGTGTCCTGAGGCACAGAAAGGTGACTCGGTTCCCCGAGGTCACACAGCTGGAAAACTGCAGCATTACAGGTCCAGCAAGATCCCAGCACCCATGGTCCCTGATCTCTGAAGAGCAGCTTTTAGAGATGCTCTGAGCCTTACCCTCTGGAGACCCAGCTCACGACCCGGAAAGGCATGCATGCTCCTTGGCTCCCTCCACGCATCTGAAGATGCTTCTGGCTTTGCTGAGCAAGATGCCGTGGGGAAGAGGCTGTGGCTGGGCCCCCAGAGCCCCGCCGAGTTTTTACAATAACTGCAACCAAGGAGAACGTCCGGCTGCTCTGCCCTGGGTAAACCTCACACCAACCCTAGGTGGAAAGGAGGACCGTCCGCCTTCTACAGACGAGAGGCCAGAGGCCCAGAGGGCTTAAGCAACTCACCAAAGCCCCTGTGTGTGTTCCCTATTGCTGCCATAACGAATGATCACAATTGTGGTGGCTGAAAACAACACAAACTGATTACAGTTCCGGAGGTCGGAGTTCCAAAATGAGTCTTACGGGGCGAGCGTGGAGGTGTCAGCGGGGCTGCGCTCCTTCGGGAAGGGCCCAAGGACAGTCTCTCTCCTTGCGTTCCAGCTTCTAGACGCCCCCCGCACGCCCGGGCTCACGGCTGCCGCTGCCATCTGCCAAGCACGTGATTCTGAGCTCGGCGCCCGTCCTGACGTCTCCTGCTCTGATTGGCCCTCCCCTCCCTCTTCTAAGGACCCTCATGCTTACACTGGGCCCAACACCCGGGTAAGCCAGGCTCATCTCCTTATCTCAAGATCCTTCACATCAAAGTCTCTCTGGCCCTATGAGGTTGCATACGGCAGCATCCAGGCACCAGGACCCAGACATCTGGGCGGGTAGCGGGAAGGTGGGCTGGCATTATTCTGCCTGCCACAGCCACACAGGAGCAAAGTGCCAGAACCACCTAGAACCGAGTCTGACTGGCTCCAGATTTTCCTTCTGCTGCCCCCAGACCCTCCCAAGGCCCCTAAGAATGGCAGATCGCGTTCTCAGATACAATATAGAACTGATGATTTTTTAGTATAAGTATGTCCCAAATAGAGCATGGAGCGTCCTTACACTAAATTTTATTTGTTGTTTATCTGAAATTAAGGGTTACCTGAGCATGCTGTGGTTTTATTTGCTAAATCTGGCAAGCCTAAAAGCCAAAAAAAAAACATCTCAGGAAGGAAAAGAACACCTGTTTGAGATCTGAGTCCAAGGCTTAGATTCAGCCAGAAGGCAACTGGACACCCTCATTTCCCCTTTTCTCTGGGTCTCAGTTTGTCCCTCTACGAAATGGGGCTGTAATGGTAACCCCACGCCTGCACACACACACAGATGCCGCTGACAGCATTTGCCCGCTGGGGGAGCCTGCTCCGCCCCCTGCTCCCCAGATCCGCAGGGCAGGCATGGAAGAGGCTATTCCCAGGGCCCAGCCCAGATGGGGCTTAAACTCCAGTCAGATGGGAGCCAATTTCCCCAGCTCATTATCCCAAACCAAATTAGAAGCAGCCTGGGCTGCACCACTCATGGACTAATTGGGGCTCACAGACGCCCTGCCCCATGACTCCTTTCTTTCGCACTCTCCTGCCCCAGCCGGGCCGTGCCTTTTGGGAGCCAGAGGCTGCCCAGGCCCTGCCACCTGGGCCCGCACACACGCCCCAGTGTAATCAATTAGAGCCAGGCCAGGCTGGGCTCGTAATGGGGTGCCGCTGGGCAGCTGGGCCCAGCATCGATCCCGGCCCCTGGTGACCCCCAGCAAGGCGAGGCAGCCAGGAGGAGCACGCAGATGGCGGTCTCCAGGGCCCTCGGCCCCCGCCCCCACCCAGGGCTGGCCCGGGAATGGACGGAGTGAGGCTGGACAGAAACCTGTGCACCTGCTGGGCCCTGGATGAGCCTGGAGGCTGGACGCGGGGGTCAGTTTCCCAGGGCAGGCAGAAATAGTCAGAAAATACTGCCCTGCCAGGGTCTAAGTGCCCCCCAACAGGAGCATCCTTCCCCCCTCCAAACCACCCAGATGCCCGCTGGCCCTTGTTTGACCAGGTCCAGCCCTCCAGGGTGCCGCTGCAGAGGCTCTGCACGCAGTGGTACAGAGGTGGGGCTGGGGGCTTTCTCTGAAGAATCTTCTCCTGGGGCCTGGCCCTGCCCCCCTTGCCCATCACAAAGGTTGGAACATAGACAGTGGTTGGGGGACAGGGAAGGGACCAGTGGCAACCACAGGAGGCCCACCTGGGGATCACATGGAGGCCCAGGTGGGGGCAGGGTCTCCACTCCAGAGCACATTCAGCCATCAATGTTCTCTGAGCTCCCACTCTACCCCCACCACGCTGGGACAAGGGGAGGGTGGTGTGCAGGGCTGGGCACCACGGACCTTCTGTGCACAGGGGTCTGGGGTATAAGGCTGTGGGGTTCAGGTGCAGATTGCCTGAGGACAAGGATTCTCAGGGTCTGGACTCCTCTGCACCCCCATGCAGGGGGAACAGTAGGGGTTAAGAACTTTTTGTGGAATAGATGTTGGGTGGGGTCTGTGTTGCTTAGGTCTTGTGAGTGGGCCTGCGAGGGAGTGTGCACGTGCATGTGTGTGTGCGTCTGTGTGTGTCCATGTGGCATTTTCTTCTCCCTCTGGGCCAGGGTGTGCATCTGAGTCTCAGGGTTTGCTTCCCACCTTGGAGACCCCAGGCCCTAGAGCGCCCACCCGGTGGGGCCTCAGGCCTTAGCCACCTGCCTGGTAGCTCCCCTGCCCCCGTCTGGCAGAGCGCTAACTTGGAAAAATGAGGTGATGTAATAAAAATAAAACAAACATCATGTATAGTGACACTGCCAACAAATGTGCCTGAGCCCTTGCCAAGTGCCTCCTTGCGTCCTCCAAGCCTCGTGGGGCAGTTCCTGACAAGAGCCCATTTTACAGATGAGCAGAGCAAGCCTGGGGGAAGCCAGGGGTCAGAGCTGAGCCGCTATAAAAATAAGATCAATAAAACTGGCCTTAAGGAGAATGCTGCCCTGTGGACAGAAAGAAACTCAGGTTTTCTGGGGAGCCCTTTGGGGCTTAATTTTACAGGTCAGGTGTCAGTGCAATAATACTTAGGGAATGAAATTGAACCAAACCCCAGAGACCCTGGCAGCCTTTAGATCTCACATCTGCTGCCAACTGGCTATGTGACCTGAATAAAGTTTCCCACCCTCTCTGGCCCCAGTGTCCCTGTCAGCACCCTTGCCCCCAACATTTTAGACCTCAGAGAGGGTCCCTCCCACTTCCCCCTCACCTCTGCCCCCAAGTCCAGGGGCAGCTGCCCAGCTGCTGTTTATCCTCCTCCCCAGGAGGGGCGCTCACTCCCTCTCAGAGCGCCAGGTTGCCCTGTTAGCAGCTGAGCCACCAGGAGAGGGGCATGGATGGGGAAGCCCCACTGCCTTTTCAGGCCTGCCTCTCATCATCCCAGCTGTGTTGCTAACGGAGCAGGGACTTGGTTTTCCCATCTGTGAAACGGGGGTACCTACCTCACAGTGTTGTTGGTGATTTGCAGGAGCACATCTCTGCCTTAGCAGCTGCCATTAGTGCTGTTTGAGCTGCTGGGACTCCCTGCTGCCCCCATCAGAAAAGGGAGCTTTGGAACCAGGGAGGGTGGAGGGAATTGCGCCCGACACAGAGCAAGTGCCAGCAGAGTGATGGCTATTCCATCTGCATTCCTAGCACTCATAGAACCCTTCCCTGTGTTAAGATGAACCCGCCTCCTTGTCACTTCCACTCATCAGTCCTCAAGCAGGAATTATATTACCCACTTTACAGACAAGGAAACTGAGGCCCAGGGGGAAGATACTTGCTGAGTTCACCCCGCGGCCTCCTAAGCAACAAGGCTGCCCCCACTCTGTGGTCTGCTCCTGCACCCTGTCAGCCCCTCCTTATCCATCTAAGGCTGAGCTAGGATGCGATGGGAGGACAGAGGGGGCTGGGGGCCAAAGGCCCCTCAGGCCCTGCCAAGGCCACGGTGCCGGGCGAGTGGGCTGCTGTCCAGCCACCGGGTGCAGGCTGGCTAATTGCCGACGCACGGCGGCTGCCCTGGACCGTGACACAGGCCCCTGACAGTTGTGATTTATGAGGGCCCTCGGCAAAGCGGAACCCACTCAATTGCCTATTACCTCACTTAGCAGACACCTTGTCACCGCCCGAGAGCCGGGTGTTAAAAATACAAACCAGGCAGCCGGCAGGCCCCGAGCTCTCGGGCACTCCACCTGCTCCGAGCCAGATAACGGCCCCCAGCCGGCCGGCCAGCTGATCTCCAAGAGAAGATGCTGAGGCCACATTAGTGATGTAGATGTCATCAGGCCCCAGCTTCTGGGCTGGGGAGCAGGAGGGCCGCAGCAGGGACACGGCGCAGCATTGAGACCAGTCTGTGGTCAGTGCCCACTGCAGGGATGTGGACACATGAGGCCCAGCAAGGTGTGGCCTCCCGTCTAAAGCAATAGCCGAGTCAGGACTGGGTCGCGGGGGTCCCAGATCCCCAAGCTCTTTGCTTTTGTCTGAATGGGCGCTTCCATCACTGAATCTGCCATGATGCTCACAAGAAACCAGACTGCAACTTCCCGGGCCCTGGGCCTGTCCTGCCCCCAGCGGCCGGGCCTGGTGCTCTGCATCCTTCCTGGCTGGTCTCATTGCCTTCGAAACAACCCCAACAAGTCTGGGTCCCCGGGGCCTCCCCACCCTGCTTCCAGGCCACTGCTCCCGGGAACATGCACAGCAGCACCAGCTACATAATTTGCAGGGCCCGGTGCAAAATGATCTTGCGGGGTCCCCTGTTCAGAAGTCAGTAAGAATTTCAACATGGCCAACAAGAGAGCATTGAACCGACCACCGGCCCTTCTGAACGTGGGGCCCTTCTGGGCTGCAGAGGCCACATGCCCATGACACCTGCCCTGTGCCACGTGCTGAGCACCTTCTCACAGCCAGTGTGAAGCTGAGGTTTTCACCACTTTTGCTCACTTAATTCCCACAGTTACCTCGTGGGCCAGGTAGCTGCTGCCAGCTTATTTACCCACAGCCCAGGTCGAAAAGTGTGAGAACCACACGACAGAACCAGTGACCTGGGGAATACCTAACAGTGCCCTCCTGCTTCAGGGCACATGAAGGTGTGTTCTCGTTTGTGTGTGTGTGTGCGTGTGTGTGTGTGTGTGTGTGTGTACCATGTCTGCGTCTCTGTGTGCAGGTCCATGTGTATGTGTATGTGTGGTGTATGTGATCAGGTATGTTTCTGTGTGTGTCCATGTCTGTGAGTGTCCATATCTGGATGTGTCTGTATGGATACCTATGTATGTACCCCAGCTGAAGTTTTCCAGCAGCTGAGAACAAAAATCAGATCAAAGGCAGTTGACTCACTGGGTGACGCCTCACCCCCGCCGGTGAAGCCTCCCTCCAGCCCCTGGGAGACAGGCTGCCGTCCCCGCAGTTCCACTCCATGCTGGTCCGTGGGGGGTCATCAGCTGGGCCTGGGTAAACTCTGGGGTGGGGCCCTTTGGAAGCAGAAAGGGGCTCTGTCTGTGGGTGTGAGAGTCCACAGCCTGCACCCTCAGCAAAGAGAGGCAAGGGAGTGGTTTTACCCTCTGCCCGTTTAGTCAATAAATGCTCACTGGGGGGCCCTCGGTGATGACACAGCCGGAGCGGTGACCAGGCCTGGTCCTGCCCTTGGGAAGCTCACAGACTAGTGAGCAACTCCGGCGGCCGAGGGGACCTATAGAGGCCGACAGTGCAGCCACGGGAACACTGGGCAGCTTCCTGGAGGGAAGGATGTCCGAACTGAGACCTGGAAAGCATGTGGGAGCCAGAGCAAGAGGAGGAACAGTGTGGCAGGCAGGGGAACAGACCAAACAAAGGCGTGGGTGGAAAGAGCCAGGACTTCTGGCCCCGGGAGCCTTTCCTCTCCTCCTTGCCTCTACCTCTTTGCTCGCCCCCTCCCTCCTGCTCCTCCTGCAGGTCTCCATTTAAACTTTACTTCCTCCAGGAAGCCTTCCCTGATTGCACACACAAAAAAGCAAAAAGTGACAGGGTGAGGCCCACAGTTCCCTGAGCCTCCCCTTCAGAGCACATACCAGAGTGTAACTAAGCTGGATACTCATGTCTTTCTCTAGAGGAGCGCACGTGTCCATGGCTATATCCCAGTGCCAAGAACTGTCCTGATCCATGGTAGGTGCTTGGTAGTGTTTGTTGATTGAATAAGTGTGAGAAAAGACAGGAAGGTGTGCATCTGTTGGATGAAAGGGCTAGGAGCTTCAAGAGCTTGAGAACTGAGAGTCAGTGGGCTCAGTGCCCTCAATGTGTGGACTGTGGCTGATCCACCTGCCACTGTCGCCACAGTCCAAGGCACAGAGTCCCTGAGTCGAACCCTGCCTCTACTGCCTACCAGCTCTGTGACCTCCAGAGACCCCCTTAGCCTCTCTGGGTCCCCGTTCCCTCTCAAGAGGATTAAAGGAGTTAATACAGGAAATTGGGAGAGCAAGCAGCACAAATGCTCCGTGACTGTGGTTGCTGTGTTACTCTTCTCCACCTGCCCTCACTCAGCACCAGGCCAGGCACTGCCGCGTCCCGTCTTTTAATATATCGTCATCATCATTATCATCAACATCGTCATCACTGTCACTCAGGAGGATGGGTCAGTGGGAGCTGCTCATTTTGATGCGAATAACCTCTGACATTTCCCTGGATCCATAAAGTTACCAAGAGCTTCCTGGGTGCTGATTTCCCTTCCTCCTCTGGGTTCTTAGGGGAAGCGGGCACCCAGAACTTTCTCTCTGATCTGGGGCCACTCACAGAAGGCTCACCCTCTGCTTCTCCACCCTTGCTGTGTGGCCTCTGGCCAGTTTGCTCCCTCTCTGAGCTCTGGGAAGGGTGAGCAGCTCAGCCTCTGGGAGTGCTGGGGCAGCCTTAGGTCAAAGAGCCATTGTTTGGTGGACAAATGACTTCTGCTTCTGGCTGGCTGGCCAGCATTCCCAGGCCTCAAGGGCCCAACAAAGGCCCTGCCCCAGAATCACCTGCCTTCTAGGACCCCAACATCGCTGGGGTTTAAAACCAACATTGAAAGAAGCCACTGTTGAGATTTTGCAACAAGATCACACATTCACTCAACAAACATTCCCTGCTCACTTGGGAACAGAAGCAGCAGAGATGAAGTCCAGGGCCTCTGCCTCAGGGAGCTCGCACTTCAGGTGGGAAGATAATGGCTTTGATTGGCATATGGGGCTCTGGGGGATAATCAGGGACACCTACAGAGGCACTGAAGCCAAGATGTGGAGGAGGAGAAGGAGGAGTCAGCCAGAAGGAAGGGAGTGTCCCGTAGAAGGAACAGCACATGCCAAGGCTTGGGGACTGGAGAAAATGCCAAATATTCAAAAAAATTGCAAGAGGACTCAAGCAAAAGAAATGAGGGAGAGTGTGGCAAGAGAGGGGGCAGCCTTTCCCAAGACTTCCCGCCATTGAAAGGCAGAGCTAGTGAGGGATTCAGTAGTGTAGGCCTTGCATGCACTCATCTCTCTGGTCATTTAACAGTTACTGATTATCTGCCAGGCCAGGCCTGGGGTGGGATCTGGGGAGGGGAAGACAAACAAGAGAAGGACATGAGATGGGTGAGGGAAGCCACCCAGGTAGGGAAGGCATTTGGGAAGAGTGCCTGGAGGAGGGGGCCCCAAGAAATTTAGAAAGCACCTCCTCATGCCTCTAAACTGAGCTTGGGGGCCAAGGGGAATATCAGCCCCAAAGTTCTCTGCTGTCAGGTGCTATCAGGGACAAAGTTCAGAATTCTCTGATGAATAGATGTCATTCATTCACTCATTCATTCATTCATCCCACCCGGCATTCAGTCAGACAAGCAGAGGTAACTCAGAGCCAGCCCTGCCCTCAGAGGCCCCCAGTGTGGCTGCAAGGGAGACAGAGGCATGAATAAACAAGTGCAGATCGGTGTCAAGGGCGGCGGCAGATGGACACCCAATGCTAGCTGACATCACCTGGGAGTCTTGTGAAAAACATTCCGGACCCCACCTCGGGCAGCTGACTCTGCCTCTCAGGGTCAAGGCAGGGAACCTATATCCTAAAAGCCCTCAGAGGCTGGCGATGACTCAGACTGGCACCCACCTGCTGCCTGTCATTTGAGATGTGGCTGTGCCAGGAGCACTGAGCCCCTGAGGGACAGGGCTGAGTCAGGTGGTGGCCGAGGACAGGCTCCTGTGGACCTCAGGTCTTATTTTAGCCTGTGGTGTGTCCCCGAGAGGCCCGATGGGAGGAGGCTGGGCATTTCACAAGGGGGATTTGCACGGGTATTTTCAGTCTGGGTGGAGGGTCAGGCTGACCCTAGCCAGCCCTGCAGGCAGAGAAACCAGGTGCTGAAACCCAATAACACTCCCAACCCCCCACCCACCCTAGAGAGGCTGGTCCCACCGGGCCCTGGGCTGGGGCCTTTGGAGTCACAGAGAGGGGTGGAGAGACTTTGTGGGCCGCACCAGACCTGTCATCTGGTGGCTCCCAACAGCTTCAGGCTCCGTGGCCACGAAAGAATGATGAGGCTGGGGGAATCGTCCCCATTTCACAGATGCAGAAACCGAGGCTTGGAGAGGCCAAGGCCAGTGTCATAGCCTGATTCAACCCAAGTCCTTGTGACAATGAACTAGATTTTTGCCAAACAAGCAGCCTCAGCACCTCACCAATGCCAAGCCAAGCTGATGATGAATAATGTCATTAACAGCCAAAGCTCACATTGCCTTGTTCTAAGCTCTGGATACATTGCACTGCTCAGTTTCATCCTCATGACCACCTACAAAGCAGGTACCAATAGCATGCCCATCTGGTACATGAAATGAAGCCACCACCCCAACTTGGGAGTTGAACAGAAGGATGTCTGGAACCCCGAGCCCCACGGAGCCTTTCGCTCCCCAGATCACCCTCACCAATGCCTGCTCTAATGGGGCTCCCCAAAACCAAGATCAGCAAGGGGGCCAGCAAGATGCACGGCACCCTGGGGGCTTGGTTTATACCTCCCAGGGGGAAGCCGAAGGCAGCCTGGGGTTGATAAGCAAAGCTGAGAGCCTGGTCCAAACCCAGCCCTACTCTGGCCTGGCTATGGCTCCTCAGAAAGGTCACTGGACTTTTGAGCCTCAGTTTCCCCTTATGAGAACTGGGGGTGCCTATTCCTACCAGCCTACCTCCCGGTGTGAAGGGTAGAATCAACTGAGCAGGTATGTTTCCCTGCCTGCAGGTAAGGAAGTCGAGGCCCCAAGGGGGCAGGAGATGCCCAGGACTACCCACTGGGCATGGACAAAATGGACCCCGGGAATTCACACACCACTGCCAGGATGACAGCTGAGGGGGAACCAAGGAGCAGTGGGGGGGGCCTGCTGGCAGTGCCCGAGGCCCCTCTGACCCCCAGGCTGACCATTCTCAGTAACAGAAGTGGGGAAAGCCAAGACACTGGAGTTTAATCCCAGTTCCTACTAACCAGCTGGTTGGTCACTAAACCTTTCTGAGCTCTCTTTTCTCATCCTCAATGCATAGGCAGTCACAGTGGAAGATGTGAAGTTGCCTTTCACAGGTGAGGCACCGGAGCTGGGGGAGGTGGAGGGACTTGCCCCACAGCACAGGGCATGCACACGTGCCCAAGTGGGCTTCCTGCTGCCCTGCCACACCTGATGGGGATGGAAGTAGGAGGGCCAGGGGCAGGGGAGCGTCCCCAAAAGCCTAGGCATTGGAAACCGCAGGCCTGGCATTTGCAGGAATGATCCAGAAGGCAGTCTGGGTGGGGGAACCAGCCTGGGTAGATGCCTGGAGGCCGGACGGCATGGGGCACGCGGGAGAACAGCAAGCCATTGGGAGGGCTGCATCTAAGGATGCGTGAGGGGCAGCAGAGAGGTGCGTGGGAAGTGTCCTCTCCATCGGTGCGTGTGTGTTCATGTGTGTGCGAGCGCCTGTGTGTTTTCTCTGCCACAGATTCCCCCATTAACGCTCCAGTATTTGTTTGCTCAGTTCCGACTCTGCCAACCCCCCACTGCCTCACTGCACCCCGTTTGCCAGTCTGCCCTCTCTTCCTCTCCCAGAGGCGCCACGGGTCACCGAAACCGAAACAAGCCCCTGCTCTGATCGTTAAACCAGATGCCCAGGCCCCATCCTGCCTGCGCCCACTCCCGGGTCAGAATGTGCAATGGGGCTGCAAGGGAGGCCCCACCTGGGCCGCATCAGACCGTGGGGGGCCTCGGGCCCCGAGGGGGACAGGGCCAGACAGGGGGAAACCCAATCCCTGACACATGGAGGTCATTTGCAGAAGGAACAAAATCCGTGACCACCTCCCAACAGACCCAGAGGGGAGGAAGGGGGTTGGCCAGGGAGTGCTCGGGGCCCATGGGGAAGGGCCCGCCCCACACCAGGTTCTAAGGCGCTGCCTCACTGGGAGGCGGGGCAAGGCTGCCCCACTCTGGGCCTAAGTGTCCCACCCTCAAATATGGGGAGGACAGAGACAATTCACAAGTATCTGACCATGAGTCCAGCACACAGCCAGCCCTCAGCAAGCGGAGCTGATGTATAGATGAGGGAGTTGAGGCCCAGAGAGGTTGTGTGACTTACCAAAGGACACACAACAAGTCAGCATTAGAGCAGGGATAGAATCTCTCAAAACGCTCTTGAAGAATTATACATCCAGATACAGGGGTCAGAGGCAGCCGGCCATCTTTGCCAAACTGGACACATGTGGCCTTTGTCTACCCAAAGGCAACTTCCCTTTCTTCCCATTTTGCTGGGAGTCTGAGGAACCCCAGCATAGCTCCCACCTGTTTTGTTTTTCACAGCTTTACTGAAATAGTTCACATACCACACAACTCATCATTTAAAGTATCTGTCAGTGGAGTTTGTTATATGATTAATTTTTGTAATTGTGGTCAAATATGTATAACCTAAAGTTTGCCATTTTAAACAACAGTTTTAAGTGGGCAACTCAGAGGCACTAAGTACATGGTCACTGTCCTCATGACACACAACCATTGCCAAAACACTGCATCCCAAACAGAGATTCCACGGTATTAGGCACGGACTCCCCACCCCTTCTCCCTGCCTGGCCCCCATTAGCCTCTTCTTTCTGTCTGTATGAATTTGCCTATTGGACACATTTCCTATAAGTGGAATCATAGCGTTTGCCCTTTTGTGTCTGCGTTCTTTCACTTAACTGATGTTTCCAAGGTTCGTGCATGTGGGAGCAGGTCAGTACTTCATGCCTTTTTATGGCTGAATAATATTCTGTTGTATGAGGGCCCACATTCTGTTGATCTGCTTGTCTGTGATGGGCACCTGGGCTGTTTCCCCCTTTCGGCCGCTGTGCACATGGGTGTGCAAGCACCTGCTTGAGCCTCTGTTCACAGTTCCTTTGGGTGCACACCTAGGGGTGGAAGTGCTGGGTCATAGGGTAAATCTGTGTTTAGCTTTTTGGGGGACCACCAGTTGGCACCTGTACCAAGAGTCTGCAGCCCCCTGGCTCAGAGCTCTGCCTGCGTGAAGACATAGGGACTGGGGCCCAGCTCTGGCCACCTCTCACCTGGACCTTCCCAGGGGACCTTCCCAGGGGACCCCGTGCCACCCCCGGCATCTGCCTCAGCTCCTTGACCCTAGGGAGCTCATCTCCAAACTCTTGGCACCTGTGCACAGTTTCCCACGGCTCTCTGGATGAAATCCTCAGGCCTGGTGCCCTCCATGGAGCCTTCCCTGACTCCAGGCTGGGTGCAGGTCCCCTTAAGATCCCACCACCTCCTCCGCCCACACACCACCGCACTGATCTTGTGTGCCAGGCTCTACCGACTCATCTGCTCAATGAATAAGTGTATTCATAGATGAAGAAATCGGGGCTCAGAGAAGGGAGTTAACAGGCCTGAGGACACAGAGCTGAGAAGCGAGGGTGGGTCACCTGAAACAAGTCTGTCTAATTCAGTGGGTGTTAAGTGCCTGGCACATGATTAGAGTTCAAAGCATATTAAGTGCCAGTTTCCTCCCTGCCCCCAACCTGGGGGAGTCTAAATGCCCCAGGGTCCAACCCAAGTCCTGCCTCTACTCACTGTGTGACCTCAAGCAAGACTATTGCCCTCTCTGGGCCTCGGTTTCCCATCTGTGATCTGGGAGCTGGAATCCGAGACTTCTCTGGCCACCCCCCACCCCCCTCCCCGGAATCCAAGCAGATTCCTAACAGCTCAGCTGGACCCCTCAAGCTGCTCCCTCCTGCCCACAGGTAATTAGAGGAACGCAGTGGGGGTCGAAGGCAGGGGGAGGCCCCAGCAGGCGACTCCTTCCTCTGAAAGGGGCCCCTCAATGCTGCCTGCCCAGCCCCCGCTGCGGGAACAAAAGGCCTTGTGGACATTCAAAGCAAGGCGCTGGGCGGGAGGCCAGCGTGGGAGGCCGCAGAGATGGCCACGGGGCTCGTGGCAGGGATGGCCTGCGACTGGAAGCTGTCCCCATCCATCAGTCAGTGGTGACAGCTCCCGGGGCCCTGCGGCCCCCCGCAGCCCAGCCAGCTGACCATCCCGGCTGCAGCAGGCCCCCCCTGCCCCGCCTGGTGGCTCCAGCCGGATGACCTGATAATGGAGCCGCCTTGAGCATCCCACCGCAGTGACACACGCGCCTCCGATCCGCACCTCTCAAACTCCACCTCCGAGCTTTACCCTCTTGGCCGCGTCCCTGGCTGCAGAGAGAAAGGTGTAACCACATGTCACCCTCATTCTGATGGCGCAGTGGGGCCCAGGGCAGGCTGGCCAGGGGCCTGGGAGTCCAGATGACGAGAGCTTGATCTCGCTTGCTGCCAATTCTCTATGTGACCCTCAGCAAGTCTTGTCCCTCTCTGAGTCTCACTTTCTCCTTTTGTGAAATGAAGACGTCATATCCAAGCCCCAGTGTGTGAATTCTGTGATGCTCAAGTGTCCGGAGAGACAAGGGAAGGCATTGGTGACATTAACGCAGCAGATCTGGTTCCAAACCCCACGTCTACTTGCCCTTGATGTGTGACCCCAGGCAAGTTTACTTCACGCCTCGGAGCCCCCTCCTCCTCCTCCTCCTTGCTGTAAAATGAAGACCTTCTCTCCACTTCAAGAGATGATTGCGAGATGAAATGAGATCATGCCTGTAAAGCACTCAGCCCAGGGCCTGGCACGGACCAAACGCTCTGTCCAGGCATTACTTATGGACCATCTGCTATATGCCAGTGCAGGGCTAGGCACTAAGGATAGAGAGAGAACAAGATCCAAGACCTGCCCCCACGGAACTCACAGACAGCCCATCATCCAAGTGACTTGTTAATCATCTGTGTGGTGAACACCGGGGAGTAAAAAGAGCAAAGGGTCCAGGAAGGGTCCTGAGAGGCAGCATCAGACAGGAGGCTGGAAGAGCATTCTAGGTGGTGGGAACAGGTGGTCTGGAGGCAAAGTTAGGACCAGGCTGGAGGTGCTTGAGGGATGTGACGGAGGCCGCTCTGGATGGAGGGGAGGCAGCGCAGGGCAGTGGTTAGGCTCAGAGGGTCTGGGTTTGGCCTCTAGCTGGGGGGCCTTGTGGAAGTTGCTTAGCCTCCCTGGTCTCCACACATGTGGCTGCTCCATGAGATTAATGCCGGGATCTGCTTGCAGAGTATGAGGACGGCAGGGGAGGCCATGGGCTGAGGCCATGGAACAGCCCTGCAGGAAGTAAGCATCAGGACCTGCGAGCTATTTTTCATCATCGTCATCCTCATCACTGTGGAACATGTTGAGCAGTTTGACAGACATTATTGGCTTTCTGTCGCCAGGTGGTTTTCTTTCAGCAAACCCTGGAGGCTGGGGGTGTCGACTGGTATAAGGAAGTTCCTGCACCTTGAGTGGTAAGAGAAAAAAATATTGGTAACAACCTAAACGTCCATCACCAGGAGGATGACTCAATGAGTAGTGACATATTCATACTGTGGAATAGTCTATTGCGGTGACAGTGTGTCAACTGGAGCGTCACGTATCAACAAGGATCAGTCTCAAACGAGGATGTCGAGCCAGAAACGCAATCACAGAATATACATACAGGGTGTCTGCATTTATAGGAAGTTCTGCGGCATGCCAAGCCACATCATGTACCATTTGTGGGTGCATGCTTACGTAAGCAATGAAAGTTAGACCAGGCGTGGGGGTGACATAAACCAATTCTGGACAGCAGTTCCCTCCTGGGGGAATCTGACCACCCCCCAATACTTCCTTTCAGCCTTCTTTGCTTAATCTTTATCTGACCTATTATACATTTCAATCTATTTTATCATTGATTTTTCTGTCTATGAGAATGTAAGCTCTGTGAGGTCAGGGATCTTGGCCTCACTAGTTCTGAGCTTTACCCCCAGAGTCTAGAACAGTGCCTGGAACATAGCGGGCTCTCAACAAATACGTATGGAATGAAAGGAAGGGAAGGCAGGAGGGGAAGGCAAAAGATATAGGAAGGAGACAATTAGCACTGCAGAGAGAGACACCCAACAGCACAGAGCCCCAGGCGAAGCCAAAGGGGTCCCCCAACACATGGAGGAAGGCCACCCCCTTGGTCACCTCTGCCCCTCTGGCGTGACCTGCTGCCCCAGCCCATGGCTCGTGGACTCCCACGCGTCCTGGCACCCTCCCTGGAGCCAGAGTGGGGAGGAGCCTGTGCTACAAGGAGAGCGCTGGCCCCTTTTTGGCTGGGAAAGACAGGCGGTGGGCTCCCTGGGGGCCGCGGCCAGTCCACTGCCTGCCATAAGACATTTTCCATGTCTGCAGGGCAGCCCAAGACAGACAAATGCAGCGAGACCAGACTCAGAATGATCATGTCTCCCCCACTGCCTGGTGCTCTTTGGTGGTCTGAGGTCAAGTTCTCCCACTCACACTGGCCAAGCCAGATGCCCTGTGCCTCCGTGCCCAGGGCCCGCGAACTCTGTCCTCTCCACCCCAGCCCCATCTCTCCTGGGCCCTGTGACACCCTCCTGCTCACCTCCTGTGGCTCCTCTGGGCCCTCCAGGCCCTCTCCCCACAGCTGACCGGGACCTGCTCCTGCCCCGGCATCGCACCCCAACCACCCGTGTGGACTCCGCACAGCTGGCCCCACAGGGGCCGCCTCTCTCTGCCCGCCCTGGGGTTGGCACACTCTGTCTCCTCTGATTCTTCTTCCTTCCCACACCTCCTTCCAGCTCTCAGCCACCAACCCTGGACCATTCCTCACTGTCCTTGAGTAACTCAGCTCATATGCTGCCTACCGCCACAGCCACCAGGAAGCTTTCCTGAACTTCTCAGGCTGGGCCAGGTGCCTCCTTGGGGCTCTCACAGCACCCTGGGCTCCTGGAGACAAAGCCTGCTACCCTCAGAAGTGTGAGCTGCAAAGGAGCAGGAACCACGCTCTGCTCAAAGCTGCACCCCCAGCGCTTGATGCAGGGCTGGCACTGCTGAAATACTCAGAGGAACGAATGAGCAAACGAGCCCTACCTGTCACAGCTGGGTCAGTCCAGGATCCTCTGCAAGATCCAGACATAGACACGCAGAGCCATCTGAACGGGAGGCTTCCCCGGTACCCGCACGGCCCACAGCCCCGTCTTGCAGGGAATGAAGATACAGGAGTTTATCACCAGCTCTGAGCACTTACTTGTCCAACCCCACCTGTAATTCTGGCAAGTAAAGTGAGCGTGATACAGCTGATAAAACTGCATTAAAATTCCCCTCGGCCTGATTTCCCTACAGGAAAATGGTGGGACCCTAAATCTTGATGGGCATGAAATACAGCCAGGGGTGGGCGAGCCCGAAGGAATCAGGGCGGAAGGAGCTGTGGGCCCATAAATCGCCCTCGGGCCGCTGCACCTGCGGGCTCAGCCCAGAGGAGGCTTCCGGAGCAGCCGTACTGATCACAAGAAGAAGGAGAAGGTGTGAGGGGCATGGGTGGCCCGGGAGGGGCTGGGCCTGGAGACCCTCCCCCAGGCACGGCTGCCCAGATGGGCCTAGAATATGGGGTGGGAGAATTGCTCACCCTTCTAAGCCTTCAGCCCACCTTAAGCACTTTCTTTAATTAATTAATCCCTACAGCAACCCTAAGAGGAGGATGCATTCATCATTTCCCTGTTACCACAAGGCTCAGAGAGGTGTGATGACATGCCCGATGTCACACAGTTAATTAGGGGTCCAGAGAGGCAGGCTGAGGCCGGGCCTGAGGACTTCAGTGGTGCATGGAGGGGATATTCAAATAACATCTTTTTCTTTTCCATCCTCTTTATATCCTTACTACTTCTTGCATTTGGTGGCTTCCAAGGCCCTCCAATCCCCCCTCATCACAAAGCGGTGGCTACCTCCCAAGATCTCAGAGAGGCAGGAGCACCGAGTCAGCTTCTCATGACGGCTCCATTATGTTTATTTTTTAAGACACTTTCTGTTGGTGGCCACTGGTTTCTCATTATTTTCAGCAACGTAAAGCTTCCTTATAAAAATACATTTCTGTGTGTAAAGTGAATTGGCTTCAAGGAAACCTTTAATAATACAGGTGGTGCCCCTCATGCCCCAAATCCACGGCACTTACCTCCTCACCTGCCCCACTGGTCGTTTATGTCTTGTCATTGATTCCTCCCCAGGAGAGGCCCAGAGGGCAGGGAATCTTTGCCTGCAAGTTTATGGATTTATCCTAAGCAGTCTAGAACAGTGCTTGACTATAGTAGCTGCTCAACAAATATTTGTCAGACAAAGACTTTGGATGAATGGTTGAATGGATGCAGGAATGAGGTATTGAAAATTTGAGAAGCCAGCCCCAAGTGGTCTGGTTTCTGTGACTCTGGAAGCCTATGATCCTGATGTCCTATTGTTTTCTAAGATTCAGTGAACCCTAATTTCAGAGCTCTGGGGTACTTAGCTCCCAGGAGTCTTGACTGTGTGGTTCTCTGATGCTACTGTTCTCTGTCCTTAAAGCCTGCTGTGGCTCAGACGTGATAACTAGTTACTGTAGGATTCTGAGAATGTGGCAATTCTTATGGGATTCTATGAGGCAGCCAGCAACCAGACTACAAAAGCAGGTGGCCCGGCTGCTGCTGAGAAAGGAAGGGAAAAGGAGAGAGAGAGAGGAGCGGAGAGATCCAGAGAAGGAGAGAGAGGGCCCTCCCCACCTCCAGCATCCACACACAGCCCGGCCCCTCAGGAGCCCTCCTCAGCAGGGCGAGGGGACGGGCTGCCCTCGTGCCCACCCCTGGCCTGCCCACTGTGGATCACCTGGGCAGCAGCCCTCCCCTCTCCTTCCACAGTCATGGTGTGTGATGGGACCAAGCCCTCACGGGACGAACCTGCGGAGGGAAGAGCAAATCGAAGCTCTGTAAGTATGTGGGCTGGAGAAGGGACATGCGGCTGATCCCAAACCCAGGTGCTGATGTCAGCACTTCGGAGAGAGATGTTGGCTGAGCCCTTCCTCTCTGCCCAGCATGCCACAGGAATCATGCACCCATCATCTCGTGTGATCCTCAGGGCAGCCCTCTAAGGCAGGTGTGTTTGCCCCATTTTAAAGAAAAGAGAACTGAGCTGCAGTGAGATAATACATCTTGGCCAGCTCAAGTAAAAAAAGCTTCATACAGATTGAATGAATGGGTGGGTAGGTGGGTGAACAGGTGGACAGATAGACAGGTGCACAGATGGACAAATGGTGGATGGCTGGACAGGATGGATGAGTGGATGGGCAAATGGATAGATGGACAGATGATGGATGGGTAGGCAGGTAATAGGGGTTGGGTGGATGGATGGATGGATGGATGGATGGATGGAGGAAGGGAGGGAGGAAGGGATGGAGGGATGGAAGGAGGGATGGATGGATGGATGGAGGGAGGGAGGGATAGAGGGAAGGAGGAAGGGAGGGAGAGATGGAGGGATGAATGGATTAACAGATGGGTGGATGAGCGGGTAGGTTGATGGGTAGGTGGATATATAGATGGAAGGATGGATGGATGGATGGGTGGATGGAGGGATGGAGGGATGGATGGGTGGATGGATGGATGGGGGAAGGCAAAGAGAGAGGGAGGATAGTTCAATGATGACTACATGGCAATCAGCCCCTCCTAATGAAGGGTGCCTCATCTGTCCTCCAAAGTCATTCCAACCATCCTCCACCTTCTTCATCCTAATCCTGTCCCAGACGTGTCCCTATAACTTAATATCAAGATGATGACTGCAAAGAAGATAAGCATAGAACTTCAAATCCTGGTGAGACCGGCCAGACAAGAAGAAATCAGCCTGGAGACCAGAAGAACAGACATCGTCAGCAAAGGTGTGAGGTGGGACTGTCGTTTAGCTTAGCACGTCTAAGGAGCAGGACCAGGAGCCATGGGCCGAGGCCTTGCGGATCAGAGGAAGAGGCGAGCGTCACAGGGGGAGTCTGTGTTTGAGTTTAAGAGCCAGAGCTTTTGAATGGCTGACATGACCGCTCACACCTGCCGGGATCACGGCTGCTTTGGTGGAAAACAGAGAGGAAGCAAGACGAGAGACGGCAGCGATGGGGAGACAGGCAGAGGGCGGGCTGGGACACACTCAGAGGTAGAGGTGTCAGGCCTCGGGGACGGGTGGCACGGGGGAGGTGAGCCAGTGGCAGGAAGCAGGGGCGACTCCCCGTTCTGGACCTAAGCTCTGAGATCATGGTGGGGATATGTATTGAGTGGCTGAGGTTTTAGGTGGAGAGATCAAGAGTTCTTCTGTTTATTCATAGCAAAACACATATGGAGTACCTACTATGTGCCTGGCACTGTGCTGGACTCACAAAGAATGTACCAACTCCCCCACCAGAGCATGTGCCCAACCAGGTTACGGGTCAGTTCACCCAGTCCCCTGGGAGTGACAGGACCAAGTGTTTGAGGGTGTCAGGTTCTCCTGCCTCCTCCCCCTGAGGGCAGCAGGCCCAACGACTGCCGTGCCAGGCCTCCCAGGGAGCAGGCAGCCTCCTCCCGTGGCCGTGTGCCCCTGAGTGCTAATCCCTCACCCTCCTCCTCCTGGACAGGCACACATAGCACTTGCGCAATGGTGGCCCATGCCACCCCCCAGGGGCCACGCGAGCCTCCCCCTCCCAGCAGAGACACCAGCTCCTGGCCAGCTGTGTGACCTTGGGTGGGCCACATTCCAGAAGGTGTCCTCCCTGGAAGGTCTCATTCACTCCACCACCACTGGCACGGCAACTTTTATGGGCCAGGCTGTGAGGGAACAAAAATTAAGATCCCTCGGAAACCCACTATCCTCCAAAATCATCCCAACTGTCAATCCCCCTTACTGCCCTCCCAGCAACAGATGAGTCAACAAAGATTTTTAGAGTTAGGGTTTCTGGGGACACTCAAGGAAGGCATAGTTAATCACAGATCACAGACACCCTGCCATCCATGCCATCTTCATACCACCCTCAGGGACAAAAGGGAGGAACTAAAAGCCCATTGGACAGGTGACGAAATTGAGGTCCCCAAAGGGTCTTTCCCAGGTTTACAGAGACTCTGAGGGGCATCAGGTCTCAAACCCTTATTTTTTTACTTCTAGCTGAGAGCTCCTATCCAGGTATCAGCTTCATCTGAGCAAAAGGGAGGCAGGTGGCCCCATGGCCCGGAGGTTCTCAGACAGACAGGAGTGATTAAGAAATAGGATGTGTTCTGAGGGGAGTTTGATGGGGACTTGAGGGTGTCTTCCCCCCTCTGATGCCCCTCCTGACCATTCCAGTTCTACCACTTCCAGAAAGGTTCTGAGAGGTCCCCAGATCCCACACAGGAGCCAGGGTTAGAAAGATGAATCGGTCAGAGTTACACAAGGCTTTGCATGTTGCTAAATTTAAAAGTGCAATGTGAACCTTGGGACAGAGTGAAAACCCTTGGGGGAATGACTGGAGCTACATGGATAGCTTCAGACACCTCCCCAGACCCTCTGAGCACAGCGGAGGGAGGTGGTTCCCAGACAGGACCAGAGAGAGACTGCTGAAGCCAGAATCGCAGATAGTGAGAGCTTTACCAGCCTGCCCAAAGGGCTCTGCCATCCTGCCATGTAAGCCACTCACTGGTTCCTGCCTGGTACATTGTTCCTGACTCCAGGATGGAAAGAAAAAGAGGGAGACAGAGAGAGAGAGAGAAGACCCCCACTAGTGGCCCTTGAGGCATATACTAATACTTCCTGCAGAAGGAGCAAGTTATATTTCTCTGCAAACCCTTGCGCTCAAATTAAGGTATCAATCAAGTTAATGAGCACTATTATGAAATATTCAAAGCAAGCACAAATCCATACCTTACAAGTGTCTCTTGTCTACTGGGCTTGACCAACTCATCATCAATGCACATTCCATATACAATGCAGATAGGTACATAAAATACATGTGTGCCTGATATGTGTGTACAGACACCCACATGGGTATGTGTAAATATGCACGTGTGATGAGCACAACATATGGGCCCACTCAGAAAAGATTCTCGACCAACCTTGCTGTACCCATTCACACACACACACACACACACACACACACATGATCATCATTAGAGCTAACTCTTACAAAGGGCTTACTAACAGCCAAATAACATTTTCCATGGCTGTGTGCATATCACTCATACAGTTCTCACAACAAGGCTAAATACTATTATCATCCCCATTTTATAGACGAAGCAACTGAGGCTCTATGAGTTTTAATGGCTTCCTCAAAGTTCCACATCTGGCAGTTAGAGGACTTGGAATTTGAACCCAGGCCATCTGGCAGTAGAATTCGTGTTTTTAAACACCACAAAGACACAAGGGCCCTTGCACATGTACATGAACACACACAGACAGGCACAGAAGCATGCTTTTCCTGCTTGTGAGATGGACATGCATGCACACACATATACATGCATGCACACACACAGACACATAATGCAACCAAATGTGTAAGAGCAAGAGGAAGAAAGACCCAGGGTGTGTGGACCACAGGCACCTTGCATCACATTCATTCACCCAGGATCTAGAGGAGAGAAACTTAGGAATGTAGTGAGAAATGAGGAGCAGACAGTCTTAGGGTGGGGTCAGGACCAGGGGTTAGGGGGAATCACAAGGTCAGGGACAACGTGTAGGATCAAACATTTGTGTCAACCCCCCCCCCACAGGGTACTCCAACTTCTTGCCCATCACGCCCTGGCCCACCCTGCCAAGTGCGGGCTCCTCTGGGCAAGGCCCACCTCCCAGAGATGGCACAGCCCTCAGGCCCCTGCCCCTTGTCACTGCCAGAGTGCCACCCTCTCCGCTAATGCACTATGGCGGCGGGGGTGGGGGGGTCCAGTGGCTGCCCTGTGAGCAGGAATGTGTCTCGAGCTCTCCCTTGGGGGGAGGACAGACAGGACATGGGCAAAATCTTCTAGTTGGTGAGAGTTTTGTCTGCAGAAGCACAGGCTGATGTCTTGGTTTGGACCTCCATGTCTTCCTCTGCAAAATGGAGATGGAAGTAAAGCCTGGGCCGCTGGGTGGTTAGGAGGACGCAGTGAGAAACCTCCTGGCCTGGCCAGGTCTGGGTTCTCACTTACATCCACGATCAGGACTCACATTGTCATCGCCGTCATCGCCATTACTGCCATCACTACATACATTGGCTTTTGTTGCTCTTCACTAAACAGTGGAAGGAGGAAAGAACTAAAGAGAACCAGCCCTTGGAGGTCCTACCACCTGGGGGAAACCGAGGCACAGAGCGGGAAGGGGCAGGGCAGAGCCTGTGGACACCTGGCGGCCCCTTGGGTGAAGGGGGTTGCCACCTGCTCATACCAGTAGCCCCTTCTCCGCCGGGGTCTG
This sequence comes from Manis pentadactyla, assembly GCF_030020395.1. Lineage (NCBI taxonomy): Eukaryota > Metazoa > Chordata > Mammalia > Pholidota > Manidae > Manis > Manis pentadactyla. The sequence goes on along the minus strand of NC_080032.1, from coordinate 9,737,275 downwards.
CCCAGGAGTAAACACAGCAGAGAGAGCCAGGGGGCTGCCACATGCCAAGCAAGGCGACACCCACACACGGGCGGCAGGCTGCCATTTCCCCAGGGGGAAAGCGAGGCCCGAGCGTCAGTCACCGCCCAGGATGCCAGAGCTAAGGAAATGGTAAGGCCAGGACCCAAGCCTGCTCTGGCAAGTCTAAGATCTCCTCCAGCCCCAAGCCCAGTCCCTCCGGCGCCTGCTTCCCCTGGGGTCCAAACTCCAGACAGTGGCACTTTCCTCCTGTTGTCCAGATGGTGCCCATCTCTTGGTCTTGAGTGGTTTTCTCCCTTCCCTTTTCTTTTTTCTCACTTTATTTCTTTTTTCCCCCCAATTTGAAGGATAAAGAAGCAACTCCCTGGATGGCATGTGAAAGCAAAAGGGGCTGCTGTCAGCCAGCCCTGTGGCAGCCGTGCCCCCCAGAGCTGGGGGATATGGAAATGAGCTGGTGTGTATGCAGATGAGGCTCCTGGGTTCCCTCTCAGCAGAGGGTCTAGCAGAGAAGGGCCTGGCTTCGGGGTCAGATATTCTGCCTTCACATCCAGGCTGTGCCCTTTCCTGGCTGAGTGACCTTGGTCTATGACACCTTGCCATACACAGTGTTCAAAGGAAAGCATATATTATGGAGTGACCACCTCAGAAAGGTCATGCTGTTGCAGACCCACTGTGTGGCCCTAGACACAGTCCCTCTCTGGGCTTCCATTTCCTCCTGTATAAAATGAGGGGCTGGACCATGTTTGTGTCCTTCCTGCTACCCAGATTTCTCCTCCTCTTGCCATGTTCCCTTTAACTCTGGGGCACATGGTAGAAAATCTAGAAATTTTATTTGCCCACGACATAATGTAGCCCAACACCACAATTCCATGATTATGTCACAGCTACCAGTCAACAGCAAATCTGGCCACCATCGTGGCAGCCGTTACCCAACATGGCCACCGTGACTGAGAGAAGAGCTATTTAATTTTAATTCTTCACCTTCCAGGGAATCCCTCAGAGTGCACATCGTGCACTCAGAGCTTCTCACTTAACATATGCACACAAACTCACCCTGCTGGCCCCTTAGGCAAGAGGTCCGTTTATATCCGGATTGCCAGGCCTTGGTATCTTATTTGAAAATCAGTTGTCCCCAACTTTCTGTAAGAGCCAATTAAAAGAGCAGAAGAGCACTGGACAGGGAGTCAGGCACACTGAGGTGCAGCCCCAGCTCTGTGGCGGGCCACACACGCTCCCCATCCAGTGCTCAGATGTTTGGACCATGCAGCCAATGTGCCCTGTGGCTGGGCACACCGTGTCAGACTCCTGTGCTGAGTTCCATCATTGGTTCAAGGGGTTCCAGATCTTTTACAGATAAACTGAGCACACAGCCCAAGCCTTGGAGGCAGAGGTCCCAGAGTCCCAGAACTGGGCTCTGTTGGGGGCCCAGGCAGGTTCCCTCACATCTCTGGGCTTCCTGTAATATGAAGGAACTGTGTTGCTTTTGCAGGTAGAGTGTGAGGGCTGGACCATCCGGGAAGTCCCCGGTCTGTGCCTGTCAAAGAGCGGCTTTCCTTCCAGCGCCCTGTCCCTGCCCACAGGCCCACCACCCTCAACCCCAATTCTGCGGGCCACAGCGAACACCACTGCCAAGACAACAGAACCACGTTCTGCCAGAGCTGGGCACAGCTTGCTCCCCAAGCACTGGTGAGGGGAGAAACATTCTGCCTGTGGTAACTCGGCTGTGCTCAGGACAACTTCCCCCCTCCCTCCAGCCAGGGAGGCAGGACCCCGGGGGGGTTGACAGGACTTGCCACACATTTACCCCCTCGAGGCAGAGGAGGGTGGGACCTGGCTCTTAGAGGTTCTTCCACTGACATCCCATTTTACGGTTTGGAAACTGAGGCCCCAAGGCCTTAATACATTTCTTGATCTTTTTTCTGTCAGGCCTAGGGGATCCTAAGGCAGAAACAAATGAGGATCCTGATTTTCAAGGTCCCACGGGGAGGGAGTTGGGGCCATCCAGGCTTGCAGAATGACCAGGGCTTGCGGGTAGCCAGAATCTAGCTGCTCCCCAGCCCATCCTGCGGATGGGAAGGTGTGGCTGGACATCATCCCATTTCCACATTTCTTCCTTTGTCTCTGCCTCTGCCCAACCCACTTGCCATCAATCCCCCTGGCAGCCGTGGCATGGCTGGGCTACTTCCCAGCTCTGGACATGCCCCATGGAGACAGTTACACTTCTGGGTGTAATTACTGCCTGGCTGTCTCCACTGGGCTCTTCAAATGGATTTCCTGGTGATTTAAGGTCTTATTCATATTCTGTCAATAAGTGAAGTTCTCAGGCCCACATTTCGATGCAAGCAGTCCTGAGCATCTGGAAGGGGAAAAAAATATCTCATTGCTAAACTGCAATGTCTTGTCGAAGAGGATTCTGTGACTTACAGTTCTCTCCTCTTCGCTGCATTTGAATATTAAATGTTATATTAATAGCTCACTCTTAATTATCCATGAGTAATGTACTACGGCTCAGAAATTAATGAAGGGAAGGACCCAAACGAGAATATTTCCCACTCCTCTGGGTGCCACAGGGCTGATGGGGGTGGGGAGCATTTGCACATGATTTGCATGAGATGCTGTGGGTTTGGTGACCCTAGCTGGGAGGGTGGAGGGAAGACAGGTGGGCTCATATGCGGGGGATTCTTGGGGATCCAGCCCCTTTCCAGCACTTTCCAAAGACAGAACTTATCTCTCTCACTTCCTCCCAACTTCGCCCACACTGATCCTCCTGCCAGAGGAGATACCTTCCTCCACAAGGGAGACAAAAACTATCACAATGGCTAATATTTAGGGATAATGTAATTCTCAGACACACATACATAGGTGTTTCCATACCTAACACACAAGTAAATGCAAGTGTCCGTGCACACATATTCACACATACATTCACAACTTTTAAAAACACATAGTCCAGAAAACAATCTGTAGCACCTCAGAAAGTTAAACCTGGAATTCCTATACCACCTAGCAATTCCTCATCCAAGATTATGCCTAAGAGACAAAAACCCATGGACACACAAAAATGTACACAACTGTTCAGAAGCACGTTATTCACAACAGCCAAAAGGTGAAAACAATCCGAATGTTTATCAACAAATGAATGGGAAACAAAATGTGGTCTATCCATACAATGGCATATTATTCAGCCACAAAAAGGAATGACAGGCTGATACATATATCCTACAACGTGGATCGACCTTAAAAACATTACGCTGCATGAAAGAAGCCAGTCACAGAGGATCACGTGTTGTGTGCTTTCATTTCTAGGAAATGTCCCAAGTGGGCAAATCTGTAGAGACACAGTAGATCAGTGGTGGCTGGGGGCCAGGGGATGAAGGAATTGGAGGGACAAGAGCTAAAAGGAAAAGAAATTTTCATTTCTTTTGGCAGCAATGAAATGGTCTAAAATTTAATAGCAATGATTGCACAACTCTTGAGTACATTAAAAACCATTGTACACTTTAAATGGGTGATTTATATCTCAATAAAGAAGTTACTAAATAAAACACCCACATATTTACACACTGTCCTGAAGACTTGGTATATGCTGTTCCCACTGACAGGAATGCCCTTCCCCATCTCCCGCCCTCTAACTAATGGCAGGCATCCCCCTGGGAGCTGAGAAGCAGAGGCTAGAGTGGGGCATGTGGAATCTGCAGAGACCTGTCCTAGAGGCCAGCTGCACCCCTCATGGGTGTGGCCCTGGGCAGGTGACTCTATGGCCCTAAGTGTCAGTTAACTCAAGCATGTGGGGCAGATGTGGGCTGGTGGGGCTGAGAGGAAGTCACTTGGTCCAGGTTTTGGCGCCCAGTGAGGAGCTGTCTTCAGGCCCCCTCCTGCCAGGACACTGAAGTCACAGCATCACTGGAAGGCTGAGCAAAGCAGGACCCAGCTCTGGTTGACACACAGAATGGGGGTGACAACAGGGCCTTGCAGGGCAGGCGGGCCCTTGGCCAGGCCAGAGAAGGGATTTTCTGTTCCCATGTCCCTGCAGTGGGGACAGGTGGTCCCTGACCCCTACAGGTGCAGGGGGGCCTAGGCCTATGGTCGGGCGGATGGACCCATTCGCTGTGCTCCCCCAGGGACTGATGCCAGAGCGGGGGCATGGGAGGTGGGGCTGTCCCGCCAGAGCCGCACCCCAGGAGGCTGATGGGTAGGGCATCTGCAGACCTCCAGCCGTGGCCCCATGACAGCCAGTGACCTTTCAAAACATGGATCCAGACATGTCCCTCCCCTGCTTAAAACTCTCTGGTCACCCCTGTCCTCTGGGACCGTGTGCCCTGGCCCTGCCCAGCTCTCTGACCCATCTCCGCTCGCTCCTTCCCCCTTTCACACCAAGCCAGCACCCAGGCTTTCACCCTTGCTGGTTCCTCTGCCCTTCTCACCACTCCTTCCATCCCTGAGGCCTCAGTTCAGAGATCAGCAACCAGAGAGACCATCTCTCCCTCCGCTTTGCTCTCCACCCCACTCTGCCTTCATCTCGAATCACTCCAACAGCAAATTGCCACTGTCTGAGCACTGGTCTAATGGCCAGGATTTTGCAGCCTTCCTGGTGGAATGGAAGCTTCAGGAGAGCAGAGACTGAGTCTGTCTGGTTCAGCGCTGATTCCTCAGGGCCAAGCACAGTTCCTGCCATACAAATGGTGCCCACTAATGATCATCCGATAAATGCACAAGGCAGGTGGCCTGGGTCCCAGCCCCAAGTCTGCCTGTGATTTGCTGGAGGATTTTGAAGAGATTAACATGTTCTCTCTAGATAATGGGCCAAAGCAGACAGTTCTCCTTGTTGATCAAAATTGCAGATGGCCCCCAGTACCTAAGCACCGAGACAGAGTTGTGTGGGCCCACCGAGGGGGTGCTGACCCCCCAGGTGCCCAGTTCCTCCTTTGTTACCCTTCATTACAGAAATGTGGGGTTCCTCAGACCCTAGGAACTGGTTGCATCTGTTGGAGATGTACACACTTGGAATATTCACTGCTGTGTTTACGTCCCTGTGGACTTTGATTGACGTGACGTAAAACCCACAGGTTACAGGATTATACATCCAGTGAGATGCCAACCACGTACAGAGAAAAATAGAGGGCAAAATCTCTGGGAGGATATACACCTAATACCAACCTCAATTGTTCTGATGGTGGAAATATGGGGCGGGGTGAGGATGGGGACTCACTCTTTCATACTTTTATCATTTTTGAGACTGTCCACAATGAATAGTTCTTTGTTCATCAGAGTAGGAACGTTATGTATTTAAAAAAAAAAAAAAACTCTACAAACATCTGAGAATGTAGGGCTAGATAATTTCTCAGGATTCCTCCAGGTTTGGCAAATGCAGCCAGGAGCTTGGGCCGTACAGGGGTAGGAGGGACTCGGGCCTTTTTCCAAACAAAGGAAGCAAGAACTATGAAGGAGGGATTTCACCAGCAGACAGTGAGGGAGACTCCCAGCATCTGTGCCTTGACTGCTCCTCATTCGAGGTCTCCAGCGCCCTCTTCACCTTGGCCACAGGCACTAGGTTTCATTCATTCATTCACTCATTCATTCATTCATTCACACATTCACTCACTTAACCCACATTCATTGAACACCTCTTAATCTTCATGCTGTCATCTGTGCAATGGGGACAGTACCCACTTCTAAGGTTCATTGTGAGAACTGAAGGAGGCCCCAGACAGATGCATTTAATAAGGCACCTGGCATGGAAAAAACTCAAAATAGATGCATGAATATGAAGACAAAAAAGAGGCACATGGCCCCAGCATCTGGGACAAAGCCAGATAACATTTGGGGTTCGTTCCTTCCAATATTTCTCTCCGCACAATTTTTTACAAGAATGGGGATCACATTATCATTCTAGTTCGTAATCTGTTTTTTTTAAACAGCCTGAATATTTTCATGTCAGCAAATTTTTTCTGAAGCCTGGTTTTCATGGCTGAGCTGTATTTCAGCTGTAGCCATATCTTAATTTATTCAAGCATTATTAGGAAAAATTAGTGAACAATAAGCAAAAATGCACAAAAATGAAAGCGACAATGGCTTCTTTAGTTTCGGTCATTTTGTTTGTTGCCGTTTGTTCACTGTACACACTGCTGCAACGGATATCCTATTGATAAATCTTTGTCCACAAGAAAATGCTTTAGGATTTCTGAAGGAATTAACCCCCACGCTGAGACCATAAATAAGCTTCCCTGGGTTTTGTTTTTCTCACGATGTGATCATAGAGAAAGCAACAGTCACTTGGAGGGAATTTTTCAAGTGCCATGTGTCATGCTGTGACCCAGGTATTGCATTTCCACAATAACACGGTGAGGTGTGTTCCATTACCCCCATTTTCCAGATAAGGAAACTGAGGCCCACAAAAATTATAATACCACCTTGCATTTATAAAGCTTTTTCATTTTTTTGGTACCTCCATGGTTATGCAAAATTTTAGCAAACTGTCCTCCTACAGGTTATATCTGAGGAAGCTTGTTTACCACTATTTGTGTCAGTTAGCTATTGCTGCATAACAAACCATCCCAAAACTCAATGGCTTAAGACAGTAAGCATTATTGCTGCTCGTGTGTCTACAGGCCAGTTAGGCAGCTCTTCCGCCAGGCACCCTTATGCATCTTTGGTTAGTTCACTGATCCTGACGGGGACCTCTCCTCCGCTCCACTGCAGGGAGTGGAAATGGACTCTATCTCCTGCTAACTACAAAGCCATACTGAAAAGTGTACAGCTTTAGGGAGGGCCAGAGTGGACAAAATGTTTGCAACCAATTTAGCATATGTTTCTATTAAATTTTAAAATTTTTATCTATTTCATAACTTGAAAATTTTTGATGTGCATTTTTTGATCTCTTACTACGGAGATCACCCATTTTTCTTTCTATCTGTTTATTGGCTACTCATCCCACGTGGAATCCGAACTCCAGCCTTTACACCCACCCTGGCCCACTCTCCCCTTGGAAGTCTTGCCCAGGCCCCTTCTGGAAGCAGGCGGCTATCCTCACACACAGACCCCCCTTCCCATAATGAATCGCTCAGGAGCCTGCAGGAGAGAGAGCCAGGCCCGCCTACCACCCTGCTCCCCTGGGCAAGCCCCCTGATGACACCATCCATCACTCTGCCCTCAGTGGCGGGGCGCCCTAGGCCTGACCAAGGAGGGGAGGAAACGCTGCCCACAGCTCAGTGGAGCCCTTAATGATTACGTCAAGTGGCAAGCCATTTATTAGTCTCCTTAGTGGCCAAAAAAAATAAGGCCTGAGAAGTCGGCAAGCACATTGGGGGCCTGTGGTTTTCTTTTTTATGACTGTTTCAAGCCTCAGACACTGAGGGGGATGTGGGTGGGGTTGGGCAAGCCTGTTGGACGGGGAGAAGGGGCAGGCAGGAGTTCTGGGTTCTACGCCCGCCTCTGCCAAAAGACTAGGCACAGAGATTTGAGTGGCCTGTCCACAATCACACAGCTCCTAGGCTAGGTCCACAGGGCCGCAGTACCTCTCCCTTGGTATCTGTGTTAACAGTGCCTGTGTTTTACCATAAATTGCCTTAGACCCTTCTTTGCTGTTTGGTAAGTAGAAATAAAATATGAGAAGACACAGGTGGGGGAAAATACAGGGCATTCTGGAATTGGTAAAGAATACCAGGGCTCTAGTCCCCACCATTTCCCTCCCCAAGCTCTCAGTTTTCTCATCTGCGAAAAAAGACACTGTCAGGATCAGCTTTGTGGACGTGGGATGTCTGCAGGCACGTAGGGTCGTATGCTCAGAAGAGCTCCATACCAGCTTTAACATTTCACTGTGGCCACCTTGAAATTCTTAATAAATTTCTCTTTGAATCTGTGTTTTGCAATCAAAGTCTGATAGGTCAATGGGGTGTGCATGTGAGCAGACAAGATGTGCAGAAGGAAGGGAAGAGCTTTATATGTTAGTACATTCAGGGGCACTATTCTTGCTGTTTGAACAAGAAGCCCGGTGGTTTTATTTTGCCCTGGGCTCTGCAAGTGTAGCCGCCCCTGGGCATGATGCCCCCTCAGAACCTGGCACCAAGGAGGCCCCCGGAGTGGCTCCCTGCTCTAGTCAATGACCCCAGCACCCCTTTCCCTCCCCGGGTTCCTCGCCTCCGTATGAACCCTGGCGCCATCCTGGACGACACCCTCTCCTCCTCCGGCCACATCCAGACAGGCGCCATGTCCTCCCTCCACCTCCTTCTCTTCCGTGCCACAGCCTCCGCCCTGGCCCGGTCCCCCAGCATCGCTCCTCAGGCTTGTCTCCACCCCAGGGACCCCAGGGCCTCTAGTCTACCCCACCCCACCCACGAGCCTCCCTGCAGCAGCAAATCTTCCATCGATCCCTTCCAGGGTGTCCCAAGCTTCCAAACTGAGCCACAGCCTCCTACTCTGGGCCCCAGACGTCCTGCTGACTGGCGGTTCCCAAGCACATGTCAGTTGCTCCCCATACCCTCTTAACAGCTCATGTTTACTGAATGTCTATTGTCTACCAGGCCCCATGCTAAGCCCCCTACATGGATTATCTCATTGTTATCCTTGCACCCATCCCAGGACATAGCACGATGAACATCTTCAGTTTACAGGTGAGCAAACAGGGGCACAGAACGGTTTGTTCACTTGCTCCAGGTCACACAGCTAGCAGCAGAGCCAGGATCTGACCCCACCAACCAGCTCTAGCACCTACACCCTCAGCCATCATAGGACTTCTCTGTACCTTTGCACAAGCCAGGCTTTCCTCCAGAAACGCCCTTCTTGAAGGACTTAACCCACCCGTAGTGCTCAAAAAATTATTTGCCAAATCAATCAGAATGATTTTGTCCCTTGCTTGCTGTGTGGCTTTGGGGAAATCACTCCCCCTCTCTAGGCTTCCATTTGCTCCTGAATCCAAAGGCAGAGTGCTCAGACTCACTCAATGAGCAAAAGTGAGACCTTGGATTTACTGAGATTGGCTGCAGCTGCTGGGAGGGAGCAAGATAGAAGTAGCCACCCCCTGGGGCCCAGGTTATATCTGGGCTATGACTAAGCCGGCTGAGCCCAGCCCCGTACGTCTGTCCAAGCCCATCACGGTGGGACACCTCCTCCCAGCAGAGTAGAGCTTCTCCGTTCAGCCACCCCATCCCAGGACCAAAACTCCCCTGGGACTCACACCCTTCCTTCCTGGGCAGGAAGAGCCAGGAGGAGCCCTGGGCTGATCCAAGCTCACCCTCGGCCGTGACCTGGAGAAAATCCTTTGTGCAGCCCTCAAGCAGATATCCATCGTCCCGCTAACCCTACAAACTGGTGTCAGGTTCTGAGCTGACTACGCAAATTATCTCCTTGCACTTCCCCACAACCTTGTGACATCCGTGCTCATGTTAGATGCGTCTCACAGAGGGGGCAACTGAGACCCAGAGAGGGTTGGGACCAGCCAGGGGTGATGCAGAGGCTGTGGCTTGAGCCCCTGGGCTTTACTTCTCACCTTGTGGCAGCACTGGGGGTAGTGGCGGCCAGTGGCAAACCCAGTGCCCAGCCTCACAAGGCTTCCGTGAGTAAGTGCACACGTGCAGAGCACCCCTGTCACTCTTCCTCCGCAAGGCAAGAGGTCCTGCCCAGGACCCAGCTGCCTGCAGACGGGGACACACAGGTCCCACCCTCGGCAAGCAGCTGACTTCACCTTCCCTGCAAGGTCAAGCTGTGTGACGCTGGACAAGACACTTTACCTCTCTGGTCTGCCTTTCCTCACTCATCAGTAGCCTTTGCAGATGCAGTCAGTCATGTGGCTTATTTGGTTGAGGCCTCAAAACTATCCATAGAGGCAGATGATTCCTATTATCCAGATGTGGAAACTGAGGCTCAGAATAAGGGAAGCTACTCACCCAAGCTCAGAAAGTGCATGAAGGGCACAGCAGAGGATGTGGGTGTCCACAGGGCATAGGTGCTTCCTGCCCAGACCTGAGGCCAGCCGGCCGGGGGGCGGGGGGGGGGAACAGTAACCCTTTCCTGGCCGTGCTCCTCCCTCCAGCCATCCTCACCCTCCCTCCTTCTGAAGCCTCCAAACAAAGCTGCCTTTATCCAGACTATAGCTGCATTCCTCAGTGACACATGAGGACAAAGGCGGGGGCCACCGGCAGCGACAGGAAAGCCCTACCGCCCCAAACCAGTTTACAGCCTTCCCACGCCCCGCCCCCACCCGCGGGGCCTCCCTGGGCCTCCAGCCAGCCCAGGGGAGCTCTGGGAGGAAGCCCTTCCTCTCCTGCCCCCGTGGAGCTGGGCCGCGTGGCCTAGGGAGGAGGCTGGCCTCCTGCATGGGGGGCCTCCTGTCTGCCTCTCTGGGTCTCTGGGTCTCCGGGTCCTTGCCTAGGAAAGGGGGCTGATTGCCTGGAAGACCTCCGAGAGATAAGGCAAATGGAGAGGTGAATTTTGTTGTCAGTGTTACTAAGACTGGGTCCCCATTTCCAGCATTTGGAGCTGCTTTCGGTTCCTTAGAAGGCCCCTCTCAGAGCTTTGCACAGCAGTTTCCTCTGCCCAAATGCTTCCCTCCCAACTCCTCCCCTGGCAAACTCTGCAGGTGTTTCCCTGAACATCCCCTCCCCCAGGCAGCCAGCCTGCCCTAACAGCCACCACCCTGGGCTGATTTCTGAGCCTCCTGCAGCCCCACATGCCCTGTGCTTCCCCATCACAGCCCCCAACACCCTGAATTATCACTGCCTACTGACCTGCTGTTGCCCGCACCAGGCTCCGAGCCCCTCAAGGGCAAAACCACAGCTGTGCTTGTTGGGTGGGTAAGGGAACAGGTGAGTGTGCAGGGCCCTGGTTCCTGGACCTGCTGGGCCCAGAAAGGAAAGAGGTGGGATGAGGCCCCTGAGAGGAGAGGGAAGGGCAGGGCCAGCTGTTCCTCCCACCCCCTGGAGGGGTGGGGGGTCTCTGAAGCCCGAGCTGGCCCTCTAGTCCTACCCCATCCCCATTTCTGCATCACCGGTGGTGGAAGCAGAGGCTGCAGGTTTTCCATAAAAATAAAGTCCAAGAACCTTTCCCCCTCCCCACCCCACCCAGAATGAGCCACACTCTGGCAGCCAGAGCCCTCCCACCAGATCTGCACAATTTGGTGCCCAGACATTGCTAATGAACCACTTCATTTCAATGTTCATTCCCAGAGCACCTACTGTGTACCAGGCCAGATAGAAGGCACACAGAAAGTTTCAGTGCCCCCAGGAACTCACAGTCTAGACACACAACATGAGAAAGGGCCTTTGAGACCATCTGGCCAGACCAGAGAGGGGCAGGTTTTTGCTCGAGGTCACATAGCAGAGTACAGCAAGGTGAGAATCAAGACCCACGGTTCTAGACTCCTGGCCCAGTGCTCCTTCTCTTCAGTACAAGTTCATGTGGGGAGGGTGGCCAGGTGGTAGACACCAAAAGAGATGGGGCTTGGGGGGGGATGGAGGCAGAAAGGAAGAATACCTACTATGCACCAGGCCAGTGTGTACCAGGCATTTCTCTCTCATCCAGGATGCTGGGAATTCTCCCAGGCACCCTTTGAGGCTGGCTTTATCATCCCCATCTTATAGATAAGGAAACTGAGGCACAGCAGGATAGGGGGAGCCGGGGTTCAAGCCCAAGTCTGAGGAATGGCAGAGCCTGGATTTTTAACAACAAAACATTGCCGTGGATTCATTCTCAGCAGTGGAAAAGGAAGTCACTGGAACTCCAAGGGCCTCGCTCCGGGCAGCGGTTAAAGGAAGCAGAGGATGGGAGGGAGACGTGGCAGCCGAGGGCTGCTCCCAGCATGGGGCGCATGGAGGTGTCCTCACATGGGGCAGGTGCCAGGGGGGTCTAGGGCCGCCTCCGCGCTGGAAGTACAGGGGGTCCTCCCTGGGCTCGCAGGGTGACCACTCCCCACCCGCGTGCCACCAGCCCTGGCCTCGGCCCCCAGGGCCCCTGCGGCAGCACCCCCAGCCCCAGAACTATGTCAGCCTGGCTCCCGCTTGGAAGGGTGCCTCCAGGGAGGCCGGTGGCCTTTCAGCTGGACATAAAAGCCATGTCTAAAAACAAACAAATGACTTCCGGGGCAGAGGGCAGGGAAGTGGTTCCAGCAGGGTGTTGGGGCAGCAGGTCGGCCATTCACTCAGATGCGCTGGGCTGTGAGGGGAACGGCAGAGAATCAATCATGGGCCGTGTGTGTTTGCAAAAGGACGTGTGTGGCTGTGACAGCAGCAGGAGCCCCAGGGGAGGCCCCCCGGGGACACGTGTCCACCCCCTGGGATCCCATACCCGCCAAGCCCTGGAGGCAGTGGCTGCTAAAATACAGATTCCCAGGCCCCAGCCCACAACCCCGCAGTCAGATTGCCAAGGTCAGGGGCCAGGAATCTACAGTTTCTTTGAGGGTTTTCCGGACACTACTGGTGAGCAAGCAGGCTTGGGGGCCTCGGCGCTGCCCACCCAGCTCCATGCAAGGTCCTGAGGGTGGAACGTGAGGGCAGGCAGGCGAGCGGGCAAAGCAGGGTCCATCCCCAGGAGAAGCCCGGGGCTCTGTCGTCAGAAGACCTGACTTCATATTTCTGCAACAACCATTCTGCTCAAACCGAGAAGGTGCTGCCCAGCTACAAATGCAGTCCAGCAGGCTCTCCTCTCTCTCTCTCCGAATCTGCCTCTGACACAAAGTAGGTGCTCAATGAAGATTTGTGAAATGAATGAATGAAGTATGTCTTCAGTTTTTCTCTTTGTCTCTTCCTGTCTTTCCTTCTACTCTCCCTCTGTTCTCCGCCTCTCTCTGCCTCTCTCTGTGCCTCCCAAACACAGCATCTGGCAGGTGCTCAGTAAATATTTGTCAGATGGAAAAGCCTCTCTCTGTGATTACCTTCCTCTGCCTTCTCTCTTGCCCCTGTGTCTGGCCCTCTCATTGTCTCTCTCCCTTCCAATCTTGCTCTCTCAGTGCCTCTAGCCCTCCCAGTTCCACCTGCTGAGGCTGGAACCACCCATTCTCCAGCCAGGTTCTAGCTGCTCTACAAGTTCAGAAAGGAATGTACGGAGAAGGCCAACCTGCTAGGGAAGCTGCCCCATCCCCGCCCCAAACTAAAGCCACAGCACATCGCCAGCACCTCGGGCTTCCACCCTGCAGAGCGTGGCTGCTGTCTTTATTCCTAGCAATCCCTCCTTCCTGGACCTGGTCACCACAGTCCTCTTCTGCCATCCTGGCCCCACTGCGGTCCAGCACCTGCAAAAAGAAAACCATGGGACAAGCCACCACTGCACAGATAAGGAGATACGAAGGGAAGGGAGCACTGGCCCAGGGTCACCCAGATTGTCTATGGCAGCCCTTAGGGCATGGGTCTTGGGGTGTTAGGGCAAAGGGCAGCTTAGAACCCCAGATGCTCAAAGTGCCAGAGGGTGCCCATTTTGTCCAAATCCATGCCCCCCATTTACAGATGAGGACACTGAGGCTTAGGAAGATGAGGTCACCTGCTTGGGATCACATGAGGACCACAACTGAGATTTTCTGATACAACCCTGACATTCTGGGTGACACAGGGGCGCTGAGGTTACAGGTGAAGAACAGCCAGTTGACCACTAGTCAAGTCCTTGATATGCTGGCCTCACAGCATGTATGAATTTAACTTAGTTAAAATTAGTCAAGGGCAACTGAACTAAATCTAACTGAACACATCTGCCCAAGCCTGCATCTCCAAAGGGGAGTCATAGTATGGGGAGATGCCCCACCTCCCTGGCTCTGAAGGGGGCCCACCAGGAGCTGAGCTCTCAGTTCTGGCCCCATGCTGCTCTCTGGGTGTGAGCACCCCGCTCTGGTTCCCTGTGAGAGTCACAGTGCGTGACCCCGAAACACAAACCTCTACTTGGTCTGGAGTCTGACAGGAGAAATAGTGACCTGTCTCAATGCAGGAGGGCAAACTGGCTGAGCCGGATTTATTGAGAAATGGCAGTTGGCTCCAACATGAAGCCTTCCCAAGGAATTTTCAAGGGCATTTGGACTAGATGTGATTTTCCCCTCACACATTTGGCCTCTACAGGAGATTCGATCCCATCGGCTCTCTGGCAATTAGAAAAGAAACAGGAGACTTGGAATTTTTAAATTTCTACCACAGTATAACCTACATGCACAAAAATGCACACATTGTTAGCATACAGCTCAACAAACATTCACCAAATGAATATATCCACCCATATAACCAGCACCCAGAAATCCCCCCTCCACGCTCCTTCCTAGTCATTCTCCTGACTTAACTCACCATAGAGTTCAACCACCTATTACCTTCCCCTATTTCTGTACTTTCTGTATTATTGGGCTCACACAGTATGCCTTCTGCTATGCTGAGCTTCTTTCCCTGAGCATATCTGAGATTCACCCAAGTTATATGTTGCAGAAATTCATTCGTTCTTATAGCTGCATGTTATCCCATGATGTGACTTGTATCCATTTTCTCTTGATGATGTATCAATTAGCTATTGCTGGGTAACAAAGCTCCCCAAAGCTTAGTGCCTTAAAACAACAGCCACTTATTTAGCACAGGCTTCTAGATTTGGGCTGAAATCAGCTGGGTGGTCCTTCTAGTCTGGACCCCGCTGGGTCTGGCTGATCTGAGCGGGACTTGCTCTGCATGGCTGGGGCTGGGCTGACGTCAGCTGGGAAAGCTATCTTGGATCCGTCCATCTCATCCTCCAGCCAACGAGCCTGGACTTCTCACGTGGTTGACCACGGAGTTCCAAGGGAGCAGGGGGAGCAGGCAAAGCCTCTGGAATTCTGGGCTTGGAATCAGCACACATCACCTCTGCCACATTGTATTGGCCACAGCAAATCCTAAAACCAGTCCAGATTAAAGGGGAGAAGAAATCGACTCTGCTTTGTCATGGGATGGGCTGCAAAGAACTGAAGCTGCTAATCTAATCTCCCAAAACGGGCATTTGGTAGTTTCCAAGTGTTCAGACAAGAGGACTCATTCTGCCATGAACGTTCTAGGGCATGTCTTCCAATGACTACAGGACTCATTTCTAGTGAGTATGTTCCTAGGACGGGAGTTGCTAAGTTATAGAGAATGTTTTCATTCAGCCTCCATAGGCCCCAAAGGGGCCTAACTATTTATCAGGATGAACAGAAGCTGCTATGAAATTTGTTATCTGAGGGAAATCCCCCAAAGGGCCATGTGCACATTCTGAAGCCCCTCCTATGCCCAGAAAAGCCCCTCCTTCCTGCAAGAACTGCCCTATCACCCTCTCTACTGGACCGAATAGTGTCCCCCAAAATGCAGGTCCAACCCAGAACCTCAGAATGAAGATCCATCTGGAAATAGGATCTTTCCAGATGTCAAAATGAGGTCAGACTTGGTGGAGCGGCCCTTACTAGTTGACCAGTGTCGTTGTAAGAGGAAGGAGAGGGAAGCTGGGATACGGAGACAGAGGCCCGCCAGCGGAGTGCCTTGGGACGACAGAGACAGAGAGCGGCGCGATGCGGGCCCCAGCCGTGGGTGGCTGGAGCCGCCAGCGGCGGGAAGAAGCGAAGAAGGTCTCCCCCAGAGCCTGCACAGGAACACAGCCCTCTGGGCACCTTGATTTTGGACTTCTAGCCTCCAGAAAGAATGTAAACGAATACATTTCTTTTGTTTTATGTCCCCCAATTTGTGATACTATGTTAAAGTAGCCCCAAGAAACCAATATACCCTCTCCTCCCATCAGCTTCCTGCTCTGCCTTCTGGTCCAGAGAGGGAGCAAACGGCAACTTGCCTTTTGCCCCTTGTACTTGACCTTTTCATGCTGTTTGGTCCCTGGGGTCACACACATAAGCACGTTACTCCGAAGATTTATCCCAAAGCACGCACGGGGCCCCGGGCCCTGAGCAAACACTTGCCGCTGGTTTGCAATGATTTACTCATAGATTACCCTCCGGTGGAGGGGGCCCCAGCCAATGAGCCGCTCTCGTATATCAAAAAAGGAAATCCTGGAGACATCCCTATAAACGCAGCAGGGAGGAGAACCTGCCCACGCCATAAACTTACACCACGTGGTGGAGTCGGATGGGCCATCTGCTTCGCTCCCCAATCCAGCTGCGCGCAGTGGCTCACTCCCGCCTAATGGCTCACTTCCGAGACTCTGCACATCCCGGACACCCCGCTTCTCCCATCGCCCTGCAGCACTGGAAGCAGGGCAGTCCATGGGAAGAGCACATCAGGGCGCGGAGTGGATCTGAATTATAGAGCACAGCCACGTTCAAGCCTTGCCCATGCCACCGCTGTGCCTCAGGCCTGGCTTGTTCCATGCCCTCCCAGAGTGTCGGCCACCTTGTCCGTAAGGGGAGAGAGCTCCCCAGCTCACAGAGTTAAAGGGAAACTTGCCTGAGGACGTGTCCCACCTAACTCAATCACGTGCTAATCCTTTCTCTCTGACTCCCCACTGCTACGGGGTATTATCAGGACCCCTGGTTGCAAGTGACAGAAACCTAATTTGTAGTAACTTAAGAAATAAGCAAAGAACAGTATTTTGTTTTCTCACAGACCTGAAAAATTCCTGAAGCCACAAATTCAGGTATGGCTGGCTCCAGGGGCTCAGCAATGCCAACAAAAAGCTGCCTGCCTGTTTTTCTTTTTTTTCCTTTTATTAGTTTTCCAGTTATATTGAGATGTAGTTGACATATAACATATAAATTGCTACCTGTCTCTTTCAAGCCAACTTTCCTCCTGATTGAAAAGCACAGACTCATGAAACAGGGTCTTGTGAGATATCAGGGACTTCTTTTTTCACCCTAGCCAATCTTTGCATCCTCTCAAAAAAAAAATGTGTTCATGCACAGGCCCACATCTCCTGTGTACTAGGCAAGTCTCCCACTGCCCTCCATGGAAGACTCCCTCATCTCCCTGGCCTCCCTTGGCCCCCAACACAGGAACTGCCCTCTGTTCCCAGGTGACAGTAACCATCTGTGACTAATGACAGTCTTCCATGATGTCTATTATATTCTAAATGTTGTGCCCTGCATCCTTCAAGAATTATACTTTTGAGACTCAAAAGCCAGATTCTAGTGACTTCAAACAGACTTTTGAAATCCCAAACCCACAGACTTAACTCTTCTTGTCTTCTTTCGCTGTTACAACCATCCCTGAAGCAGAAAGTACAGAAGGCCCTGTGGCCACCTGACACGGAGGAGCCCTGGTGAATCAGTGAGCATGTGGAAGCAGCACCCTGCCGCCCCAGAGCACAGTCCCCACGCAGAGCGGGGCCCACCCTGAGCCTGTCTCCTCCCGGGTGGAGGTCCCAGCCCGCCTGCCCTCGGCCCTCCCGTCCGCTGAAATACCTCCTTCTCCATGATGCCCTCCTTGGTTCACCTAAATTAGGATGGTTCCTATATTTCCTTCCTTCCCCATGCTTTAGGCCCTGGCTTTGTGAGTCAGTCTGATAGCATCTGATAATATGCTACACGAGATCTAAGCATGCCTCACCTCTCCTAAAGACCTTGAGCTACTTTCCAGCAAGGGCCTGTTCCATTGTCCTTTGTGTCACTGATGTTTAGCTGCCCTACTCCCATAAGAAAGGAGTTGACTTCCTTATTTTCACTCAGAGACACTGAGTGAAAAATGAAAGTCACAGAAGGCAGTTTAAGGAAGGGCTCTGAGCCATCAAACTGTGCAGAGATGCAATGGCCTGGCTGGCGAGGTGATGAGCCAGCTGTCAGCGGAGGCAGACAAGCAAAGGCAGCGTGGTAGAGAACTGGAGACCTCGAGGATTCAGGTCCATTGCCTAGAATCTGAGCACCAGGAGAACTGATGGCATCTATTTTGGTCATCATTTTATCTTTAATGTTTAGCAAAACGCATAGCTAGTAAGATGATCTAAACTACTCCTGGCTAGCAGCCAGATTTCTTCTTGTGATCTCTAGATTCTGCGGATCTGACTCCCATCTTCCTCTCCTAACCCACCTCCTCCTACTTCCCACTTCCCCTCAGGCACCTTGGGCTCCTTTCCGCCTTCACCTCAGGGCCCTTGCTCGTGCTGTGCTCCCTGCCCAGAATGCTCTTCCTACAGACACTGGCCTGGCCAGGACAGACAGACGTCATGTCCCCCTCTCAAGGAAAGCTCCCTAACTCCCTAATTAAAGAACTCTCCGCCCACCCCATCTCTCCCCACCACCGCATTGATTTCTTTGTCTTTATCACTCTGCCACTGCCTGAAATGACCCCATGTGTTTATTCTCTGTCTCTCCAACTGGAATGGAAGCTCCCAAGGGGCAGGGACCTTGTCTACCTTGTTTGCTGCTAAATCTCAGAGCTTAGCCCAGGGCCTGGCGCAGAGTAGATGCTCAGGAAGTATTTGCAGAATAAGCTGCTGGTGAGGATGACATTAGATGATGTAACAAGTAAGCCCCCAGGTCAGTGGCTTCACACAGGGATTTAGCTCTCTTCCTCTGAAAGCCGCATTTCCTTCTTCATCAGCAGGCAGCCAGCCGAGGTCCTGGGCGCCTCCCATTCTGTGCCTCTTCCCTCCTCTAGGGTCTCAGAGTCTCCTACCTCCGACTGATAGATGCAGAAAGAGAGCATGGAGGACTGAGGACAGGGAGCTGATGGGCCAGGCCTTCCTGCGGCTTGTGTTGCCTCTGCCCGCACTCTGTTACCCAGAACTCAGCCACATGGTCCCACCTACGGGCAAAGAAGACTGGAAATGTGAACTGTTGGTGAGCCTTGAAAGAAAGGGAAGTGGGTTTAGCAGATAGCCCACCAGGCTTTGCCTCAAGCATGAAAATGAATGAATGAAATAATCTTCCACCTATCTTCTAGTTCAAGATCCCTTATAGAATCCCAAATCCTGCTGGCCCGGGAAATCTGATGCCAGTCACTGTTTGTCCTGCTTCCATCCACACTGCCAGAATGACAGAAGGCAAGGGCACTGGGCCAAAATGTGCCTAAGGGACAGACAGACAGAGCTCCCAGGGCTGCTGACCCCAGGTGAAAGCAGGCCCAGAGATCTGGGTTTTGCCCGAGAGCTGCCTGCACCGTCCAACTCTCACCCCTGCAGAGCAAGGGGGAATTGAATCCGTTTGCTCAGGATGGCCTCCTGCTGGGCCCACCTGGGCTACTGCAGGCCTGGGGAATTAGGGGCAGCCCTGGAGCCCCTCCAAAACCCCCAGTGGAGCTCAGCTCCAGAGGCATCAGGAACTATTTAAGGGCCTCTCCTGTGCTACTTAGGTCCTCCTGGAGTCAGTAGAGGCAAGGGCTGCGAGCAGTGTCTGGCCTGCAGTAGAGCGAAATAAATGTTTGCAAGCATAATTTCTTCCACCCTCCTCACTCCATCTAACATCCACTGAACATTCCTGCCCTCCACTGGGTCCTGGGAACATACAATAAACACGAAAGGCAGGACCTGAGGGCAGCGTGCAGTTGTAACAGACACTGACCTTGCCCTCATGGGGCTTCCAGTCTGGGCTGCGATGGCACCAACAGAACAAAAAGTGCCAGTTTGCATGTGCTACTTCAAAGATGCCAGAGGGACTGGAGAGAGCCCTGGGGCTTGACCCGGCCTGCAGGGGCAAGGGTCAGGAAGATGCCCGCGGCTTCGCCCTCCCTGTGCACACGCCATGCCCCCTGCTCCCCCGTCTGCCCTGGGTCCCCCTGAGGTGGGGACATTCCCCTGGACAGAACAGACCCTTTGGTGCCCAGAGCCAGCCTGAGGGGCCCCGCCGACCTGGGAGGATCCCACCCTGCAGGAGGTTCAGGGGCTGCAGGTTACGGGTGTAGGGGAGGTAAGGCTGGACTCGGCACTTACATGGATCCCAAGCTGGAGTCGCCCCATCCAGGGCCACTCCAGGATGTGTCCAACAGCCCTCCAAATGTTTCACCCCGATCAGAAGCTTATTGAACTCAAAGTCAGCTCACTGTCTATTGAGCTGAGAAGGGAAAAGTACTCACTTATGGACATGCATAAAATTCCGGAAAAGACTATCAGTGATTTCACCTAAACACAGTCTACTCAGGGATTTAATAATGCAGTTTAGCTTCTGGGGAATAAAACCCTCACCTCTTTCATAACATATGAGTGTATTGCTCATTTTTCACACATTTGAATTTCATATCACACATGCCAGTTTGTAATGCATGAATTTGGGGGCTTGGCGGGAGCAGGGTCCTCATCACCAGGCCTCCCCAGGGCTTGCACGGGGCTGCCCACCTAGGAATCCCGCAGGTCTGTGGTGAGTCGAGGCTGAGATGGGGGCCGAACCCCCAGTTCCCCAAAAAGCACCCCTAGGGAGAAGGCCGCCAGATCTGGAGGCCCTGGGTCCCCCCTCAACCCTGAACCTCAAGGAACAAAGACCAGCCACCTCTCCCTCCTGCCGACATCCAGCCCCAGAAGCACGAGAAATGGGGGAAGGGCACGCAGTGTACAGTGTGGCACGGGCCCGTGGCCACCTCTCAGGAGGCCAAGGGCACCCGGGACATGGAAATTAAAAAGGAGGAGGGGAGGCCCAGCATATTAACCTCTTTAATCTTTCATTTCTGACACAGATTGTGGTCTCTCATTTCAAAGAATTTCAAGCTAATGTCTGGAGGGCAGAAAAATCTATTTCCCAATACGTGGCTGCAGCTTTTTCACCAATCGACTGGCCTTCCTAGTACAATCAGCCGAGCATTGATTTTTTTCTTTTTTTTTTCTTTCTTTCTCTCTCTCTCTCTTTTAATGCTAGAGCATCATCCAAAAATCTATCAATACAAACAACATCTTTGGAGAAAATACCAGCAGTCCCAGGCTATTTCTCCATTAGCCCCAAGGTGCTAGCCTGAGATCAGGGGGCCACTTCCAGGAGACCCGACCTGGGGTGTCCCTTCTCAGCATGTTAGACTCCCTCAGGAATCTCTGGTGTCCCTGTGTTAAAAGCCTTTATACCGCGACCCCATGAGGCTACTTAAATATAAATTCATTTTCATTAGCTAAAATTAAAAATTCAGGTCCTCAGTCAAACAAGCCACATTCAAGTGCTCAATAGCCACGTGTGGCTTGTGGCCACCGTATTGGATCACTCAGGTGTACGGTGTTCTGTCCTCAAAGAAAGTTCTGCTCTAGAACAAGGAGACTCAACATGGTTTTTCTGTAAAAACAAAAAAAGGGAAAAATAGCAGCAGGGGACAATATGTAAACAAGGAGGTAGGTGTAGCTATGTTTTAATAAAACATGACTTACAAAAATAGGCAGTGGGCCGGATTTGGCCCGCGGGCCATAGTTTGCTGACTCCTGCTTCAGGGGCCTCTTCAGAAAACTTAAGGCTCTGAAGGTCAGTTATTTAGAAAATAGAAAGGGGCACCACGGGCTGGAAACATTTCATACCTTGATTTGTTTGGGGTGGTGGTTAAATGGGGATAAGGTAATCGCTGTGCATTTTACCATATACACACTGTCTTTCAATTCTTTAACATCTTTAGAATGTTGGACTGTCTTGAGATGTCAGGATCCTGTAGGATTCCTGAGCACAGTCTTACCCCACTAAAGCTCCGGAGGTCTCTGAGTGGGCATGATGTGGGGACGTCTCCCATCTAGAACCCCCTTCACCTGGACCTTGGAAGAGTTCTGGAGCTAAGAAAAGGTTTAGCCACAATAGCAACCAAAGGACAAATCTGTTTGTCTCTGGCTTTGAGGAATGCAAGAATCCTTGAGAGAAGCAGATGCCACACAGGACTTGGAGCTCAAACCCCGGGGAGGTGTCCCGGACTCCAGTTCCCACTTTGGTTCTCTTCTTCCACATTTTGCATATTGGGTTTCTGAGCAAAAATTCACCCATGGAACACTCCTGCACAAACTACTGCCTTTTAGTCTTGGAGTCAGAGCATGTTAGCCCAGAACAAGCAGCAGTGTGGAGAGCTGAAAGCACAGATTCTGAGGCCAGGAGGCAGGGTTCAAATCCCAG
Source organism: Manis pentadactyla (assembly GCF_030020395.1). Classification (NCBI taxonomy): domain Eukaryota; kingdom Metazoa; phylum Chordata; class Mammalia; order Pholidota; family Manidae; genus Manis; species Manis pentadactyla. The sequence continues at coordinate 9,715,365 of NC_080032.1, read as the reverse complement.
TTCTAGCAGTGTGACTTTAGGGAAGTCATTTCCCCTCTCTGTACCTCTCTTTCTTCTCTGTAAAATGGGGTTGACGATTAGAACCAACTTGTAGGTTGTTATGAGAATAAAATGTATTAATGCTTGAAAAGCACTTTGAACCATATAAAACATCTCATGTTTGTTAAAGAAAAAAGACTTTGGAGCCTGCCTGGGACCACCTTCTCGTTCATGCAACAATCCTTACTGATAGAGATGCCTGGCCTTGGGAAACGGGGCATCCTGGCTAAGCAGGACAAACACCCCTCTTTGCTTACCTCGCACGTCTCCCCTATTTCTTATTGGCCAGCTGCCCCACCTCCAGGTCCCTGAAGCCAGCCCCTACGAAGACCAGCAACTCCACAGGACGCCCAGACCTCAGTCCAGAACCGGCTCTGCTCCAGGAGCTGCCAGCGTCTGATGTCCCCAGAGTGAGCTGGGACACGACAGGCCACTCTGTCCCAGACCTGGACCTGGCTGCCTTCAGCATCCCATTGCACACGGCCCAGACTCCCTCTCCCAGGAGGCTGGATCCTGCCCCTTGGAGACCCCACTGTGGGCACACAGGTGGCCTGAGGCTCTGACCCTGCAGACATTCACCTGCCCATCCATCCTGGTGGCTTCTTGCCGCTGAGGAGCCTCACCCTCTGTCAATCACTCACATGACAATGATTTATAGGACACCTACTATGTGCCAGTCTAGGTCCCCAAGTCCACAGGAAAGAAGAGATACACCAGTCTGCCCTAATGAAGTTCACATCTAGTTAGACATTCAATAAACAAGTAAAGATCATTTTACCTGGAGATCAGTGCAAAGAAGAAAATAAGTGGGCAGATTGGGAGCAGGTATGGTCACAGAAGGCTTCCTGGAGGAGCTGGCAATTACACAGAGATCCAGTGGAAGGGAAGGAGCCAGACATATGCAGATCTGGGCAAAGGGTATTCCAGGCAGAGAGGTCCATGCAAACAGTCCGTGCCCAGCAGCCCTCAGCAAGACCCTTTCCCACCTGCTCAGCTGAAACCCTGCTTTGATGTGGAGATGTAGACGACCGATCATGGACAGCACCTGGGGACCACCATCTGGGGCTGCAGCGCAGTGGTCTGGGTTCAAATCCTGTTTCAATCCTCTCCCAGCTGAGCAATCTCAGGCAAGGCCCTTCCTGGGCCTCAGGGTCCTCATTGAAAATGGAGAGCCTAATGCATCTGCCAGGGGTAGCGAGGGTCAGAGTGAGGGTGTAAAGGGCTTAGCACAGGGGTTACCAGCTAGTGAGTGGTCAACCAACATGAGCCAAGACAGAAAACCCCCGATGCCAGGCGAGGCCTGATTACAGATGTCTAGAGGTCACCTTTCAGACGCTTGTGACTTGAGACAAGGGCCAAGGAAGCTTGGGCAAAGGAAGGCTCTACTTGAAGCCACAAGATCTCTGCCAGCGGGCCAGCTCCCTCCCCGTCTGCTCCTAGCTCTGGAGGACCGGCCAGCCCCGAGGCAGCCCCAGGCGGCAGATGGGGCGAGGGGCAAGGAGTCAGGCTGGGCTGGCCACTGAGGAGCCACAAGGGAGGGCCTCAGTGCCTATCTGCTAAGTGGAAATATCAATGGAACTTGGCCCCCAGGGCTATGTGAGGGTTCGGAGGAGGGCCCAGCACCAGGCGGGCTCTGCTGAGCCTCCACAGCCCACCGCAACGCTCACAAATGTAAAAGTAGTTGTAATGTAGAAAATTTTTCCCTGAAGCTTTCTTTTCTTTTATTCAGTGAATATATGCTGAGACCCTTGGCATGTCTGAGTCCCTTGGTGCGTCTGACTCCATGTTAAGCGTCAGGTATACAAAGGTGCCCACAACAGCCACTCAAGGGCTTACTGAGCCAATGAAGAGGGTCAGCAAGGTTACAGGGGCATGTTTAAGCTGCTCAAAGAACAAACCAGAGGTTCCAAAAAGAGCAAACATTCTTCTCTGTCCTTTCGCTGGTTTGTATACTCAGCTTCACAGGAGCCAGGCCTTGGGCAGCAGGCCTTGGTGTCTGAAATCTGCCGGGGATCAAGTGGAGGGTCCCCTCCCCCAGCCCCAAATGTGGGACCTTCTGCTATGGCCTGGCCTCCAAGATGACCATATTCACCTCAAAATCTGAGTCCAAGTCCCTGGACCTGCTCTTGCCCTTGGGCAAGTCACACAACCATGCTGTACCTCACTTTCCTCATCTGCAACATAGGGGATGGTAACAACAGAAATGCCTCTGGGGCTGTCCAGGGAGCTACATGCAATGATAATGGTGATCTGAGTCCTGGAGGCTCCAACGGGAATCCCCAGCTCTCATTATTGTCTGTCTGGGGGATGATGGCAATTTCAGCACCAACATCAGCCTGGGTTCAAGGAGGAGAGACATACCCTTACATACCCCTAGCTCCAACACACTGGGTGACTACCCCACTCTGGCCATTTCCAGGTCACCCTGTGGAAACAAGGGCTCTTGGCTAAGTAGAGGTGACCACCAAGGATTCTTTCTCTTTCCTTATCATAGAGTTGTTGCTGAGAAGTGGTTGATCAGGTAGGGACTACATCTCCCAGCATGCCTTGCCGCTAAGGGTCATGTGACTAGCTCTGGCCAATAGACTGTGAAAGGAAGTAATTGCATCATTCCAGGACTGATGTGTTACCAAGTGGGTGTGTCTGCCCATCCTTTTGCCATCTGCCAGCTGAATGGAGTGGACTCCAAAGCACATGTTGAAGATGGTAGAGCCCCAGGATAGAAGGAGCCTGGGTGCCCGAATCACCACCAACCAGGATGCTAGCTGTAAACTGAGACATTAGTGAGAAACTTATTGTGTTAGACCATGGAAGCATCAATTTTTTCTGTTCACATAGCCGGCATTGCCTTAACTATTACATACACATTATATGTGAGGGTTTTTTTCAGTTGTATATATTCAGCAAACTTCTAATATCAATTATACAAGCTACTAATTTTTTAGCATTTAATTTGTGCCAAGCACTGGGCTAAGTCTTTTGCACATGTTTTCTTCTTTATCTTAACCACAGTTCTAAACACTGGGCTCATAGGATTATTAGTATTCTCACTTATAGATGAGGAAACAGACTCAAAAACATCCAAAAACATGCCCAGAGTCACTGGCTAATAAGTAGAAGTGGCTAGATTAGAATCCAGAGTTGACCTTCTGAATTACTGCCCTCCACGGCCTCCTGGAACCCACCGAGGTAGAAATTACAAGGCCTGATTTACCAGTGAGGACATGGAGGCTGGCAGGGCACCAATACCTTGGCCATGGTCACAAAACTAGTAAGTGGAGGGGCCTGGCTTAGAACCAAGTTGTCTGGCTCCCAGTCTAGTGTCTCTGCCTTACCCATCCTGCTGCATCAGTTCCCTCTCCAGTGAGCATTGAAGCCCTGTCCTTGTTTCTATCCACCAATGTTACAGTGTCATGGCTGAAGGCAAAGTTGGCATCCAAAGAGCCTGTTATGATGCTAAATAAATTTTTCTCTTGGCAGTCTTGGCACTTATTAAGCACCTGGGAGGCTGTTAGTGCCTTGTGCTGTCCAAAACACTCTTAATTATTGTCTAATCAAGATATCTTTCACTGTAGAAAGAAATAAGACAGGAGAGAAGGGGAAATGTACATGCACACAACTTCCAGGCCCTTGCTGTGCATTTCCCCTTGGCCATCACATCTTCTGAGTCTCAGTGAGGGAAGGGGGTAAAGAAATGATGGAGGGAAATTGTCTCTGAAAGGGGTTAACTCTCACCCAGCAATCCCACTTTATGGACTCGATCTGGAGGTAAGCTGGAATGAGTAAATGGTGAAGATGGACTTATAGGGAGGCTCATCATGATATTTTTGGTCATAGTGAAAAATTGGAAACATATGAAATGCCCACTGACAGAGCATGGGTTAAATAAACCGGTACATCCATGTAAGGGAGTACTATGCAACCATTTAAAAGAATGACCTAGAGCCATATGGGTGGATATGGAACAATCTGCAGAAAAAGCAGGATGTAGATCCATGCTTCCATTTGTAAAAAACAAAAAGACATTTATTACCATTACCAACATTTATTAAGGGCTTCATATACTCTATTTGACATAGTCACATTCATTGCCTCACTTAATCCTTGCAAGAATCCTATGATGTAGGAACTATTATCATCCCAAAGTTATAGATGACAAAACTAAGGCTCAGAAAAGTTCTGTAATGAGTACCCCAGGGTCACATCTTTAGTGAGTGGCGTGGCTGGGATTCATAGCCAGGAAGTCTGAAAGCTACTGCTAACCATTAAGCCACACTGCCTCCTCAGACAGAAACAAGCATAATGACTGACAAGAGATTCTCATTTCTTTGAATTGGGTGAAAAGGGGAGGGGCAGAGCATTGCTGGGCATCAAGGAGGTCAGGTTTTAGCAGCCATATGGGAACAGGAGGCAAAGTATTTGGATTGAGAACTCCTACCTAAAACCAGGAAACCCAAAGGCAATTTCCAAAGGAAGGATGAAGTAGGAAAAAAAATATTATGTGTCGGCAAAGAGCAACAACAAGGAATTTTGTCTGTCTTGGCTTGGGCTCAGAGTAAGGAAAAAATTTTCCTTAAAATTTTATAACCACGGACCTACAATCACATCAGTTTGGAGTTTAAATTTGTGCTGCCCGCATGGAAGGGAACCTCCGAACTGAGACCAGCGATGACGATATCATGGCAAATCAGGAGAAGCAAATGCTAAGCCTCTCTGGAGGGTGCCAGTCATACCCTCAATCATGAACCTGGGCTTCCCACAGATTTGCCATGCCAGAGATGAGCTTGCAATCACAAATCACAAAACATACGAGTAAACAAACCACCATAAAAAAATGCCTGGAAAGACACAGGAGGAACTGGTAGGAGTGACTGCCTTTGAAGAGTAGTAATGGGGGGATAATGTGGAGCAAGGCTGTGGCTTTTTATTTAACGCACATCTAAGACAGGTTGAGTTTCATAGAGTAATGAGTCTATAATGGGTTTTGTTTTTTTTCAAATAAGAGATATTCCAGTCGAGAAGAAAGGAAGGAAGAAAAGAAGCAGATAGGGAAAGAGGGAGGGAGAAAAGCTAGCTTTTGCAGCCCAGGCCCCCACCTCTCAGATTCCTCCTTTCACCCCTGCCAGCTACAGCTGTGGCCGCTGGCCCTGGTGATGCTTCAAAGAGCTGGGATCCTTCCCATTGGCCAAGGATGTTTTCATGTGTAGTGATCAGCCAGTTCATCAGAAATTCATAGTTGGGGTCCATGTCCCCAAAATGCCCCCAACAGAAGGGAGTCCCTACTTTAATTCCTCTGCTGGCATTAACCCATCACCAATATCTTTGTTTCTACCTCTTAAATATTCCTCAAGCCCCACCACCTTTCTCCATCTCCAATCCCTTCTCTGTCCAGAGCATATCTCAGGCCAGGCTCAGAACACAGGGCTCCAGGCTCTTCTGCTGAACCCACCAGCCCATCCTCTCAAAATGCAAATCAGATTACTCTCCTGCTTGAAAATGTTCCAGTGGTTTCCCTCGGCTCAGAGTAAACTACAAGTTCCTGGGAGACACAAACCGCTTTTTTGCCTCGAAGTTCCTTTTCCTGCTCCCTTCTGCCTATGGAGGTCTTCACTCTCTACAGCTCCTAGGAGCTCCCTTCTGTCTCCTAGATTGGATGTTGCCCAAGTTCATGAATGGCTGATTAGAGCCCACAGGTCTTTAAAATTTACTCAGCTGAGTTTTGTTTTTCAACACTGCTGACACTTTGATTTTAGAACTTCTGACCTCTGTAACCGTAAGGCAATAAAATGTGTGTTGTTTCAAGCCACTTAAGTTTGTGGTAATTTGTTACAGCAGCCACAGGAAACTAATACAGGGCCCCCCTCCTGTATTCCTCAGACTTGACCATCTCTGTGTTCTCTAGAGATGTCCAGCCTCAGCACCACTAACCTGAGGGCTTGTCTGGACATGCAGAAGGCACATGAGAAGTGCTGGGAAACTCATTGCTCTGGGAGCTGGTGTATGAACACCCCCGGCTCCCTCCCCCTACACTGGGCACAACCCAAAGGGACATGTTCCACAGATCCCCAAGGCCCCCCCAGGCCAGAACTGCAATCACCCACCATGATAACTGATTCTCCCCATCTCACTGCTTCACTCCTAGAATCATCTCTTAAACAAATCACTTGCCTTTCTAGAATCATCTCTCAAACAAATCACTTGCCTTTGAATCCTTATCTCTGAGCAACCCAAACCACGTCACTGTTTGCTCTCTCACCGTCCCCTCCCCTCCCAGCACCTAGAGTAACTGTAACTCCATGTCTTTCCACTGGGACCATCAGCCCCACCAGGCAGGGCCACATCTGGCTCATTCGCAGTGTGTCTCTGGAGCCTGGCACAAAGCCTGGCTTGCTGGGTATGCTGGATAAATGTTTGTTGAGTGGCTGACTGAATAAATCAGCTTTTTAGAGAGAGCTGAGAATCCTCCGGAAGGCGCAAGGTGCTCACACTGCCAACAGCTTTCTAAGTAGTCCTTTGGGGCTGCTTTAATGGAGCCCCAGTTCGTGTTACAATTAGCGGCCTCCATTTGCATGCAAATGATGAAGGTGCCAAAATACCAGGGGGGTGGGGAGTTTGTTCTCCTAAATGGATCAAACGCACCCTCTGCAGCCATCACCCACTTGTACAGACCAGGCTTCCTGACCTCTGTGGATAGTTCAAAGCCACCCAAGCAGGGTCACCCAACTCCTGAAGAGGGGCCCCCAGAAATGGGCTGACTCTGCCACTGGCTTCCCTGCGCTCTTGAGGAAATCTCCTGGAGGCACTAGGCGGCTTCCCACCTCCATGCCTTCTGGCAGGCTGTGCCCCCCAGTCTGGAATTCCTTTTGTGCACCCAGAAACCAGTCATTCATCTTTCCAGGCTCACCTCAAACAGGACCTCTCTAGGCCTTCCTAACTTGGACAGCCCACCTGAGCATCTCTGACGCCTACTGATTTGGGTGTCTTGGCCCCCATCCTGGGGCAGGAACCCTATCCACTCCTCCCCATCCCCCAATGCCTGGCACACAGTAGGTGCCCAATGCTTGCTGACATATACAGTTTCCCGTCCTTGGCTGTGAGCCTGAGAGGTCTGGAGGTTCACCCCACACCCCTGCCCCCAGCCCAGCAGCTGGCCACAGCTAGAATCTCAGAGACTGAAAACAAAGCCCTGGGAAGATTCCTAGGTGTTTCCAGAAGGAGAGAAAAGGGATGAGGAGGAATAGCCAAAGGGCTGGGACAGCTGGACCAAAGACAAGCCCCACCCAGTCCCATATTCCAGGCCCCAAGCCGGCACTGGGCACCCCACTTTGTGTACCATTGACACCACAGATCCTGGTCACAAGCTTCTGCTCCATGACGTTTGCAGGGCTCAGAGTATGGGGGTGTGATGATACATTTCTCCAAATCTCTGAACTAATAGATGAAGATAGCAACTCTGGGTTCTGGATTCAGGACAGGGATGGCCTCAGCAAGTCCGGGTCTTCCCCCATCAGGGGTGTAACCTCAGACAAGTCCCATGAGCCAGGGCCGCTCAACTGTAAGAAGAGACACACTCCATATCCACCTCCTGGCCCCGTGCACCCTCGGCGGGACCCCGCCTGGCTCATCTCAGCCTCCTTGCAGGGCAGCTCCAACAGTGCAGTGAGATGCACCTGGGAAGCGCTCACCAGGACCTGCAAAACTGGTCCTATCGGCATGCATCTTGTGAACACCTCCTGGGTGCCAGGCACCATGCTAGCCAGAGCCGAGTACACAGGAGGGAGGGGCAGGTCCCCGAGAGCCTGGCAGACAGGTCAGAAATTTGGGGTTTAAGTTTAAAGACAACAGGAAGCCCAGAGAACGCTTTAAGCAAAATTGGAACCCACCATGGGAGGTGCTCAAAGCAGATGTATCCTCATCTTGGCATCTGTGGGCATCTGGTCTTTTACCACCAAATGACCCTGCCCCCCCTTTCCTGCAGGGAGCTGCTTATAACTTTTGAATGTTCCTGGCACACTCTCAAAAGCTAGAATCTTCGGCCACCCTGTCAAAAGCAGTACACCCTTCAAAACAACACTGAACAAGTCAGGGATGGCAGTGAGAACTACAACCCAGTGGAGCAAAGAATTCCTGGTCATCACACTGTGCGCTGGGTCACCATCTGAGTAGAAGGTGCCCTGCCCCACCCTGGTTCTCTTATATTTTCCACAGAAAGTTCTGGCTTATTCCAGCAAATGCACCATCTTTCTTGGGGTCAACTGAACATTGGACTTCCCCTCCTACCAGCTTCTCACACAAGGTGGTCCTTGCTACTGACCCAACCTGCTCCGTACGTGCCATGACAAAGCCAGTTTGGCCAAAAGGAGACCTCCTGGGAAAGGGTTTCCCGCCATCTGCTGATGGCCAGTGACTTGGGCATCACAGGGGTCCCTGTTCTTCTTCCCCGTGGGACCCCAGCTCGGATGGGTGAGCTGTCGCCAGGTCTCTTCCTCACCAGGACCTAGAAGGTTTGCCTAGAGAGCTGGGGAAGAGTTGAAGCTCTCTGAGCCGGTGAAGATGGGCACACTCATTCTGGAATGATTCTATCAGCAAGTGTGTCAATGGCACGGCCTCCGTCAGATTTCTCCTCTCAGCCATGCTCTTCGTGGCTCTGTGCTTGCTGACGCTGCCTACCTCATCTTCCTCCATATCCCAGCTTGCCCTCCCCATTCCAACTTCCCCAAACCAGACGTCCCCTTCTCCGGGAAGCCCCTCTATCTGGAGTCCACCTATGATGCTGGTCTGTCGTGCAGGTCCCTCTCCCCCACTGGGCAGGGAGGTCCTCCAGGGTGGGAATTGGGTCTCACACTCTCACAGTCTGCCAGCTTCCAGGAACAGCAGTTTATGGTGCCCCACTCCTTAAACTCCTGAACCTCCGTTTTCTTAACTGGAGAATGGGATCATCACACCCACCTCCCAGCTTTGTGGGGAGAAGAAAACAGGCCAAAGAAGCTCCACACAGAAGGTGCCAAGGGCAGGAGAAGTGACTGGCCGCCCCCACAGCAGCCTGGGAGGCCAGAGCGGTGCCAGCCCCCACCTCGGTGAAGTGGGGATGGCATCTGTGTGCCTTGGTCCCCTGCTGGGGAAAAAGACAAGTAGAAGCACAGACTGTGGGTCACCTGCTCCTCCAAGCCACCTCCCTCTGCTGCCCTCCGCACCCCCGCAAGGCGGCCCCTTGCCAGGTTAACTCAATCCCCTCATACCACACAGGTCAGGGGCCCAAAGGGAGAGCCTGCCCCAGCCAGGGGCCAGCTGTCCTCACAAAAGTCACGAGGCTCGGCGTGGGTGGAAACTGAGCTGGGGAGGAGCCGGGCTTCCTGCCCTCGTCCTGGCCACGCCTGAGACAGAGCTGGGACCCCCATTCCCAAGCATCTCCTGGGCCCGGGCTTCCCAAACATCACCTCAAATCCCTACCCCGGCCCAGCGAGGTGTGTACCTTTAGTGTCCTCACACTACAGATGGGGAAACTGAAGCTGGGTGTTCCATGACAAGCCAAGGTTTCACAGCCCATAAGTGGGGTGCCAGGATTTGAACCCACATCTGTAGGGCAGTCCTATCCTCGTGACCTCAGTGTTTTTGGCCTGGAGACGTCCTTCCACGCCACCACATTCGGACTGTTTATTCTGTGTGTGCAGCGAGGAAGCCTTTGAGAAACAACAAAGCCACGGTTCTCATCAGGGCCCCTTGGGGTGTCCTCCACTGGGTCCAGGGGCTCCTGTCCAGCCAAGCCACCCCCATAACTCATGGCCCGGTTGGGGAGACTTGTGCCAGAAGACTGATCCCTGTTGCCCCACTGCTGCCTGGGTAGGGTCAGGACGAGACCAGAGCCACCCTCCCACCTGGCGACCTGCGTCCATCGAGGGCCTGCTATGGTCACTGCCCAGGGAGTAGCTCCAGGCACTTCCGGTATGTGCCTCCTGTGGTCCCACTTCCCAACCTTTATGCCCTCGTGGCCTTCCTCATTCTCTCAGCAAACAGCCCCTGATCCCCAGGGACAGAGCAGGGCACAGGATGAACACAGTCCTTTCTCTATTATCACATGCAGGAGACAGACGATACACAGTAAGCCAAACAATCACTAAATAAGTAAAGGTTGCACAGAGTACGGGAGAAGTGGAATACGCACCAGGTAGAAAGTGTAGCATGTGAGGCAGCCGGGGGGCTGGGAAGGCTGCCTGGAAGAGGAGGCCTAGGAGCTGAGAGCTTAGACATGGGAAGAGCTGCCATGCAAAGGGCTGGGGGATGAGCATGGATAGAGGGGTGGGCTGAGAGGAGGGTTTGGCTGCCCCCCCATAGAGTGGGGCTCCATCAAGGTGATTCTCAGTGTCTGCTTGACCTTTTGCCGTTGGACCACACCATCCTGCGGCAGCTGGTCTCATATTGCAGAGCGGTTTATAGTTTCCAGGGCGTGCTCCTACTCGGCCCTCTAGCTCCTCACATCTGCCCTGCAGAGCACAGATGAGGACACTGAGGCTCAGGGAAGAACGTGTCATCCAGGGTCACACCGCCAGGTGTCCCCCTCCTAGCCCAGGCCCCTGCCCCAGGAGGGGGAGGCCGGAGGGCCCCTGCTTGCACCCCTTCCGGGCCCGCCGGCCTCCCAGGAGGGGAGGCAGCTGGGCACCAATCCATATATAACCTACTTCACGTGCCTTCCCTGCATTAATAAATGGGGAACCGAGGGGTCGTAAATCCTGGACCTGCCAATGTCCCCGGGACCAGCTCTTTCTCCGGCCACGCACTAGTACTTTTTACAACCCATTAATTAGTCCCTCTAATAAAGTTTGACAAAATGATAACTTGCCCATGAAAAGTGTTGTAATAAATACATTTTCCCTAACTTTCAAGCATTCGAGCATGGCTGCCTCATAAACCCTGCGCCATGGTTCACTGCCTTATTGTCTCTCTATATTTCTCCATCACTATGGAAGTTCAGGGCCTGGGGCCTCCTGCACTCAGGGTAGCCTTGGGACTGACTCCAGGCACCCAGTCCCTCCAGGGAGACAGTCCTGGGTGGTCCCTCCCCAGCTCACAGACCTGCAGTGGCTCCCACCTCCCAGAACTGGGGCTCCTCACTCCAGTCCCATCTGCCTGAGTCCTGCTCCATCCATGTGGCATCTGAAGGAACAGCCTGGACGCTATGTTTTCTTCAAATGGATTCACTTCAATAAATTTATTTTGCAAGGAACTTTTATATCATCATTACAGAAAACTGGGAGAGCAGTATGACAACCCCTGAAATGGAAATAAAAATGGATACAATGAAACAAACAGGATGTCATTAAATCCCAGGCAACCAGGACTACTGTTTGCCTAACACTCCGGGCTCGAGGCTGCCTACTCTCTCTGCTGCAAAGGGAGGTTGGCAGGGGCTAGAGAGGCGTTAAAGATACACGTGCATCAAGGTGAGACTCTCCCCTCGGGGCAGACAGAGGGTCTGAAAAAGAATTTCGAGAAGAACCATCTTCTCCCTCAGAGAGTCTCTGCAGTTGAACACCACATCCCTGTAAGAAAGCCAGGGGGATTCTGTTTAGCAGCTGGGGTGGCACCCAGGTGGGGCTGTGGCTGGAGGCCCCATCGGGAAGGAAGTAGGGGCATCACCAGCCCAGTGTGTTTCAGATCAGTAACAGGAGACCGCGTTCTTCACATGTTATAGGAGTCAAGAGAACAGCCATTGTTCATATGACAGAGTAAGAAGCCCAAGGTGTGGTTGGCAGGGAGCAGGGTGGAGGGGTATCAGGGTTCACGCTCAGCCCTCCAAGATTGTATGTGCGTCCCCCACCCCGCTCCCTGAAGGAGAACTTAGAACCACTCCTAAGCTTGACATCAGATCTTGGCTGACCCCGAGCTGCGTGGGGCTCTCAGATTCTAGGCCCAGGTGCTCTTAGGCTCCCTCGCCCCCCACACCCGCCTGGCTGTGACACCAGGTCTTCACCACAGGGACCCCAGCCTTTCTCACTCGTGTCACCTAGTGTGATGACTGGGATGGAGGGTTATTACTCTGTTGTTTCAGCCCCTGACCCTGCACAGAAAAGAGATTCAGGCAATGTTGCTTGAATGAATGACTGAGGGAGAATGGGCCGTCTGATGGCTAGTCATCCTCATTTCACAGATGAGCAAAACAGGGCCCAAGAGAAAAAATGACAGGCCCCAGTGCCCAGGGAGCCTGGAGCCAAGCTGAAACACCAGGGTGCCATGCTGACACCTGCCCAGCACTCCTTCTCCTGCAGCCACAAAACCACCAGGGATGTTTCGGCTCCCATTGCTGCTCACATCTCAGGCCTCAGCCCCCAGGAGCCCACCTGGACAGGCAGGAACTTCCTACTTCTTTGTCCTCCTCAGAAATTTGCAAATTCACCAAACCAGCACTGCCCACTGGTAACCCACAATTGCTGACACGGGGAGCCCAGCCCCGGGCCCAGGTGCCTGTCCGTCACAGTGATGGCCTTGAGCTCCATGGGCCCCACTGATGGCAGGCGCCCTGCTCACAGCTGCTCCAAGTGCCCCAGTGGTCACTGCTCATTTGTCACAGCTGCACCTCTCAACAATCCTTCAAGAAGAAAATAATTGTGCCATTTGAACCGGTACACCAACTAAGGTTCCAAGAAGTGAACATGCCAGGCCCAGGCCGAAACACTCTGGTTCCCCTCTCCAAAGGGCAATCGCTGGGCTTGGCCCTGATCTAAGGCTCTTGCACCTGAGGAGGGACTTGTCTGCCACCCAGTGCCTCAAATCCCACCAGTAGTCTCACCCATTTAACGTAGTAGCTTTAATGTAGCAGCAAGGGAGTCTAGCAGAGTGAAAAGAGCATTGGATTAAGGAAATTAAAACCTGGATTCTGGTGGTACTTGTGCTGTCAATCATGACCAGCTGTCCTGGGCCCAGCATTCCAGGAGTAGAGATGGGGAGGGTGTTGGACTACAGCATAGCCCCCCACAGTGTGGGGGATGTGCCCTGAGAGGTTATTTTAGGGGGACATGTGGAACTGGCATTAAGAATTACCTAACGAAAACACTGCTTCCTTTCTGATCACATTCCCAATTCTAAACAAGAAGAAAATCTCAGTTTGGTGCTGATGTGTCTTTACCACCTCCCCTTTGGCTACCTCTCTTTTTAATAGAAAACAAACAGGCTTCAGTCTCAGAGCCTTGTGCTTCTCTATTTTCATTGCATTTCAGTTTGCATTGCACTGCATTTCATCTATTTAGGGCAAGTGAAAAACGCACAACCCATTTACGATACCAGTATAAAGTGTCCTCTTTAAATGCATTCCTTTAACTTGAAAGAATGAGTTGATATAAAGAAAAGCACTGAATACATGCGGGCATCAGTGGACATGAAATTGGGAAACTTGCAAAGCGGAAGGTGAATGGCAGATGTGGGGAAGGCCCCAGCCGAGAGGCTTTCTTGGGGCACGTGGGGGCTGCCAGCTGGGCGGCCTGCTCATCATTAACAATCCCCGCTTCACAGTTTATAAAAGCTCTTGCCAGGCACAGTCTCAGGTGATGCATCCATGCCAAGGGACCCCACTTTACAGGGTCTTGCCCGTGGCTGCACCCTATAATCCTCACGGGCTGTAGTGGGCATTCCAGAGACATCATTAAATTGTGCTGTGTATGTAGCCTGAGAGCAAGGCATGACCTGAGCCCCACGGGCCAGAGGAGGAGAGGAAGGCTCACAGAGGCCGGGGGACTTGCCCGAGGTCATAACCCCGTGTACGAGTGCCCTGCAGCCGAGCACAAACCGGGGCTTCAAACCTATTCTCTCACAGTCCTGCAAACCAGAAGTCTACAGTCAGGTGTCAGTGGGGCCAAGGGCTCTGGGAAGGAGGCTTCCTTGCCTCCACCCCCTCCCGCTAGCTCCATATGCTCCTTGGTTTGTGGCTGCGTCCCTCCAGTCTCTGCCTGTCTCCATGTGCCTTCCCCTCTGTGTCATCCCTCCTTCCAAGGACACTTGTCATTGGATTTAGGACCCACCCTAGTCCAGGCTGATCTCATCCTTAACTACATCTGCAAAGACCTTTGCAGAATAATCACATTCACAGGTTCTGGGACATTTTTTGGAGGAACCACCAGCCAACCCACCATGAGTGGGGTCAGGATTGATAGTCAGAATGGAGTGTTCTTGTTTTCTCCACTCTACACACACACACACACACACACACACACACACACACACACACACACGCACACACACACACACACACACACACCCCTGTCCCCTGCCTGTGCCACCCTGGGCTGCCCATCCCGCTGCCCTCACACACAGGGCCAGCTCTCAGGGCTGCCTGGGCCCCGCACAAGTCTGCACTCCCGTTTAATTAGGACGGAAGACTGAGCTCTGCTCAGTGGCACCAGCGTCAATGCACCCACCTGCCTGGGGACCCTTCTCTTTGAGGAAATTTATGGTCATAATTTAGCAGGTGAATTACGGCTGTTGGCACCTGAGCTATGAGAGTTGCCTGGGCACATTACACCCACCCGCTGGTGCCCCTTGATGCCGGAGCCACCCTCACAGAGCCCGTAAGACAGGAGGTGGCAGAGAATGGGGGCCCCCAGGAGAGCCATGGAGCCCCCAGGACTGCGGTGGCCTCCAGAGCTGGGTTCCCACCCAAGAGCTACCCGGCTGGGCGAACCATGAGGGGTCGTGTGCCCGTCCCAGGTGCCAACGGCCTGGTGACACCAAGCGCAGTGCACGGAGCAGCAGCATTTGTGTAGCATCTACAGGATGGTTAGAAATGCAGAAACCTGGGATGCCACACTGAATGTAGGCCTGCTTGTCAGTAGCGCCCGCCCTGGAGAAGAGTGAGCAGTCAGGGCTGAGAAGCACTGGCAGAAGGCACAGGCCAGAGCCCAGCCCACGCAGGCCCAGGGCGCCTATGAATGCAGACAGCCCCCACGGTCCGTGACACACTCGTGAGCACACACATGTGCCTCCCACCCCCACAGAGACACACCACGCTCTGCTCCACCACCCCCTCACCGCCCCAGCGTGCATACATTTCACACATGCACAGAAGCACGCGCTGCCGGCTGCCCACACACAGCACACACTCCTCGTGTACCAGCGCACCTCCTGTGCTCCACTCCCGGACGTGCCGCCCATGAGGGGATTTCTGGCAGCTGAGAAGGAAGGCTGGAGGCTCCTTTCGCATGCATTCATTCATTCATCAATTGTTTACTAGCCAGCACCTGAGTGCCAGGTGCTTACCAGGTGCCTGTGTGCGTAAATGAAAGTGGAGATGAGAAAGGAGGAGTCGCTGGCCTCCGCTGGGTCTGACTGATGCACATACACAATGGCGGGGTGGTGGGGGGGAACCTCTCAGCCTGTGGGGAGAGGTGGACCAGAGAGACTTCCCATAAAGAGACCTGAGCTGGATCTCAGTGACTAAGTAGGAATGTCCTCGGTGGCAAAGTGAGGAAGGGCGTTCCTGGCAGAGGGGACAGCAGAAGCCAAGGCCACATAGATGGTGCAAGGTGGATGCTGTGCCCTGATGGGAGGCAAGGCTCCTAACCAGGATTCGACCCTCCCGTTCTGGCAGGCCAGGCCACCAGCTGGGTCACCCTCATCTCCTCCTCAGACCCCAGCAGCAGCCTCTTCATGAGCTTTGTACTGGACTCCAGTCTCGCTCCTTCCAGACCCATCCACCTCCCTTGGAGCCGCAGGGATACTCCTGAGGCAAATCTGATCATATCACCCTCTGCATATTCCCTACCTTGGCTGCCTAGTGACCTCGGACTAGAGACCAAACTTTCCACGGCCCTTAAGTTCTGTCCTCTCTTGTCGTATCTGCCATGCTGTTTCCATCATCCCCAGAGTGTGTGTCTAGCTTCCTTCCCTTTCTGTGTGCTGTTCCTTCTGTCTGAGAGACCCTTTCCCAATTCCATTCTCCATCTATCAAACTCCTACTTACCCTACAAAACCCATCCTGCCAAAGATGTCCTCATTCACAACACCTTGTCTGACCTTTCAGCCTAAGAGGTGCCTGGGAAGGGAGCCTCGGGCCACAGTGGTTTCCTAGAGGAGGACAGGCTCTCTTCCCCCTTCCTCAGTGACCTCCGCTCCCTCCCATGATGACAGACCAGCTGCTGTCCACCCAGCTGGAGACCAGGACATGGGTTTTGCCAGCTCTGCTCTGTAAAATTGCCCTCTGTAGCTATTTTCAGCCTCCCTGTGCTTGGTCGAGGCAAAGATGCACTCAGAAGTGAAGTCCCAAATTAGGTTGCTTGGAATTCTGACCCAGCACAGTGAACAGATCCCAAACACTGTTAATTATGTTTCCCGTGGCCAGTGTACACAGAAACCGATCGATCCACCCCGCGCTGCCAATTATGGAGGCGCTGCAGCATCAAGACTCCTTGGGGGGGGCGGGGAGGCTTGGGCACCAGCGGTGGGTGGGCCTCCAAGGACTTCCTGCAAAGCTTCGCATAGACCCACCAGCCTGCCTTTGAGGCGTGGCACCCGCAGGCTCAAGCCGGACAGAGCTGGGCTCTCAGACACAGAGAGCAGGCGGCCATGAGAACCCTTCACGTGGAAGGAAGCACATGGCCTGATTCTGTGGGTGCTGTGGTACATGAGCACTAGAGTCAGAGGTGTGTGTGTGTGCACGTATGTGCAGAAGACATAACCTCAGGTGCACGTGTGTAAGTGTGTGCAGGGGCATGCCTAGAGAGATGCACATTTAAAGGCATGAGTGTATATGTTCATGTCTGAGAGCTGGTGTCCTTGTGAGAGGGGGTGGGTGTAGGTGGGGACCCAAGTGAGCATGTGAATGCGTGTGAAAATAAAAGTGTGCCCGCGGGTGTGGGGGGCAGTGAGACAGTGAGCATGAGGGTGACAACATCCCTGAGGCGGTGTGTTTGTGGGTGGGAGGGTGGGCTAAGTGCCGGAGCACATGTGTACAACTGAAGAGGCAAGTGTGAACAAAGGCAGTGTGTGGTTCAGGACGTGTGTGACAGGTGTAGGCAGGAGGGTGATCAGTACTGTGCACAGGTAGTGGTGAGAGTGGGCATGTTGGTGAGAGGTGTGTGAAGGTGCGTGGGAACACTGATCAACCGTATTCTTAGGCATTGATCTTCCCTGCCCCTTCCTGAGGAGGGACCCTGCTTCCTGACGTCCATCAGGACCACGTAACTTGCTCTGGACAATGAAACGCCGAATTTAGAGGGTTGGCATAGAAGGCAAAGTGCGAGGTGCCTGGGAAAGTGCCTGAAAAGCATAAAGCAAAGGTAGGCAAAATTTCTCAATAAAGGGCCAATTAACTCTATGCATTGTGGGCCATAAGGTTTCTGTTGCTTGTAGCACAAAAAGAACCACAGACCATACATAAATGAATGGCCATGGCTGTGTTCCAATAAAACTTTATCTGTTGGGCTGTGGTTTGCCAACTCCTAATTTAAAGTAACATGCAGATACCAAGCCCTCCTTAGCATTCCTGACCCATCTTCTTTCTTAACTCTCCCCACTTTCTTTATCTCCATACCCCACAGGAAAACAATGTCCTTTCTGGGCACCCATTTTAGAGATGAGGAAACAAGGACATTAAAAGGGGAAGACTCACACTTATTATATAAAAAATAAAAATAAATAAATAGAAACACTCAAGTGGGTATTTTTTTTAACTACTTATTGAAGGTATGAATGGGCCTTGGAGATACAAGCTACAGATAATACTCATGCTCCAAACTGTTGATCGCATACCCGTGGCAGACATTGCTAATCAACCCCAGAATGCTTTTCTGTGAAGCATTGATTTGGGTTCTCAATTCTCAAGTCAGCATCCCTCACAGCCACCTCCAATCAATATAGACTCATAAGAGGAAGTGGGGTTTAGCTCATCCTACTTATTTTGTGGATGAGGAAATTGAAGCAAAAGGTCTCCTGAGGAGTCTATGTGGCCCAGCCGGTGCCCTCTGGCTGCCTGCTTCACCCAGCCTCTCCAGAAGCTTCGGGGAAGGCCTCATCCAGCTGGGCGGGAGGGGGTGCCAGGGAGGAGCACAGCTGGGCAGCTGGCATGGGCTCATCTCAGCCCTTCCCAGCCCATCCAGGCTGTGATCGCCACTCTGGTGACGTCCCTTCTGCTCTCCGCACGCCTGCTCCCCACAGCTGCTCTTTTGAAAGCCCTGCCTGGGAAGCTGTAGATGCATCTCTCTGTTCCCTTTTCAGACTATTGTCCTCTCATTGGCGCCAGCCGTGTTCTTCTCTTGGCCACTTAATTAACAGTATTATTAGTGCTGAGAGGAAAGAGTCACTCTGATCCTTTCTCATAGCAACTCGCACTTGGGAGTTTGAGCCACAGGCAGACAAGAAGCAGAGGCTGGTGCCAGGAGAGGCCCCTCTTCCCACCTCCAGGGACCCTTACTTGCCAGTGCTCAGCTGGACTGCTTGGGCCACCTCCCTGGGACAGCCACTGAGGGCCTGTGAGAAGGGTCGGTGGGGAGACGGCTTGCAACACACCTGTCTGGAAGCACCCCAGCCGGAGTGATAAACCCCGTTCTGAGCTATGGGTGCAGGTTAAGTCTTTGCAGAGAGACGTTAGGGCTCTAGCCCTTGGATGGGCTCAGAGCCCAACAGTGTCCTGACCACCTCTGCGCAGAGAAGGAGCAGAAATAGAAGGAAAACATGCCCAGCAGCTGTGTGACATTGGGCCAACCCACTACCATGTCTGTGCTCAATTTCTTCTGTGCAGAAAGTGTTTATGATGCATGTGCTCCAGGGCTAAGCCACCCATGTATACCATCTCACCTGTGGTTTGCTCTGGTAATCTCCTGCTACATAATGGATCACCTTAAAACTTAGTGCCTTAAAGCAATAACAAGCATTTAGACTGCCTATGAGTCTGGAATTTTTGTGGGACTCAGCAGGGATAGCTTATCTGCTTCCCATAGCATCAGCGGAGGCAGAAAAACTATGGAAAAATGGATCCAAAATAGTTCATTCACATGACTGGCAGGGTGATCCTGGCTGTTGGCTAGGGGCTCAGCTGGGCTGTACATGGGGGGGTCTCCATTCATCTCCACAGGCTGCTTGAGCTTCCTCACAATATGGTGGCCAGGTTCCAACAACGAGCATCCCAAGAGAACCATGCACAAATGCATGGCATTTTTGTGACCTAGTCTCAGAAGTCAGAGCATTACCTCCGCTGTACTCTGCTAGCTGAGGCCATCACAAATGCCACCCAGGTTCAAGGTGGGGGGACTCCACCTCTTGATAAGGATGTGGTGAGGTTCTACAAGGATGTGAGGCATGGGAAATACTGTGACCATCTTTGGAAAACAGTCTGTCACATTCTTCAAACAACGGTGAGGTAGGTACGATAATTATTCCATTTCACAGAAGAAATGAGGTTCAGAGAAATTAAGTAATTTTCCAAAGTCACCCAGCTAAGTGGTTGAGCAGAGATTTAAACATATACAGTCTGACTTCAAAACTTACAGTTTTCAAACATTTTATTTTTCTTTTCAGCTACAGAATATTTCTTCCTCATAAAAGCTTCCAGAAGAGTTCTGTGGAAGACAAGGGGAAGAAAACAGAGTGAGTGAGTTTGCTGTGTTCCCCACACTTTCAGGAACTTAAGATTCCAAGAAACGGTTTGAGAATCTGCAGGGACGCTGCTCCCCAAGTCCCACCCGGCAGCAGGACACCCTGCTCTGTCACCCAGCTGGCCTGCCTGCGCTCGACCCTCTGCCCCACTGTCTCGTCTTGTGAGCCTCCTGAATCACTGAGCCTCCTCCACATGAATCCTAGCAGCCCCAGTTGCTTCTCCTTGCCCCCAACTCCCATCCCATCCCCCAGGTCTTATTGGAGGTGATGTTCAAAACAAACAGCAGCCAGCCACGTAAGGGAGGTTGGAGGAGGCATGGTCTGAATGGAGGGGTCAGCGAGCACGGAGGCTGGGAGGGCAGAGTAGCTGGGCCACAAATCATGAGCCGGAAGCAGCATGAGCTCAGGCTGGCGGGAAGGGCAGGGGCAGGGACTGAGGGGCTGGGGGGACAATGGGGTGCAGAAACATAGAAGGGCTTTGCGCAGGAAAGAGCCATGATTGCATCTGGCCTTTGGGAAGGGGCCTCTAGCCATGGTATGGACCAGGGCTTGACCGGAGGTGCTGCACTGAAGGGGGTCTGGCCACCCTAGGGCTGGAGGGTGGGGGCAGCACCATCAGCCCTCGAGGCCCAGTGGAGGTGGAAGGGCAGCTGGGACTCAGGCTGGGAACAGAGTGGATGATCGGTTCTGGCGGGGACCACCGTTCCTGCTTCCAGGACACCCCCAACAAGACAGCTCCCTGGGACAGACAAGCCTGCGATGTGAGGACGAGTGAGTGACTCACCGGAGCCCCGCCCCAGGCTGCCAGTTAGGCTGCTCCAGCGTCAGCCGGAGGCCTCTGGGGCTGCCTGCACGTCACTTCCTTCCCGGGAGGCCTGAGGTGTTCCTTACGCGGTGGCTTTGACATGAAAATGTTTTAACTATAAAAAGAGCAGTTTAAAATAGCCACCTTGTCACAAGGTGTAGGGAAAAGAGACACCCCCTCCCCACCCACAGGCATGAGGTGGAAAGTCACCGCCTCTCAGAGCGACATGGGTCAACACCCACCCCTCTCCCCACCACTCCGAGCAAATCCCGGCAACTTCATGGAGGATGGCTGACACCCCTCCCCGAGCTCCACAGTCTCCTGCTTTAGGCAAAGCATCTCGGGGATCAGTGACGTCTGCCAGCTTCATTCTCCCTCCGCTCAGGGTTCAGCAAGGGTAAGGAAAACACGCCTCAGTCAAGAAGCCAGCTGGTGATCCAGGAATGCCCGTGGGGGTATTGCTCACAGCCTGGCTCTGGGCACAAATGCACCTGGGCTCAAATCCACCCCCGTCCCCCACTGGCTGGATGATCTTGAGCAAATGACTTAACCTTTCTAGGCCTCAGTTTCCACATCTGTAAAATGGGGTTCAAAACACAGGGAGCCCAGAGAGGCATCAGGGGACGTGCATCAGGAAGGCTGGAGCTGGAATGGCCTGTATCTGACATGCAGGCCCAGCAAGTGTCCATGTCCCATCAAAACAAGAAAGAGCACGATCCACGGGGACAGTCTGGGCACCTTCAAGCTGCTTGATTAATGTTCCATTTAGTGTGATAAACAATATAATTACTCAACTCCTGCGAACTCCACTCTGAGCGGGCTGGGCAGGCTGGGTGAGTGGGCAGGACGGGCCTTCTGAGGCAGCCCTGTTATTAATTACAGCCACTTAAGCACAGCTCTGGAAACCTATGTCACACCTTCTTGGCTGCTGAGAGGGGGAGAGGTGGGCAAAGATGGGGTCTCATGGGTCTTCATTATGGCGTCCAGCAAAGTGGGCACAGCCAGAGAGACTTAGGGAAGAAAATCCCCCTTTCTCCCTCACTGTCATTGCCTGTTCTCAGCCACAATAAATCCATGTAACAAAATAATAACATAACTTCAGTGGCATCCAGTGCCAAGCATTTATTGCTCAACATCTAGAGGGGTTGGGCGGGTGACTCGGCCACTCGTGGCTGGGTTCACTCTCGTGTCTGGGATCGGCTGGCTGTTGGCGGATCTGGGCTGGCCTCGGCAGCACCGTTGTGTTCCCTGTGCCTCTCGTCTTCCAACAGGCTAGCCCAGGCTTATTCTCATGGCATGTGGCAGGGGTCTGAGAAGAGTAGAAACTGCAAACCCTCCTTAAAGGCCAGCTTAGAACTGCCATAATGCCATTTCTACGACATTCTATTGGCTAATAAGTCACATGACCAAGTCCGGCTTCAGGAGGTGGGAAATGAACTCCAAGTCTAGAAGGAAAGAATGCAAAGCTACCTCATAAAGAAGCACAGATAGGGAAGGAAGTGGGGGAGGAGGAACTGCGGGCTCTCTCGTGCAGTTCAAACCCCACCAGCCCCCTGTAGAGAATTTACGGGCACCAGTTTTGGGGCAGTGTAGGCATTCTGGCTCTGCCATTTGCCCATTGTGTGCCCTAGAGTGAGTCCCTTGACCCCTCCATACCTTCGCTTCCTTATCTGTAATACGGGGGTAATATTAATCATTACCAAGGGATGCAATAAAATAATTCCGACAAGAGGCTTAGCTCAGTGACTGGCACAGCATCGAGTTCTTAGGAAATGGAGATGATTATGGTTATTAATATCTGTAAATAAGAATATTAATACCCATCTAGAGAGCAACTCTGAGGAACAATGAGGGTAATGAACCTTGGAACCAGGAAAGGCTTGCATTTATCAATACTGTTTTAGTCTTAGGAGACAGAAACACAAGCCCAATCAGCTTAAGCAAAATAGGAGGTATACCTGGCGCTCTTGTCACCAGAAATCTGGGGAGGAGGACAGGTGTGAGACAGACCTCCAGGATGCCAACCTCACCTGGACATTTCCTTTGTCTTCATCTGCTTCTCTCTTTACTGCACCTTCTTTGTCTCAGACCAGCCTCTCCCCAGAGCGGGGGACACGGTCAGCTCAGGGCTCACCTCTTCCTCCAGCCCAAGAGCAGAAATCCCAGGGAAGGGATCTGATTGGCCCGGTGTGGCTCACATGCCCATCTTTAAGCCAATCACTTGCAGTCAGAGGGTGAGCTATTTGACGGGCAGCCCCCATCAGAAGTACATGTTGAGAAGAGGAGACATAGATGCCTGGAAAGAGAGGGGTAAAGCCCAAGGGCCTGCTTCGGCTCTGCCCACTACTCTCCAGGTCTGCCTGCCCCACGTGACAGACAGAGACCCCCCCGCAAGTCTCAGCAAAGTCAAGAGGCTCGCTCAAGTCCCACCACAAGAAAATAAAACCTCACTCCTGACGTTATGGGCCACCGTGTCTCTCAGAGGGAGGAGTCCCTCAAGCTCAGGCAGCCCTGCCCAGCACCTCACCCAGCCGGGCCGAATTCTCCTGCGTCTTGGTCCCTGTCCATGTGTCCCTGGCGCACGCACAGGATGAGCCGCGGCATCTGGTTGCTCATTCCTGGGCTGGTCGCTGCCGCCAGTGCTGCCGGCCCGTTCTGCCGAGTCTTGGAGTTGTCAAACATCTTGGAAGCGATCGCCCACATATTTTAGGTCCAGCCAAGGCAGCCTGCCTTCGTCCAGCATCATTTGCTGCATATTCCAGAAGAAATTGGATCCATATGGAACGAATTCCTCCACATTCATCTCACACGGGCCAGACTTTGGCACAAAAGGGCTGAAGGCTGTGGTATGGCTTCTCCTCCTTCCCTGGGGACAGAGCACAGCCCCCAGTGCCAAGGGGATGACAAGCCTCACAGAAGGTGGGGCTGGTGCCTTCAAGGTCTACGACCCATAGGGTCAGAGCAGGACAAAGGCTGGGGACAAGAGAAACCCGCCAGCTCTGTGCCCGGGGCGTGGGGAAAGGCTGGGGTACAGCCTCTGCCACCTGCTGCCTGTAAGCAAATGCCATGGGGACCAGAGCTCAGCACTCAGGGGCCGGGACACCCGGCTGCCCAGCCCCACTCCCGTTCTGTAGCTCAGTGGCCACAGGAAAGCCTGAGTTTCCTCGTCCAAAAAATGGGGATAAAAATGGAGCCAGTCCCACGAGACAGTGGTTCATAATAATGCGATAAAGAATACAATAATAAATGTTAGTGGATAGAGTTATTTATGCTGTTACCACCACTATGGCCACCATCATCGGCCAGCACCACCACCACCAACATTATTAAATCATCACCAGCAGCAGCAGCATTATTATCCCCATATCGTCACCATCAGCGTCAGCATCCCCATCACCATTCAGTGAAGCCCAGGTGTTAAGCTAGCACTGACGTCCTCATCCCGAACACCGCTGGCCTCCTCAGGTTCACTACCATTTTTAACCCAGAGTCCCAGTAGAATCTCTTAACTATCGACCTGCCTCGAGGGTCACTCCCACCAAACCCCCTGCTCCTGCTCAATGTCCTTCCATGACTCCCATCGCCCATGGAATAAGCCCCACGCCCTTTCTTATGGCACCGGGGTTCCCTCCCTCCCAAATACGTCATGCCTCCCGGTGCCTCCAGGACTGTGCACCAACTGCTCCTCCACCCGGAATGTTCCTCCCTGTTCCCTGTCAAGCTCCAAAAGACCCTCTTGGGCTCAGCTCAAATGGCTCCTTCCTGACAAAACTGCCCCTCAGTTCAGCAGGACAGCATTGTCCGCAGAGGGAGGGCTCTGTGCTTGTTGGTCAAGAAAGGGAAATGAGCAAGATCTGGAGAGAGGTGTTAAAGGCGCCTTAGCACCAGGGGGAGTCTCTCCCTGAGGTCGTGAGAGGGGTGGGAAGGAAGCAGCTGGCTCACTAGGGGGGATTGTGCCCCACCCTGCAAGACACACTGGCAGGAATGACGTGCCAGGCAGGGTGCTTCGTGCAGGAGTGTGTCTCCCCACCAGCTTCTGAGCAGAGCCAGCCCTGCACTTTCAAGGGGCCTGCCTTTTCCTGGCTGAAGTTGCATCCTTCATCCTTCTCTGAAGCAGACATTCCTAGTTCAGATCCTGACTCCACCCTTTCCGGTCTGTTTCAGGACTTGGTTTCCTCAACCATACAATGGTTGGTTGTACTGAAGGACCTCAGGGAACCCTTCCTGTCCCAAGCAAGGACACACAGGCTGTGGACCTGGCAGACCCACCCACCCGCCCTTCACATGAGACTGGGAGCAACTCTGCAGCTTTGCGGGAAGCTTCTCCCCTGGCTCTGCTCCCTGGGGGCTCCCTTTGAGCCTCAGCAGGGGAATGCCCTCTCCCCTCTCCCCTGCACAGGGCTCTTGTGCAGCCTGAATGATGCTCCCTGAGCCCAAAGACTGGCTCAGAGGACTCCTCGGCCAACACGAACTGTACAGGACTCGTGGCCCTGCTGACCTGCTTCAAGGGTCCAGTTGCCTGGGGCAGAAGAAGTGGCTGGAGAGGGAACGCAGCCAGGCTAGGAGCCTGGAGGGGCCACACCAAGGCCCACCAGCAGCCCTGACACTCCTTTAAAGCTATAGCCTGCGTGACAGAGCATTTGGTTGGAAGCTTTAAAAAAAAAAAACAGATCTCAGAGACAACGCAAGTGACACCAGGAAATGAGCTGCAAATGGTGCCTGACTCCCAGAAGGGTGCCCCCTCAGCCCAGCTGCCCCACTCTGCCCCTTAGGAAGGTGTCCCAGGGGAGCCAGCCAAGTAGGAGGGCCCAGCCACCTTCCAGAGCAGAGGAAAGGAGGGAGGGGGCAGAGTTGCCTGTTACCTGCCAGCTGACCCATGACGGCCTCAGGCCACCCCAGCTGCTCACCTGCTGGGTGTCAGGCGCTGTTCTGGGGATGCCATGAGGATTTGGTCTGACCCCTCTGGTCCAGGAGAGTGGCAGAGGCTCCAAAACTACAGTGCCTTATAAGACAGCTCTAAGTGAGGTTTGTCTGTCTCACTGGCTCACCTCCTACTGCCCTTCTGCTCACCTTCCACATTAACCACACTAGCCTCCTTGCTGTTCTTTGCAGACATCAAGCTCTTCCTGTCTCAGGGCCTTTGCACATCCCAGTGTCTGTGACTGCAAGATGCTTTCTAAGTTCACCTCTTCCAAAGAACTTCTCTGATCACCCATTACATAGTAATGCAGACCCATTGTTCTTTGTTAGAGAACTTAGTTCACATCCTTCATAATTGTTTACATAATTAGTGACCATGTGTTGGCTTGTGTTTGCTTGTTAAGTGGTGGAACTGGGTTCATTTATTCATCCATGTTTCACCAGGACATAGTGGCCTGCTTGGAACATAAAGGTACTCAAATATTTGTGGGATCGAGAAATGGAATGTTCTTTACTTAGGGATTGAAGAAACAAAGAAAAGGCCAATTGAGCAGGGCTCTGAAGGATGAGTAGGAGTTGGCCAGGTGGGGGAAAAAGAGGTAATGGAGGCAGAAAGAGCAAAGAGATGTAAGCATACAGGCCTGTTTAGTGCGGCCAGTTGGTTCAGGGCCCACGGGTGGGCTTCCGGTGGCCTGGTCTTAAACCCTGTCCCCTATTCACAATGAATCTGGGGGAGTCAATTCAGTTCTCTGAGCTCAGTTTCCTCATCTCTAAGATGACACGGTTGAATGGGGACTTGGCATGAAGATGCACAGGCTTGGCACTCTGCTGTCCTCACAGTCAGCAGATAAACAAAGGAGCTGATATTTTCATGCAAAGACTTGGCTGAGGAAGAGAGGGAGAGAGAAGGAAAGAGAAAGGGGGAGGAGGCAGAGAGGTGGAGAGAGAGAGGGAGAAAGAGAGAAAATCTGACACATCTAGGCCACAAGGCAGGGCTGTCAGGGACTCCTTTGGCTCTGTGCAGAGAGCCAAGTTCCAAGGAGAAGTCTTGGCTGGGGGCCTGGCCCAAGAATTGACGGGTGGAGGATGGGATTTGGAGTCACCTGACCTCTGAGTGTCTCCTCTGGGGCCTCTGGCTCAAACCTCCCTCTTTGCCTCTACCTCCCCCCTGCAGGGTTCTAGGCCCCGGCAGTTTTCCCCTGAAGCCCTTTCTAACTGCTAAGCCTTTGCCTAGGCTGTGTTCTCTTCCTGAAATGCCCTTTCTCTAGCTACTAGAACTCAGCAAACACACAGCCCGTCTCCAACAGCACCTGAGTCAGATGCTGTCACTAAATGTCCCACCCTCTGGCCACTTATCAAGGGATGCTCAGAGTTGTGGCTTCTGGTCTCAGGGTCTGGAAGTTTCTGGACAGTGTATCTGGGCTTGGAAGAGAAGGGCCTGTCCACCAGATTGGGAGTTTCTCAAGGACTGAGACCGGATCAGTCTTCCCTGGCACACAGTAAAATAGCTAGCATTTGTTGAATGAGTAAGTCAGCAAGTGTTGGACTGTAAGAGGCAGGAAAATGACTGGCCACTGTAAGCTCAATCCCGTTTCGGTTCCTTACCTGCATCCCATCCCCATAAAGCAAATTGAACTCCAGTCCCAACATGGGGACACTGAGGCCCAGGGAGGCCCTGGTTTGGGCATACATGACTTCCTTTGGGCCCCTGCCTCTCCCTCTGGGCCTCAGTGCCCCCGGAACAGCGCCAGCTTCATCAGCATGCACTGTGTACAGCCCATAGGACCGGACAGCACAGGACCCCACGCCTGGTTCCATGTTTTGCTGTCACTGTCTTAAAATTCTTAATAGTTTTATATTTGAATTTGTGTTTTGTAAGCCAAGGCCATGGGACAATGGGCACATGTGTGAGCTGATGAGATACGAGCAGTGTGGCGTGTCCACTGCTATTTCTTGCTGCCTGGTTCCCATGTCACCTTCTGGATGGCCCATGAGCACAAACTCATGGCCCCGCTAGGCTTGGAAGTTCAGTGAGATGCAAATAAAAACAAGGTTCTGCTCTAAGATTGAGAAAGTGGGGGTGCTGCTAGCCCCCAGAGACCCCCCTTTCCACCTGAACCTACTTCAAATGCAGAAAGAAGGCCCTCTAAGAAACGTGGACAACCGAGGCACTCCATGGAATCCTTTCTGATTCATGTTTACTGATGCTGAAAATGATGACAGAAGAGAAGGAAGCGGAGTAACCCCTAATCCCCCTTCCTTTCAATCTTGGCTCATTCATCAGTAAGTCGAAGGTAGAGCGTTGGGAAAATGTGCATGTCTCAAGAAGTGAGATAAAAACAGTTGCGTTCCTTTTGGGTAGCATTTCCCCTGCTCTGGTTAAAACGAAATACGTATGCATGCATGAGCTACAAATATGAATCGTGTCGTTTCGGCGATTCCACACACCTGAATTAAATGCTCTTATCCTTGTCCTTAAAAGCTGGCATTGCACAGTTTAAAAGTGGTGAAACTCATGCTACTAACTTAAAAGTTTAATGTTTCTTTTCTTAGAACTACATTAAAAAGCAAATAAAAACAGCATGACAAGTGGAGGGAGAAACTATGGAAGAAATGGAAAGGCTTCAGATTTCAGCGCCTTTTCCTGTGCTTGGAACAAGGGACCTGCATTTGCACTTTGCATGGGGCCCCGCAAATTAGGTGGCTGGCGCGCCTTGAGCTGGCAAGGCGGCCAGCCCAGCTGAGCCTGGGTGCAGGGCCCTCCGCCCCCAGCCCGAGCCGGCCTGGCCCCCCACCTGCCTCCCCACTGTAAGGGGTCAGCAGTCACCGAGGCAGGGCTGGGATTGGAGAGGATCTCTCCACCTGCGCTTTACCACCTGGCAGGGAAGTCAGAATTCCAGGGCCCACACCCAAAGGACCAGGTCAGAGGGTCTGGACGGGGGCCTGCGCCTCGGTGGTCTGTTAACCGCCTCCGTGCTCCCTGCCCGAAGTGGTGCGGCTGCTCCCCACTGGGGACAAACTCGGTTCCAAACCCAGAGAGAAAAGTCACTTGGTTTCAGGACATGAGCTGCTCCAGGTGCCTTCCACGTGAGCAGCGGGGAAATTCAGTCCTCCGGACACCCTCCGAAGGGCTTCTTGAGTCCATTTTATGGTGGAGGAAACTGAGGCAGCAGCAACCTAGCTCACCCAAGGTCACAGGGCCAGCAGGAGTTCTGACAGAATTCAAGTTCAGGCCCACCCAGCCCCCAGCATCCCACACAGCCCTCCTCCAGCCCCCGGCGGCACCAGGCGCTGGGCTGCCATGACTCGGACGCCGCCCTGCCCACTCTGGGTGCCACCTGGGAGTCACTTCATGCCCAGGACTGTCTCCTCACCTTCAAGGCAGTCGTGACTACGGTGTCCACTTCACCATCCCACCCCACATCCACCGTTAGTGTGGTATAGGGATGGGTCTCTGAGGAAGCCTAGTGCTGCAGGGGGAAAACACTGACGCCCTCATCCTTAAACAAGGTTTGATGTCTCCACAAACCCCGGGTTCATGTAGATGCGGGTGTAAACATCACCCCACAGACCCCAGTGTGAGCTCCGTGGCACAGGGGCTTTGCTCTGTTCTCCACCAGGCCCCCCATGCCTGAAGCAGCATCTGGCACATAGCAAGTGCTCAATAAATACTTACTGAATGAGGGAATTATAGTATTAAGGGATCACACTCTGCTATGTGCAAAACTGAAATAAAAAAAGCTCTGAAAACATGAAGTTCTCAAATTTGCTTGCCTGGAGGTCTTTATTTCTCTCACTGAATGAGAGTATTCTGATGGCTTCTAATATTTTATTGCAGCTCTCTGAAGGTCACCGAGCATGTGGTATAGGCCCTACCTTCCCCACCTGTCTAAGTTCTTCCAAATTCTGGATTTGGAAGCACAGCTGGCCCCAAGGGTTCCATGCAAGATGTTGGCTTTGGTATCTATGTCAATAATATTCAACCCCATGCCCGGTAAATACAACAATTATGGGCAACAAGCAGCCACCATGAACTCTCACTGTCCCCCAGTACCCATTTCTCACAGATGGGTAAGTGGAGGCTCCCAGGGGCAAAGTCCTTGGGGTCAGGTGGAGTGTGGATGGCAAAAGCAGTCTTGTCAACTCTTGTCAGTCACTCTGCCCTGTACCCTTCCCCTCCCCCACAGCCTGGCCTTAGCGCCTCAATGAGCCCTTTGTCCTCCCAGGGGCCCAGGACTCCTGACCGGTCCTCCTTGGGGCAACGGCTGGACAAGGGCAAGCTGCTTGGGGCAGCTGGTGGGGGCTCCAGAGGCACCGCCGGGAAGAATGTGCCCCAGCGGTGGGATCCCCGTGGGGTCAGGCTCCAGCCCGCAGGGAGGGGCTGATGCTGGGGACAAAGGCCAAAGCCACAGCTCACAGTGGCAGTGAACTGGGCAGTCCCTGCAGCTCCCAGCCCCCATCCAGGTGCCATCCCACTGGTCAGACCTGCAGGGCTCCAGCTCCAAGCAAGGGGAGGGGTCCAAGAAGGGGGAGTCAGCACCTCCCGCTGGAGGGCAGGAGGGGAGAACCCAGGAACCCTGAGCCCATGGAGGCACAAGAG
Source organism: Manis pentadactyla (assembly GCF_030020395.1). NCBI lineage: Eukaryota > Metazoa > Chordata > Mammalia > Pholidota > Manidae > Manis > Manis pentadactyla. The sequence goes on along the minus strand of NC_080032.1, from coordinate 9,685,426 downwards.
CCAGGGGCATTTTCCTCCCAGCCTCTCCCCCCACCTCCTTAGCGAACCAGCCACAAGGATAGAAGATTTGGCCAGGCCCTGCCCTGAGCGGGGAACAGAGCATTTATCCAGTGACCGCTGCACGCAGGGCACAGAGCACAGCAGGGTGAGCAAAACAGCCCTGGCCCCCTGAACCTGAAAGGCCCAGATTGGCCTGCGGTCTGCCACCGACAGGCTGTGTGGCCTCAGGTAAGTGGCTGTGGTCTATGAGCTTCACTTGAATCACCCACTGGGGGCTGAAAAGGCCTGGCCCTGTACTGAGCATGGTTGAGTCCCCACAGCCCTGGGAGGGGGAACTGCCACCTCCTGCTCAGGTGGCCTTGGCCAAGTGGCTTCACATCTCTGTGCCTCAGCTTCCTCCTCTGTAAAATGGGACTCACAGTAGAGTCTGTCTCCTATGGCTGTTAATATAACTCGTCAGTGCAAATGAAATGTTTAGATCAGGCCCCTTCATGCAGCAAGCATCCCTACTATTGATTATTAGCACCTCTGTTTTTCAAAGGGAGAACCTGAGGCACGTAATGCCATCAACAGCAGCTGACATGCACCAAATACTTGCTCAGAACAGCCCCTATGCAAAACCCTCTTACTGCACTTAATCTTAACATCTGTGCAGTAGGTGCTAAAACCAGTCCCATTTTGCAGATAGGGAAACAGAGGCCCAGAGACCAGCCACCAGCCAGTGAGCAGGATTTATGCTGATGGGCGATCTGCCACTGAACCAGGCCTTCTCCCTGTCACCTCCCACATCACAGGATGCGGCTAACGCCTCTATCTGGACAACCAAGGAGATGCTGCCAGACCCAGATTCCAGTTCCTCCCGGATCCCCACCCTCCCAGGAAAAACATGGTGGCCTCAGGGCCTTGGTAGGAGGGGTGAGGTTATCCCTGTTTGCTCAAATCCCTGTAAAAGGTACACACAGAAGAAGATGAGCCCCTTTCAGTGCACAGGCTCCGCGCTCTGATCTGCCAGCCGCTCACCTCCTGGGTGACCTTGGCCCATAGATTGCACGTCCCTGGGCCTCACTTTCCTCGTCTATCAACTAGGAAGGATTCTGAGGCCCTCACTTCTGAAGGCTGAGCGCCGAATGTGCGGCATGAGCATCCTGCCAGCACTTGGTGTGCGATAGGTGATCAATAACCTTTGGCTGGACAGGTTCTGGTAATGGGCAAGGGTGTATCCCCCACTTCCATTGCAGCTCCCCATTTCCAACTCTCCCCCTTTCCTAACTTTCTTTCACAGAAACCTGGCCTTGGGAGGCACCTGAGGCGGCTTGCTGCTTTAGCCCACTTTTCAGGTGGGGAGACTAAGGCCCAGAGAGTGGCCCCTCAGCCAGTTAGAGAGGAACTTGGCACCGGCCCCCTCGCCCCTTCTGTTCAAACCCCACCACGTGTCCTGCCCTTCTGGACTGGGGCTCTCTGGTGGCTGCAGAGCAGCAGGCACAGTTTTGGATGGGGAGCCGGGCAGGCCTGAATTCAAACCCCAGGAAACGGGACAGGAAGCCTGAGCTTATCGTTGATGCGTGGGAAGTCCCTGGGCATGTGCTCAGTGAATGGCAGTCAGTGTCAGCAGCAGAAGCTTGCAGTCTCCTCCCGGCCCCAGAAAGCCAGAAGCGGCACTGGGAACCCCAAACCGTTGATAAATAAAGTGGAGCTCCTAGCTCGTCAGGTGTCCCCAGAGCCTGGCACTGTCCCCTCAAGCCTGGCAGGCTCTGCACATGCAGATCGCTGTCATCTCCCTCAGCAAAATAAAGTGAGTGAATGGCTGGCATGCACTGAGCTTTGACGGGAGCCAGAGATGCAGAGCCTGGGAGGCAGGCCAGGCGCAGGTAACAAGGTAGCAGGTGTGGCCCTGAATCAAGACCGAGAAACTCAAGGGATACTATAGGACCCCAGGAGAGAACAGTGAGGCAAAGAGGATGCTGGGAGCTTATTTTGGTTTTTGTCTTTACATGCACCATAGTAAGAGGTTCAGAGGATGGGGACTGGGTTCTGGAAGCCTCTTTCTGTTATGCCTCTCTACAAACCCTGGGCCCAGTGGAATAGTTATCATCGTGGCCACCTCACTGTTCCTCCATTGTGAAGAAGATGCTGCCACCACAGGGCCTTTGCATGTGCCATTCCCACTACCCAGATATCTGCTTGGCTCATTCCCCTACCTTCTCAGGTTCTGCCCCTGACCTTCTTCAGGGAGGCATCTCTGAGAAATTTCTTGTCACCCTCTATTTCCTTCCCAACGGTACTGGTCTTCATAACAGGGCTCACTCATGACCTATTGTATTTCCACAAGTACAGCCATTAGCAGCCCCAGCAGTGTACATCTGCCAGAGTCAGAGTCTGAGCAACCAGCTCTGACCGTGACGGGAGCCCCATTCTCCACCCCATCAAGCACTAACCTCAGCAGCAGCCAAAGGTGAAGTGGCCACCACGCAAGTAAGTGGAATCATCAAGACCCCTTTCATTCTACTGCTATCTGGTGAGGCTCTACTGTGTGCCAGGCCCTGTGCTGCAGTACCAGGCTATATTATAATTGCATGAGGGTCTTTATCCCCAGCCTATCACATGGTATTATAATTACAGAATTTGGATCACTCCCAATCACTTCCAGATCAAGATCAGGTCAACCTGGTCTAGGGGCAAAGGCTTAGCATCTACCACAGCCTCTATCTCCACTATAACCAATTCTGGTGTCCCAGGTGGAGTCCTTAGTGCTAATCCCCTTGTCAGTTAGGAAAATCTATGCTTCACTCTGGTCTCAGGATTTTTTCCTAATCTTTTGAAAAAGAAAGTGGGATGGGGCATCCTTCTTTGCATTTTCCACCAGCTCTCAAAGATCAGAAGGTCCACCTGACTCCTCCATCCACACCCGAGAGACAGCCCCTCAGCCTTCTGTAATTGTGGAGCAAATATGATGAACTCCTACTCATCCTTCAAAACCCCACCTGAACATGACCTGCTACAGGATGCCTTCCCTAATTATTGGGTGAAGGTGGCAGTCAATCTGAGGCATGTGGTGGGACATCTGACTAAGATGGTGTTTCTCTGTCAACATGGAAAGACCGACATGTAAGATGTACCAGCCCACTGCTGGAGCCCTCCCCTGGCCCTCCCCAGGGCCAACGTGCACCCAAATTTGCAGCCCCCAAATCACATGTTCCCACCCCACCCTACCCTCAATGATGTGCCAGTCTGTGGTCCTTCCAGTTGTCAGGCCCTCAGAGACATGAAATCACTCATTCATTCATCCATTTACTTCACATTCACCTGAAGTCTTCCAAAAGCCCACACTCAGTGCCCATCAATCTCTCACGTTTCTTCCCCACCTTGGATCCTGAACATGATCATATACCACTGTCACTTTGTGCAGGAGACCTTTAAAGGTTAAAGAGATTTTTAAGCTCCTTCAAATTAAAGTGAATATAGCAGTCTTGCCCTAGAAACTTTACATTCTGACAAATACATCATTGCATATATAATGAAAACTTAAAAAGCTGAAGGGAAGAAATATAACAAAATTTCTCTCAAATTAGGGTCAATTTATATGCTGGGATGAATACAACGAACTCCTATTCATCCTTCAAAACCCCTCCTGGGCATAACTGGCTGGAGGATGCCTTCTGCAGTTCTCCTACATGGGGTTCATGAATCTCTTAGAGTGACAGTCATCCCTTGTACTGCCATGGGTTTTTGGACATATTCTCCTAACCTTAACTGTCAATTTACTTGTCTTCTTCCCCCCACCCTGCTCTTTGTATATTAAAGCTCTGTAATAACCTCAAGTCTGAGGCTGCAGATTCCAGAGTGAAGCAGCTGCCCAAAGTGTAGCCCATGGGGCCACCAGAGCTTTTACAGGGCCTAGAACAGGGCTGGTGTTCACAGGAACAATCAAGCTAAGTGTTATTTGCTCCATTTTAGAGGCAAGGAATCAGAGGCCGGGTTTAACCGACTTGCCGGTGGCACATGGCCGTAAGCAGAGGAAGCAGCATCTAACCAACACAGGACAGCCTGACTCCAAAATGCTGCCAGTGGTGCCAAGCTCCGTAATGACACCAGGCTAACACTTTATGCATATGCAGCCCTCCTACGGGCTGCATCCACACACATTGCCTCCTACAACAATTCCATGAGTTAGAACCATTTCAGAGATGACGAAGAGGAGCTGAGAAGCTACATAACTTGCAGGAGGTGACAAAGTTTACTGGAAGCTGAAATAAAATGCTGGGCCTCAAAAGAAAACCACAGCTCAGACTCCTGGGTGGGTCTCCCCTCCTGCACCAATCAGATAGCAGAGGTTCTCATTCCCCAGCAGCTCATGTCTCCCAAAGGACGTTGAGCAATGTTTGGAGATGTTCTTGATTGTCACCAGGTAGGAGGAGGGAAAGAGGTTCTGTTGGCATGTAGCCGGCACAGGTCGAGGATGGTGATCAACATCCTACAGTACACAGGATAGTGCCTCCCACAAAGAATGACCCGACCCTCGTGGTTAGAATGCCGAGGCTGAGCAACTCTGAAATGATCCAGGCTTAGAATGGCATCAACACATGCACGCGTGCGCCGCGCGCACACACACACACACACACACACACACACACACACTCCTATAGCATCCACACCTCCATTTCCACCCGCAGCGGGCTTTGGAGAGACCCATGGAAAATGGGGAGAGTACGGGGGGCAAAACAAAGCAAGCCCCACCCACAAATGTACCACAGTCACCATTAACGTCATATTTATTGTTATTTAGCTGCTCAGGAAAACATATACAGGTATATACAGTATGCATGAATACAGAAGACTGCACTTTACATATTTTTTTAAAAAAGAAAGAAAAAAAATAACACTCAATTTCATGAGCTATTGTCACAGTCTTCCAACCAAGCATTTCAGAAATGAATTTCTTTTAAGAGTCAAAAAAGATTACAGGATTGCCTAACACACAGCAGAGTTAAGTTTTCATATTTTACATGTGCAATAACGTTTTCGTTTTCTTTCCCGAAGAGTTGTACCGATTACCAGTGTTGGGAGTCTTGTGGGTCAGGTGTGTTTTTAATTTGCTTTTATTCTTTCCATTAAACCAAATTTAATGAAATAACATCCTTTTGCTTAAGGCTATTTTTAAAGCTGTTCCATTCTGGGGTCGTGGGGAGCAAGAAAGTTTAAAACTTCAGGGTTTCCGAGGCTGCTAGGACCACAAGCTGTCGGCCAAGTGCTGATGGACTCGATGCAGGGAAAGTCAGAGACAGAAGTCAAGAAGTGTGGCTCCCCGGCCTTAAGCAATTAAGGAGAAATCATTCCTGTTTAAAAAATAAAATGATGAAGCTCTCAAACAGCTGTACGTTGCAGAATCAGAGGGGGCATGACATTTTGCTCAGACTGTGGCCGATTCTCCTGCAGCCCAGGGCAGGGAGCAGATTCTCTCCCCTTCTCTCTCCTTTGGTGGCAGAGCACAGGGACTGTCAGCTCACACCTTGCTGACTAATTCACAGCACCTGCTCTGCCTGCCCTCTGCGGGCTGGAGCCGGGCCCAGGTCAGATGGTGCAGGCAAGCAGGACCGTCTAGACTCAGACCCGAGCCACGAGGGCCTGGAGAAACGAAGGGGAGGAGGAGGGAAAGGAAAGAGCAAGACTTTTCTGGACGCTCTCCTCCTTTTGCTGAAAAGGTCTTTGAAATAAACAATGTGGGTGTTGTACAGTGAGCCCAAAGCCTTCAAGTCACTTGCTAAAAAAAAGCCGGGTACACTGGGGACCTGGTTGGGGGCAGGGGGCACAAGGCTCAAAATGGAGCATTTTGTAAGACATGTTCATTAACAAAAACCGAAATAAAAGAGGAGAGTCACCCATCTGGGTGAAGCGGTATCCGTCACTTCTTGTCTGGCCCACCCTGGAATCTGTGTGCCCCCCTCCCTACCCCCAAGAGCCATGCAAGCCCTCTGCAGGCATCAACAGCACCCAGAGGTGCCCACCCTGCCGACACCGGGCCTCCAGTGACCACTGCTCTAGGATGACCAGTAACAGGCCTCAGCTGGGTCCAGGAGCCCTGCTCTCTGCTGCCCTGTTCGCACAGCTGCCCCCTCACCTCTGCTCACAAGAGTAGCTATTCCTTTGTTAGATGAATGGGATGTGGCTCTAGTTTTGCAACAGGGTGAGATAAAATCAAAAGGGCGGGTGGGGGAATTTCAGGGGCTGGAAAAAAAAAGGGCCCAGGAATCAAAGTCATTGGTTGTATTCTCTTTCTCCCTCCTTAGCACCCAGAAGTCTGCAACCCCCTGCAGAGAAACACACCCAGGCTCAGAGAAGGGGGGCTTGGCAGGCTGAGCCTGAGGGCTCCTTCACTGAATGAGCCCCTTGAAAAAGTGCTGGCCAAAGTCTAGACCCTCCAGGAGATGGTGGGGGTTTGCCCAGGTTGGAGGTGGGAAAGTAGATGGGCAGTGGGGGCAGAATGGGAGAGGTGGGGAAGATACACCCAGCCCCACCTCCTTCTTTCCCACGCCTGGCTGGGAACAGCTGTCAGGAAAGGTCAAGGGCTGAGAACGGATCCTCGTCCCCCAACTTGGGCACCCAAAACCCAGCCAGCCTGGCTGCAGCAGGGCGGGATCCTGGAGCCCCCAGGGACTGTGCAAGCTGGAAGGGCACCATCCCCCCATGCAGACCGGGGCGGCTTCGCACAGCGTGAAAATCCAGAGCCTGGGCATTTGTGCAGAGGTCCAGAAAAGGAGAGAAAACACCACTGTCGAACATTCCGGCTCCTTCCCACAGAGCAGGCTGGACACGTCATTGCCCTGCTGCAGAGAGGGGCAGCTTCCAGCAGAAGAGAGAATGGGGCTGGAGGCTGAGTGTGTGTTTGCAGGAACGAAAATGCATTATCTCTATTTTCTTAGGGAACAGACAAAACAAAATCCCAGGGAAATACCTAAGGGGGGCATTAATTGTTTGGCTCCTGCCTGACTGATGACAGTTGGGTGTCAATATATAACATTGTGATGACAATTCGACTTTCACCCGGCAATATTCCAGAACTACTATTCTCCAAGATTTCCATTTTAATAAGCAGTGAACAAAGCAAAAAGCAAAAAAAAAAAAAAAAAAAAGTAGAGGGGGGAGGAACAAGAATAAAAGAGAATAAGGAAAGCAACTTTTGTCTTATTATGAAATAACAATACTTGGACATACAGCAGCATGAAAATAAAACAAGGAAAGAGGTCATCTAAAAAAATGTATGCCAAGATTACAGAAATTGGGAATTTCTAGCAGGAAAAAGGCTTAAGCAAAAGTTTGCTAACTGCAGAAGAGTTAACACTGGTAACATACTGTGGCAGACGAGTTTCTTTTTTAAAAATTTTTTTGAGGTTTTTTTTTTTTCCCTTTAAATTAACCCTTTCCGGTCCATATGCCACTAAGCAGGTAGCAACCTAGAAAAAAAAAATCATCCACTCAGCAATAGTGGCCCTTTCGAATTAACAGGGTGGCGTGGGAGCAGGTTGAGAGGGGAGGGGAGAGACGGGCAGAGGGAAGGGCCTGGTGGGGGGAGGGTGTATTTCTTGTCAATTCAAGTCAGGGCAGCCACAAATGTCCCGAATCTGTTGGAAATGTCGGAGTGCAGGGACCGCCAGGTGGGCACGGAGGCTCGGGCCTTGGCATCGCCCACGTCGTCTGTGCAGTGGACAGACAGGCACTGCAAGTGGCTGCCAGGCTGGGTGGCCGAGGCCTTGTTCACTGGGAGGTCATGGGCTGCAAGGAAAGAAGGAAGAGAGGTTGTTAATGGCATGCTCAGTTCTGCAGGAGGGCCTACTGGGGGGCAGAGAGGGAGTGCCCACGACTTCTTTTCATGCCCAAAGGCGGTCTGATGAGATCTAAGGGTGTTTCATTCGAATCCCCGTGCTGTTGCCTCTGACTTGGCTGTGAGACCTCAGCCAAGGGAAGGCTCCCTGCTGGGTCTCAGTTTTGTTTCCTATTGGGAAATAGAGCTGGGCAGGAAAAACTCTAGGTTTGCCCATCTCTGGAAGACTAGAGGTCCCAAAAGGTCAACTGGACCTGAAGCAAGCTGGGCAGACTTCCTGGAGGAGGGGCATCTCAACTGGGCATTGAAGGATGTGTAGGCATTTGCCAGAAGCAGTAATAAGGTGGAGGGGAGAAATGTCCAGATCCAGAATGCAGCCCATTCTCTTGCCATCCTCCAGACAGACATTTACCAAGGGCCTACTAGGAACTTAGTAGGCAACTTCCTTAAACAGTGCCAAACTGCTCAGAATAGTAAGGGCTGAGAGTCTGGACTCGCAACAAGACCAGTGCCCTTCGCCCATCCCCAGCTGCTGCATGAAGAGGGACGGGGGTGAGGGAGTGCATTCCTCCCCTCTACCCTCGAGAAAAACCCCCTCAACTTCCTCGAGCTCAGTCACACAGCACCAGAAACACCACAGATCACAGTGACATCTGAGACACACTTGAGGGGAAAGGGAGCTTCACAATCAAACCTGAGTATGAATTAGGCTTGAAGGGAGCGAGACCTGGGAGGTCTAAGACGGGGGAGGAATTCAGCAGGCATTCTGGGGGGCTTTTAATTTACTGCTGCCGAGTGATCAATGGGTCTGTTCTGAGACCTGTGACGTGTCAATGAGTATTCTAATTATTCCCCACTCTCACAGACTGACTCTCAGACAGGAGCGGTGAACTGCCCAAGGTCACACAGCCAGGAAGGGGCCGCCTTGGGTTTGAAGATGGGCTGACAGTGAGTTTCTGACTCAGTCAAAGTGAGAAAAGCTGAAATTGGGGGTGGGGGCCCAGCTTTGACCGAAGGAGCACACCCAGATACTGAACTCCATGACCGGCCCGCCCTCCTCAGCAAGCTGTGCAGGCCCAGCCAGCGCCCCCGGCCAGCCGGGAGCTGCCCCGCCCAGCCCGTCCTCTGGGATTAAGGGGGAGGCCTCCCCCAGGGCCTGAGACACAGCCTGCAGAGGAGGTCCTCCCAGAGGGATGGGCCCAGGCAGCTGAGGCCAGGCTGGGAGCAACTGGGTTTGGGGCCCCCACCCTGGAGCCCTGGAGACACCCAGCTTTAGGACCTGCATGCTGGAAAAAGCTGGGGCTGGGGTGGAAGTTTTTTCTCTCATTTGCTCCTAAACTCATTCATTCAGTTAATAAGCCTTCACTGAGCCCCTGCTATGTGCCAGGAGTGGTGCTAGCACTGCGGACCCACCAGGAAACACGGCAGACACCGTCCTCATTGTCCCCCTGCAGCTGACAGCAAGGCCATGAGACCATCATAACACAGTCATTTTGGAGTCACAGACTGGGGCTTGAATCCCAGCCCACCACTGTGTGGCCAGGGGTCTGCCACTTGCTCTCTCTGAGCCTCAGTTCCTCATTGGTGAAGTGGGGCTGTGGTCCTCTCCCTCAGGGCCTCGTAAAGGCCTGGTATACAGAGATCCCCAGGCAGGGCTGCTGAGACTGTCATTAGTATCTTCAGAGGTCAGGAGGGAAAGCGTCCTTGCAGCCATCTAGCAGCCCCCAAGCCTTGTTCCTCTTCTTGGGACCAGCCAGATCGGCACATTCCTGCCCATGAAATTCCAGTCTGCACAGAAGAGGAATCTGCGGTTCTCTGAGCTCGGCTGCTAATGCCACATGCAGGGCTTCCTGGGGAGAAGGTACCCCAGGAAGCTAGAGGCACCAGGTTCAGGATCTCCTAGCAAACAATGAGCCCTGTTCTAGCAGTGCTGGTGCCCAGTCCCACACTTCCGCCCCTGCGCCCAAGACCGCCTGCTCCCAAAGGACACCCTCCTGCTTAATCCCCCCAAAAGGAATTTTGTTTCAAGCATTGCAAGATCTGGGTTCGGGTAGCATCTGCCAGAGAGAGAGAGTCAGGTTCTGAAGGGGATTCCTTGACTTCACACATATTATCTCAAGGAGCCGACACAGGAATGCTTGCGCCCATTTCACAGAGAAGAAACTAAGGTCCCTTGCCCAAGTTTGCACAGGTAAAGAAGATCAAGCCCCAGGGTTTGCTCAGAGGCTGCAACTCTGGGAAGGTGAAGGGGAGGGCATTTCCTGAGCTTTGTGCTGGGCCAGAAGAGGCTTGGTGACTCTTCTGGGCGCTGGGGTTGCTAAGTGATGCTTCCAGACTGACCCAAATGGCCAAATTTCCTAAAGATACTTTATTCCCATGTTACAGACAAGTCATAAGCCTGTGGTATGCCAGAGACAGCTGCTCTTTTTACCTGGGGTGGATTTAATGAGGGCGTGCCAGGCACACTGCTGAGCACTTCCATGTATTACCTAACTCCATCACCCGGCAAGCCAGCACCCGGCTGACCCTTCTCCCCACTTTAAAGGGGGCACCTGGGGCTCAGAGAGGGTGAGGGGCTTGTGGGATGTCACAGAGCAGGCGCACAGGATTCCCCAGCCTCTGCCCAGGATGAGCAACAGAGTCTGGTATCCATGGGGAATATTTTTAAGAGAGAATATTATTCTTCAGTTCTTGACAACCCAAGCATGACCAAACTCATCCTCCCGCCAGATTCACTCCAGCTGGGGAGGCCCAGCACGCCCGAGGACCGCAGCTCCCCCAGGCTGCTCAGTGGCTGCTGATAAATCAGTCCCACGGAAGCGGCCTCAAGTCGGGGCCTGCCTCACCCAGGAGAGGCCCTCAGTCCCTGCTCCTTGGGGCAGCAGGCATGCCAGTCCCCCAGCCCAGAGATAAAACCAGCCCCTTGATGAGCTCCCAGGGCTGGGGGAAAATCCTGGGGTTACTCAGTGCCCAGCACTGGCAGACAATGCAGAACCCAATGGGGGTTGTCATGTTTCCCATTTGTTAGCTGACGGCCTCCCCCACCGGACGCCCCCACCAGACTGGCTGCATGCGGAGGGGCAGCTCTGGTGTGCTCGGGGCAGCATCCCCTGCACGCAGCAGACACAGGCCTGCGTGCTGACCATGAAGTGCTCCTCATCCCTATTTGACAGATGGGGAAACTGAGGCCGCAAGGTCACCAGCTTTGAGACTGGCCTTCTCCTTTTAGCTCTAGGATTCCAGGAGGTCAGGCTGAGGTGCAATCTGGCACCTCCCATACCTGGGCAGCTGATCCCCATCTGAAGGGCCTCACTTTCCCCACCTGCGACTTGGGGAAGGGGATTCCTGGCAGGCCCAGCTCAGAGTGGTTTGGGGAGCCCATGTAAGAGAAAGAGCTGATGTCGTCGTGTATATGGCGAGTCAGGAGTGTCTTCAACTCAGACGTATAACCCCAGGTGTGCCTTAGCCCGGGCTCACAGCCCAGGGGCCACGGTGAGGTGCTCCTGGTTCACACGGATGGGGTGCCTGCCCAGCAAGGAAGGACCTCAGGCAGTTTTTAAGGTCATCCCCCCTATTGGCCAGAAGGGGCCACCTCAGTCCCCAGGCAGGGGCCAGGGCTGGAGCTGGGATGTCCTGCTCTCCTCCCCCCAGCACGCCACCCCCCCTCAACACACACCCTTTCTTCTTATGCACAAGTCCTGGCTGATCTGTCCAGCCCCTTGCCAACACCCCCTCCCTGAACATCACTGCACTTAACTCGGTTATCCACCTACTTTGCGTCAATGCTGTCGAAGTACCAGCCACCTCCTGCGCACCCCGCTGCAAACATGAGACCCAAATCCGATTTTGTCACCTTCGCTTCTCAGTCCGCCACAGAGACAGTAAATTCCATGAAGGGAAGAAGAGAACCCGGAGCTGGTGCCAGAAAAGTGCGCAAATAAAGAATGTAATTCCGTTTCTCTTACAGGGTTCAACAACGATAGCAGCCTACCATTTGCAGTGCACGGGACTTATACGCACATCACTTCAGCTCTCAGAACCTAAGTCCTAGAAAATGAGGAAAATAATAGGACTGGCCGCCATGAAGGAAGTTATGAGGATTAAGTGAAATGATCCACGTAAAGGGCTTAGCATTCTGCCGCGCACACAGTGCTTCCCCCAACGCCAAGGACAGCCCTGTGCTGCTGCCCGGCCTGTCCGCCTGAGCGGGACCCCACAGGGCCGGCCCAGCTGGCTGGCTGGAGTGCTCACAGGGTTGGCTTGGTGTCCCTTTTGCTGGCCATGCCTGGGGTGAAGGGAGAAGGGAAAAAGCAAGCATTTGTTTACCTGGAACAGCTCATCATTAATTTCACTTCCTAAGAGGCCACCTGCAGAGGGGGCTGAGTTATCTTTTTCCTTTTCTCAAGTCAGCAGAAAAGGCCCGGTCACCACCTAGTTCTGCACTGAATCCCCCCAGGACTGGGTCCCAATGGGGGTGAGCCATGTCCTCAGGCATTGTGAACTCGTTGGGGGCAGCCGCCGCCCCCCCATCCCCCAGCAGCTGAAGCCCTGCCTGGGGGGTCTCTCGGACACTGCTCTGTCCTCCAACCCCTGGAAAGGGGACTTCTACCTGGCCACCTCCTGACCCCACACCCACCAGAGGGAAGGCCACAGGGCTGGGGGAGGAGGTGGGGGGATCCGGGGGTGGGGGGGCTCCAACTAGCACCCAGATCGAGGGCTCCCTGGGTGCTAATCCAGGGTGTGGCCAGGCAAGGTGTCACCCTGGGCTGTAAGAAGACAGGAGGAAGGGAACCCAGCCCATCAGGCCGCTAGGAGGGTAAGTGCGGTCCCACAGTGAAGACGTCAGCTCATGATAGCCCTCAGACAAGGTGAGCTGCTCTTAGGATCATTACACTAACCATCCTTTGACAACCCAGGGCATCAGGGGTAGCCAGGCTAGTGCTGCCATGTGCCACTCTGTGCCATGGGGCAGTTTCTTCACCTCGTGGCTGCCGGGGGCCTGCCCTGCCCCCTGCCCACCCAAGCTGGGGGGCCCTGGGGTATGATCCCAGGCAAAGCAGGTGAATTAGAATTCTGTGTGTATTTTTAACTCAGAGCTTATGTAAGGAGCGGTGTGGGCCCCAGAACACAATAGCGAATGACTCTCACCCAACTCATCCTCACCCGATTCCGACAAAGGGAAATGTATTTTGGGTTTTCCTTTATTTGGACCTAGCAGGCGGGGAGATGCTGGTGTCTGTGTCAGCTGCCACTCAGCTAGGGGGCTGGGCCACTAGGCCTGGGAGCCACAGGGCTGGGCCACCTCCCCTTGGCATCCAGGAGTCCCTTAGACCCCCACACATATCCATGTACCCCAGATTCTCCTGCCACCTGTACCCCATTGCCAGGAAAGGCTGGGCCATCACACCCAGGCTACATCTGGGCATCCAACATCATTCTTCACCCTTCCTCCCACCCCAGAGTCCAGGCATGAGGGAAGGAAGATACTGTCTCCAAAATCTGCCCACTTCTCTCCAGCCCCATGGCCCCCATCTTGGCCCAGGCGCCCCCATCTCCTGCCTACAGAGGCCACCTGGCTGCCCTCTCTGTTTCCACATGGGCCCCCAAACCCATCTTCTCCATCGAGCCAGGTATGTTTCCTGAAGCACCAGTCAGAGCAGGCCCTCCTGCTTAAGCCTTCCATGGCACCCCAGGGGCCCCAAGATAGAGACCCAGCTTGGCACGCCCTGGGCTGCTTCCTCAACGGGCCACCAGCCTCACCTGTCAGGGCCCCAGCTACATAAACCCTCAGCGGAGCCTGGATCCTTCCCAGCTGCGCACGTCTGCTCCTGCTGCTCTTCCTGCCTAGCACACCCCCTCTGCACCCCTGCTGACCCCTACCATCTACCTGGCTGACAGCCACGTGGTGATGTCTCTCTACGGTATGTGACCCCCACTGCCTGCGCACAGACGGTGCCTCTGACCCCATAATGGTAATGATGCCAGTGGGCTGGCTCCTGGGAGACAAGGACGTGTCTCACCCTCACAGAGGGAGAGTCTTCAGTCCAGGGTCCCTGGGCCACAGGCCGCCATGCTCGGAACACGTCCTGGGGAGGATTTGGAGTCCGAGGCGCATGGTGTGCCCACCCTTGGCCCCTGGCACTTTCCCCAGCAGGCTGATCTTGGGCAAGTCACTTTCCCGCACTGGGTCTCAGCTTCCTTCTCCGTGAAGTGGGGTCAGGCTAGCACCCAGCTCTTTGCCGAGTTATCTCGGGCTCTGTTGTGCCTGGCATATGGCAGGTGCTCAGGGAATGCCCAGCAGCTATCAGAGCAGATGGAAGTCACAGGAGTAGAAGCCTTGCCCGGTGGTAAGCAAAGGCACAAGGCTTTTTATCGCAGCGCCAAGGCCTGTCTCTATGGACCCACCGCTGGGGACACGTGGAATTGGCCCCACACCCCATCTGGAATCCTTTCGCAGGGTCCCACATCCCAAAGAGGATTCTGCCTCAGATGCCTGTCCACGGTCCTGGGCCATGTCCCCTCCTCCAGGGAGGCAGACGGGGTTCAGGGGCCTCACCAACTCTGGGCTCAGGGCTGGGCACAGCAAAACTAAGCCAGATGTTGGGAGGCACAAAGAGGGCCTATTTACCCTCCAACCGTGCAGGAAAACAGCAAGCCTGACCTCCCGCGCCATGCTTCCCCCACACTCAGCAGCTGCTGGGGAGCCCCAGCTCTGGGTGCTCAGAAGCCAGGATTCAAACCTGCCTGTCTGAACCTCAGTGCTGCCCACCACCAGCTCTATGACCATGAGCAAGCTCAACCTGCTGACCCTCAGTTTCCCAGGCTGTAGAATCCGGAGGACCATCTGTAGAAGTCCCTCCTGTGAAGATGAGAGAAGCCTGGCCTGGAGACCCTGAAGGCAGACACCCCACGTGGCTCCCAGCTGTCACTCTGGTTCCTGGCACATTGTAGGCACCTGATAAGGTATGCTCAATATTTTAAGGAATGACTCACATTCTCATTCCAGCTCTCTGCCTGCTTCCTGTGTGGCCTTGGGCAAGTCACTCTCCCTCTCTGGGTATATTTGGGCCTCTCCAAAATGAATCGTGGTGGGTGAATGTACAACCTCCCTGACTCTCTTTATCCCTTTGCGGCAATCATATTTTATATCCCATGCTGCAGGCGGTTGGGGCAGGAGCTCTCCCACAGCAGGGAGGCCTTAACCTAGGAGCCAGCACCCAACCGCGGGCCATCAGGGACAGGGAGGGGGCCAGTGGCCGGCAGCCTGAGTGACACTCCATCAGGGCATCTCACAGTGGCCCAGCCCTCTGCCTGCATTGCCCACCCCTTCTTTGTCTTCCCATAAACAACACTAAAGCTTTTAGCAATAGTGTCACTGTGACCACTGAGAAACGTAAAAAGGGAGCTGACCCTCTCTCTACACCTGTCTGCTCCAGGGAGGTGAGGGGGGGCGCTGACCTCACCCCATCACATGAGGTCACCCGACACCCAGCTACTGAGGGCCAGACACTTGAGCCCGTTTTACGGGAGTGGAAACTGAGGGTCAAGGAGGGGCCGTCACTGGCCTTCGGCCACATAGCTGGCCAGTGGTAGAACTGGGGTCACTCCTCGTTCTGTCTGATGCCAACATGTGGGGTTCCATCAGAGCCACATGAGAAAGCAGAATGTCTAAGCCGAAGGGGCAGGTACCGCCTCTCCCCCGAGGCCATCTCTCTCCTACTTCTCCCTCTGTTCTCTCTCTCTCTTAATCTCTGTATCTTGTTCTCTCTCCCTCACTCACTCCCTCTTTGCCTCTTCCTCCCTCTCCTTCCCTCTCTTCATCTGAGATCAACACTCTCAGTTTTAGAAAAGGGTCCTGACGCTCACAGACAGGACCAGAGTGACCCGGGGGGACCCAAACCCAGGGTCACACTCAATGCTTTCTCCGCAAATGCTGCCTCAGTTTCCACATCAGCCCCATCTGGCGGGGGGCAATACGCTGAGTGCATGGAGGCCTTCTGAAGGGCAAGGGGGGCCCCCCACTGCTGACAGGGAGCCCCAGCTTCCCAGGCCCCTGAAGGTAGGGGCAGGGAGCTCGCAATGCCCGCTGGGTCAGCTCAGTCGGCTGAGAGGCTCAGCCCGGCCTCTGGAGGCCTTCGGAGATTAATTGGAGATGACCTGGCTGAGGGCAGCTGCCATTTAGATTGAGGACTGGCTGAGGGCTCCGCGGAGGTGAAGCAGCACGGGCCTCTCTGGAGCCGGGCTGTGGAGAGCTGGGGGCGAGCACGGCAGTGCATGAGGGCTGAATTCCTGGGCCCAGCCCCAGCCCCGCAGGAGGAGACGGGGTGGGTGCAAGGGCCAGAGTCCCCAGGATGGACAGGCAGGCCCCTCACCCCAGCATGGATGCCCCCGATTGGGTCCTTTCTCCTGCACTGCTGGCAGCCCTGCACACCCCCTGGGCCACTCCTGGCCTGCCTGCTGCCGAGACATGACAGGCTGAGGGGGCTGTGGGTGGACCCCTGGGCCCATAGCTTCCTTCTGATGGCTGCTTATGCAGGAAGAGAGCACTGCATAGTGAGTCCAGGTTTAACCAGCCTTGGCTTTGGGGAGGTTAACGCCTCCGAGCCTCAGTTTTCTCATCCATGAAACGGGATGGAGACAGTGTTATTCTCATAGGCCCACTGGGAGCACCCAGTGATAATGCAAGCAAAGTGCTCAGCATACTGCCAGGCACCAAGGATGCCCCAAGAAACAGTAGCTGCTGTTGGCATTTCTAGTATGATTATTATACTTGAGATTCTCTCCAGCCCTGTCTCCTGCGTAGCCCTTCCCACCCTGTTTGCTCGCCTCCTCACGGGCAATTCACCCCTATGGCACTGGACCCACTGCTGGGTGGCTCTGGACAGGATCCTGCCCCTCTCCAAGCCCCAGCATCCTCACCTGACCGGGGCAACCCAACACCAGGGCACACGGCTGGCTGAGCTCCCAGCATTCTGCCTGGAGCCATGCAACAATTATTTTTATAAAATAAGACAAATACGCACACACCTTTCTGTTGAATTAGAACTTCATTGCTCTCAGCCCACTGAAGGACAGACTAGTCTGAATTTTTAAAAATAAATTTTCAAAGTGCCGATACTCTGGGCAGAGATTCTTGGGGACCTCTGCCCGGCTCACCCACCCATGCGTCTGCAGGAGCTTTGTGAGCTTCCCAATCTGGGTCAGTGGGGCTGCAAGCGGCCTGCTCCCCCAGGCAATTTCCCTGAGCACCGCTATGTCCCCGAGGAAGGGCTGCACTCGGCCACCGTCGCAGGTCAGTCATGCACTTTGGGCACAGGCTTGGGTTCAGATCCCACCCCTGTCGCCAGCCTGCATGACCCTGGATCAGCTACTTTGACTCCTTGAGTCTCCATTTCCTCACCTGGAAAATAATTTGGATCATTCCTGCCTTGCAGAGTGGGGTGCAGAATGTCCCCAGGTGACCCCCTGTTGCCATACTTATTTCCCCAAACTTGGGCCTGGGACAGTATCTAGGAGGGAGTCCTCACACTGGCAACAACAGTGTGGCAATGGGGTAAAGCATCACAACCAAGTGTGTGCTCCCCGCTGTGTGCTGGGCTCAGAGAGGTGACCCCAACACAGTGTTCGCAGCCTGGTGGAGGGATGTTCGGCAAACACATAACCACAAACAGAACACAATCACTGCCAGAGCCAAAGGCCGCCCTGTGTCACAGGAACCAGGGGACGGGGGAGGCCCTGAGAAGAACTGGCTGAGGACGAGGCGTACAAGGAGGGAATGTAAGGATGTGCATAAAGCTTTGCAGGGAGAGGAGCAAGAGCAGCACCCCAAACCCCTCTGCGACTGTTGTTGAAGAATAAGAAGCCAGCCCGGGGGCCCTGATTTGAGGACTGGGGGCCACACAGAGGAAGAGGAGGCTTCCAAATTCAAGTAAACTTAGTCGTGGAGGATGCAGGAGGCCCAGAAAGTGTTTGGCTTTGTTCCTGAGTGCACAGGGGAGCCAGGGAAGGCTTTAGAGTGGGGGGAGGGGGCATCAGGAAACTGTCGAAATTAACAAGGGGCTTGTGGTCATCCATTTCGGCCTTAGCATAGGACACCTGACTTAGAAACACACCCCTCATTGGAGACAAGGTCCTTTGTGCTCCCCAACTCTAAGCAAGTGGGGGCACCAGATCCCACCCCCGTGGAAACGGTACTCTAGGAGTTCTGATCTAATGACACCGGCCATTCCTCCCTAGCAGCTTCTGAGACAGACACCTATAACCCTGGTCCCCGAGAAACCCAGCTCAGGTCCCAGTCCCAGCCCCGCCATGCCACAGTGGACAGCCCCTGCAAGGGACTCTGCCTCTCTGTGCCCTACCGCCCCTCCGCACACTGGGTGTGGGCATCACACGCTGGGCATTTGCATCAGCGAATCCTCCCTGGGATACAGGTGGAGAAACCAAGGCATGAAGAGGGGAGTAGACAGAGCCCAGGCCATCCAACAGTGAGCAAAAGCATTAAGGACATGTCACATGGTCTCTCTGTATCTCAGTTTCCCCATCTGTGGAATGAGACCATACACTGACCCAGCAGGGTTGCTGGGAGAATGACTCAATAACATAAACAGTAACAGCCAATAATGAACACCTATCACATGTTCATTCTTTTAAACCCACTAATTCCTCACCATAACCCCGGAAGGTGGTTTCTATTCTTTCAGCCCCATTTCACTGACGAAGAACCTGCCAGAGTCAGCAAACTGTAGCCCATGGGTCAAATCTGGCCCACCACCTGTTTTTCTAAGTAAAGTTTTATTGGATCACAGCCATGCTCACACGTTTACATTTTCTCCATGGCTGTTTTCATGCTATAGCACCAGAGTTGAATAGTTGCCACAGAGCATGCATAACTCAGAAACCTAAAATATTTACTACCAGGCAGTTTACAGTCAGTTTGCCAACCCTTGACCCTGAAAGAGAGGTGGCACCACTTGTTCGAGTTCATACAAGTAGGCAGGAGCAGCCAGGCACCTAGTAGGAGCTCAATATATGCTGCCTAGGAATGTGTTTATGTGTAAACAACTGTGAAGACTTGCACCAGGACCCTTATGGAATCAGAAATGTCCTCCCCATTCACTGGGGCCCTGGTCTTCCTTCTCCAGCTACCACAGAAACCTTCCTGCCTTTCAACTTAACAAGCAGTACAGCATTAAAACAGTGGTAGGCAGGGCTGGGGCGTGTTGTAAAAAAGAAAACCATTCCAGAATGTGTCCACAAATACAAAAGGGCGAGCGAGGCAGCCCTGTCGGATCAGAGCAGGTGGGCAGCCCCCCACCAGAGGTCACTCCTACATCCTCTGAGGATGCCGTCACAGCTCACCCTCAACTCAGGGAAGGACAGAGTGACCCACGACTCGGTGACAGAGCAAGCAGGGTCAAAGCAGACAATGGTGGGCAGAGCATCCATCCTGAGGCCGGCCAGGGATCCTCCCAACAACTTATCTCCTTTAACCCTTCAATAGTCCTAAGGGCCAAGGTCACAGCTAGAAAGTGAGCTGAGATTCGAACCCATGTCTGCGTGAGTCCAGAGCCTGTGTGTTCTTAACCCACCACATGGTGTCTGCCTGGCCTGTGTGGAGAAATGGGTGGAGCAGTAGAGGCCAGTCGGGCTTGGAAGGAGCTGGTCAGTCACTCTCATTACAACAATAGGGAGCAAAGC
Source organism: Manis pentadactyla (assembly GCF_030020395.1). Lineage (NCBI taxonomy): Eukaryota > Metazoa > Chordata > Mammalia > Pholidota > Manidae > Manis > Manis pentadactyla. The sequence goes on along the minus strand of NC_080032.1, from coordinate 9,665,913 downwards.
CCCAGGTCGCCCCATGGCCTGCACACTTATACTAGGCCTCCACCTCCCAAGGTTCCCAGCATGTCCACCCTTGGCTTTCTCAGGAGAGGCGTGCCTGCCACAAACACCCCCCAACTCGTTTTCTCTCCCCTGTTCCTGGAAACCAAGGCCCAGCTCTGCCAGAAGCTGGTTGTGTGACTTAAGGTGCATTACTTGCCCTCTCTGGGCTGCTATCCCCTTTGTAAGTAGCAGGAGGCTGCCAGGCCTGTGATTCTGTGTCCTAAAGAGGTCACCCGAGTAGCTGTTCCCCATCCCAAATCATGCAGTGGACTGATGGGAAGTGTTAGCTGACCTGTGCCTAGGGGGTGGGAGAGGGCACTGGCTCAGCTCTGTGCTCCCACTGGGCAGCATGGCCCAGAGTTTGTCTCTGGGATCGCCCCTGGAAGGTAGGGGGTGGGCCCTCAGGGCAAGGCAGGGGCCACCACACCCCTTCCAGGCAAGGAGCACAGGAGGAGGCAGGCGCAGGGGTGAGGGGAAGCTGACGAAGCTGGCCCCGGCTTCACCTTCCGTCAAATTTTCCCCAGACGTGACATATTTTGCAAAACCCATACCCCATCTCTTGGAAGGTTTCCCCAGATTCGGCCTGTCTCGGGTGTGGAGAAGCAGGACTAGAGCCCGGCGCCTCTCCTTCCGTGGCAGAGGCCGCAGCCCTTTGCTCCTGTGGTCTTCGGAGGAAGGTGGAGCTGGCCCCTCGGGGGGCCGGGGCTCGCTGGGGCTCCTCGCTGCGGAAACCAGAGAGGGGTGAGTTGGGGCAGAAGCACGGCCAGATCAGAGGGCTCTGGCCTGCCTGCGCAAGCCGGTACTCGGTCCTCACCTGATTCAGAAGGTGGGACGGAGTCTGCAGTCAGCTGTCACCAAGCAGTGACAATGCCACTCCTGCCCGCTCTCCCTTCTCTGGGCCACTACTGCCACGGGTCCCTTCACCTCAGGAACTTCTCCATATCTTACTTTGTCAGGTGGTTTCCTCCAAGCCCCCAGTACTGTGCCCACCATACTGTGCCACCTGGTGTTAACCCCAAGCTCGCTACCACCGCCCCTAAAAAGACCCACCGGGGGTCTTGTCTCTCCTACTCACCACTGTAGCTCTGGCACCTGGCACATACTAGGTCCTCGACCAGTACGTGCCACCTCACTTCCTAGGGACAGGAACAAACTCTAAAGCATCATGAAAATAAGAAAAATTCACACCACATCACCTGGGCCTCCAGACAGACCTGAACAGGAACTTTCCAAGGTCTCCTGGGTGCTGATGAAACAAGACTTCATTACAAGGTTTGCCCATTGGGCCTCCCCCAGATTTACTCGGAGGGGTTAAACCTTCTCAGACTCCCCAGAAAGGGAGGAATTGTATCCCCTTAGCCTCCAGAGCCCCAACCCACCCAACAGACTTCCTGCACAAGTTGGAGATTAGGATTCTCCCAATTTATTTTAGGCCCTGCTGATATGTGAGGAAGCCACAGAGGCAGGTATTCTATCAGACAGAAAGACTTGGTGGTGGGTTGGGGGGCGGTCACCTGATAAATGCCAGCAGTTTCTCCTGCCTTAAGGTGACAGCCCGGGATGTCCGCCTCCCAGCCAGCACCCCTACCCAGTCCCCCCTTCCTGCCTACTGGTCCGGAGCCTGGATCCACTGCGATAACCTCTGAGATGAGTTTTAAGTTGACACCAAGCATGGGAGTCAGTTTAATTGCCCTCCAACTCTCTGACACCATCTCTTCTTTTTCTTCTTTTCCAGGTGCAGGAACCACATCCCAGACACTGTTCTAACAAGTTTCATGTCTATAACTGCATGGGGTCCTCCCATCAAAGAAGGAGGGGCTCTTCTTCCTTTTTAAAGGATGCAGAAACAGGTTCAGAGAAGTAGGGCGACTTCCCAAAAACCACACAGCAAGGGTGTACCAGGGCAGAAGGAAGATAGGTTCCCAAAGACTTTTCTACCTCTGTTGCACACCCAAAAGAAAAGGAGGAAGAGAGAAGCAGAAGAAGGGAGAGTGAAAGAGAGAAGGGAAGAATAAAAAATGATTCCCACTCTCCTAAAGTTCACTGCCTTCCCTCTCGATCCACCCACTCTGCCTGGAAGCACCTACCCATTTCCTGGGATGCCCCAGGGTGAGAAGCTGGCACACATGCCGTCTGATGGGAACATCTGATCCAGGCCGGGCCTCACCCACTACAGAGTCTGAGCCCAAGGAAAAGAGGCCCCCAGGCTGGTGAGTGACGCAGGAGGAAAAAGCTCTACCCTTTGGTGCAGAGCTCACCCACCTGAGCAAAGGTGGTTTCCAGACACCTGGCGGCAGTTGTCTGCCTTGTATCTGTTGCTAAGCAACAGGCTTTCACCCAGCGACCCACCCAGAGCTCATGGCATGCTGGGGGTAGAACAAGCTGATGATCTCGGGGTCCCCTGTAAGCTCAGGGGCTCTGTGAATCTAGAACTGGGCTGCCCAATATGGCAGCCACTAGTCACAGAGGCTTTTTACATTTAAATTTAAATGAAACTTAAAAGCCAGTCCCTCATACACAACTAACCACATATCAAGTGTTCAACAACCACCTGTGGCTAGTGGTTACTGTACCGGACAGGCAGACAAAGGACATCATCACTGCAGAAAGTTCGAAAATTATCATCTACAAAGTCTCTCCCAGTCTGTGTCAGCAGCCACCAGGACAACCAGTTTCCTTACAAATGGCAAACTCCATCATTTTTCAAATAGGAGGTTTCCATAGACTGAGGTATATTTGGGGCTGGAAGGAGCCACAGGATCATCTTTTCCATGGTCATCAACCACCCGGGGTTCCCACTATAACATATTCCCTCTTGAGCCCACAGCAGACATTGCTCATTGAACTCCGCACTCCCTCCCATGGAGACCACACACAGCCTCGGAGTTTTTCTCAACACAGTGCTTCAGGTAGGCACTGTGATCTGGGGGGCCCTGTAAGCTCAGGTACACTATGAACCCAGACCTGGGCTGCCCAGTATGGCAGCCTCTAGTCACAGCGGCAAATCAGCCCAGACACTGATTCTGTAAATCTGAGCTAGTCCCATCACAGAGAGGAATAAACTGAGGCCCAGTGACATAAAATGACTTGCCCAAGGCCAGATGATGGGGCCAGGCTAGGATTAAAACTCATGTCTTCTGCCTCCTGTTTCTCTCTCATATCTGTCCCATTAAAGTTGAGGACAGTCAAGAGTTCACAATCCTATAAAAAGAGGCCTGGAAATGAACTGACTGCAGGATAAGAAGAATGATAATAACAGCAATAATAACAACAATGATGCCAATGTATTGATCACTTGCTATGTAGCTGGCCCAAACCTCTCACTTTTTCCCAGTTCCCTTCTTTAGTCTCATAACAGCCTATACTGCGCACATTACCCCCATTTTCCAGATGATAAATAAAGGGAGATTTGGAGCCCCAAGGCAACATACCCAGGGCCCCAGAGTCACTGAGTGGCAATCATAATCTGACAGTGGCAACTGGCATCTGGAACCCTCTCAGGCAGGCCTTGGGCCAGGAGAATTGCCTGGGCTAAGGTCCTATTTCTGCCTTTTCCCAGCTGTGTGGCCTTGGACAAAGCACTTTCCCTCTCTGGACCTTGGTCTCCCTGCAATGGGGATAATAGGCCCTGCCTTGGTCAAAGAACAACAAAAATATTTTAAGATGTCATGTAAACAGTAAAAAAGGATATTTTCACATCACACATACTTCACGGTACAAACCTGTTTTTAACTTACTCTTAAATATACCTATAAAAGATACTTCAAGTCCAGAAAATGATAATAGTATCGGTTCCATTTATTGAGCCATTTCTCTGGGCCAAGCTCTGTGCTTAGTACCTTCCATGTTACCAAACTAGCGCCAGCCGGCCAAATGTAACCCATCACCTGTTGGGGGGGGCTTGCAGGGAGAGGGGTTTATGAAGCCCATGAGCTAATAGTTCTCTTTTTTGCATTTTTAATGGTTGAAAAAAAGTCAAAAGAAGAATATTTCATGACAAATAAAGATTCTATGAAATCTAAATTCCAAAGTCCATTAAGTTTTTTGTAAGACACAGCCATGCCTATTCCTGTGCACATGTAGCCACTTTTGCATGACACAGGCAGGGTGAGGTAGAAGGGACAGAAACTTGATGGCCTGCAAAGTCCAAAATACTGATCCCTCTGATCATTTGCAGAAAAAGTTTGCTAACCCCTGCATTAACTCCCTGAGTGGTCAAACCACCCCCATTTTACAGATTAGAAAAACTGAGGCTCAGAGAGAGGAAGACAATTTGGACAAAGTCCTACCACTTCAAGTGATTGCTGGGATTTGAACCCTGGGAAGAAAGGACTGAACTTTGGATTCCACTTCTGGGGGTTGACCGTTGGGCTCACCAAGGGAGGCTGCAGTACAGGTGCCAGGCTGTCTGCAAAAAAACCAAGCCTAGTACTGTCAGGGTCCTCAGATGTGAAATGAGGACAGTGAAACGGGGCTGTCCATGCCCTCCCACCTGCCCCCACCCCAGCGCTCTCTCCCTTGGAGAGAAATCACCACTGTGGGTTTAAATCCTAGTGATGGGATATTCATGAGCAGCTCACATCCATGCTGCCCCCAGGTCCAGCAGTTGGCCCAGGGGGCACCAACTTAGCCAGTTTTCACCCACTATTTTGCCACCGCTTGGTAGAGAAATTGCCCAAGACTAATTGCAGGTAATATTTAATTTTATCAGGGATAATTACATAAAATTAATTTGGCTTCTACCTGGAAGCACTTGGTTACTGCTGGCTTTCCAGGGGAGCTGGGGTGAAAATAAAGGCAGGCAGGAGCAACAGGGGGATGGGGAGAAGGGAGAGGGTGCTGGAATCTGGACTGAACAGGCAACAGGCATTACAAAGTAACCCAGTAATGGTACTGGCTGGAACTTAAATGAGCCCTGCTTGCCTGTCCAAAATGCTTCGGGGCATGATAGTCACTTAGCCTCGGGACAGCCCTGCAGGCGGGCCTGCTGGACCACCCCACCCCCACCCCTGCCCCCATTTACTGCCCAAAAGATCAAGGTCAGACATCTATGTGCCACGAAGGAGGAACCCGGACTCTGGTTGGAGCCCTGCTTGGCCACTGCGTAGCTGCATGATCTTGGAGAGGACAGTTCACCTCTTGGGCCTCTGTCTCCTCAGCTGTGCAATGGGAATAAGGACAGTAAACTGCCCCCAGGGTATTGAGGAGTCAATAAAATAGCAGACAACAGGCCTGGTGCAGTATCTGCGCTCAGCAAGCGCTGGGTGGACACCGCCGTCGCTGCCACCCTCCTCTTCCCTGAGGAACACTGCTAGCAGCTGGGGCCTCCGGCCTCTACTGGGCCCAGTTAGAGGCAGCGTCTAGGGATGATCAGAGGAAGAATCTGGGGAAGGCCTAGCTGTCTCAGCCTCCCCAAGGGGGCCCCCCACACACAACTTCTGAGCCGAGAAGTACAAATACACCCCGAGCCGGCCGGGAAGGCCAGGTGGCCCCTCCCCAGACCCCAGACCCCCACCAGGCCCTCCAGGAGCCCCATGTGGGGGCACAGACTCCCCCCGGGGCACCAAGAAGAAAAGGGCCCCCCCTACAGCTGCTGTCATCGCCAGCCTCCCTGAGGCCCGAGGGGGTCTGGAGCCTCTCTGAAAGGCCCCAGGCGCCAGGGGTTCATTCAGCTGTTTTCGGGTGGCTCCAATGAGTTCATTTTACCACGGCAGAATATTAAACAGCTCCTGGGGAAGCAGATGCTGGGCTTTGGTTTCAGAAGGAGGGAGAAGAGAGGCCACAGGCCGGCAAGGGGAGATTTCAAGTTCCGCTTCAGGCGGCTCCAAAGACCTCTCCAGGCTCAGCTAGGCCTGAGTCGTTGTCACGGCGACAGGTGACCAGCAACGGAGCACAGGGCATCGTGTGGGAGCCAGGGCTGGCTGGCCACTTCCCAGCATCCACCCAGCACTTGCTGAGTGCAAGCATTGTGCTAGGCATCTCATCTGTGCTGTTTTATTACCAAAACCACGGGCACAGTTTACTATCCTTCTTCCCATTGGACAGATGAAGAGACAGGCCCAAGAGGTGAGCTATCCTGTCCAAGATCATGAATACTCTACTTGACCGAGTCCTAGGAGAGAGGAACTAACTCTGCTGTTCCCATTTCACAGATGAAAAAACCGAGGTACAGAATAGCAACAGGACTCATTTGAGGCCACACAACAAAAGAGGGAATATGATTCAAACCCAGGCCCCCAAACACCATGTGTTACCTACGTGACTATGTCCCCCCATGCCCGCAGGGCCCTCTCGGAGGCAGACCCAGAGCAAACGGACCCCTGCACAGACCTGCAGCTGCCAGCTGCTGAGCCTCCTGTGTGCTCAGATTTTCCTCCACCCTACAGAGAAACATCCCACTTTCTATTATTCTAATAATAATCTCTGACATAGGAACAGCTTTCTTGGAGTTTGTGAAACACATCTAGGTGTATCGCTTCCTCTAAGCTTCACCACAGCTTCCCCATTCCAGACAGGGAAACTGTGGCCCGGCCAGCAGGGTGCATCCCAAAGCCACTGCCCAGTTAAGGGCAATCCCCCCTATACCCCAGCAGACATGAGGTTCAGACTCATCCCACTGCTGACCAGAGAACCTAGTGTTTCCTCTCCATCACTGGAGCACAGAGAGGCGAAGTGAACTGCCTAGAGCCACACAGTCCGGGTTCAGAGCCAACCCCTGGAGCTGGGTTGGGGCAGAGCCCCGTATTCCCAGGCCCTACTGGGAACCTCAAACCCCTGGCTATCTGAGGAGTACTTCCTGGATAACCTGGGGCTTCTTCCCTTTGGGACTTCATTGGTGCCTACATTTGCTTTCTCTGTGATTATGAATAAATAATAATAATAACAACAACTAATGAGTATTGAAACTCACCAGCTGCAAGTCACTAGCCATAAGACTTTATGTGCATGAATGGGTGTTGCCCCCACAGAACCCCATGAGGTGATCACTGCCATTATCCCCTCTTCACAGATGGGAAACTGAGGATTGGGGACAACATCTGTAATCATTACATATGGGCCTCACGTGCTGGGGGGCACCTCTGCCAGGCGCTGACCTAAGTCACGGGTACACAAGACCCCGTGTCAGGCTGCCAACACCCCAGCCACATGCACTTTCACCAGAGCCCCATTTCACAGAGCAGCTATCTTGCCATTGCCTTCGGGGGACTCCACAGGCCATGGAAACCCGGTGGTCACAAGGCCCAGGCTCTGCCCTGTCTCCTGTGTCCATAGCTGACAGTGTCCCCACGCTGAGGGGCAGCCTGGCCCACTGGGGCAGATCCAGCTTTCCCACTGACCAGCCACGCACCTGCACAGGTCCTTTCCCTCCACACCTCACCCACCGCATCTGTAAAATGGGTCAACAGAAGTAGCCACTTCCCTGGGTATGAGGAAGCCATGGGTGACTCAGAGAAGGCCCTGGCACACGCTCAGCTCTAAACTGGCCCCTGCCCTTCGATGGCTACAGGGTGGTGTAAGGAGTCCAAGTGCCCCCCCTGAGGCAGGTCTCTCCTCTTACTGGACCCCGGGTGGCTCTGGTAAATGGGAATCAAGATGTCTGAATAGGGAGAGCTGGACCCCTATCCCACCCCTATCTGTCACCAGCTGGGAGAGTCAACACACTACCACACCTCCTGGGCCTCAGTCTCCTCATCTGTAAAGTTGGACAGCTGTTGGGATGCTGACAGGGTTAAAGCAGTGAATGTGGCCAAGCCTGCCCGCCAACCCCGTCCACACAGTGGCACCTGGAGCCCAGTCCCCAGCACATCACAGGTTCTCAGTATCTGCTGCCGGCACCACACATCCAACCTGATATGCTTCGAAGGGGCGCTGCTGTGACCGCTGCCTGCCTCCCTCCCCCCAGCCAGCACAGAAGTTTTTAGGTTTTTAGCCTAACACCCTAAAAAGGACATCACAGTGACAACATCCCCTGACTCTAGAGAAGAGACTAGGAAGAAGAGCCCGGGCCCACAGGCAGGGCTGGGCTCCAAAGGGTTAAGCTCAGCTCTGGTTTCTCCCAAAAGGCAGAGACAGCAGCTGAAGCTGCCCCCCTGCTCCCTGCTGCCTGAAGCCTGACCCCTGACATTTCCACTCCCAGCCACACTTGCATTTAAAAAAGGGAAGGAAAAAAATTTAACCATCCACACAAACAGGTTGGGGAGAAGTGGGGGGGGGGGGCAAGGAAGGAGGGGGGTTGCAGATTTCCTTTCACAGAGTTCAGTTCACCCAAAAAATATATATACATATATTTTAAAGAAAGACCTAGAAGGGGGAACAGGAGAATGAAAAGGTGGCAGACAAGTTCTGGGGAATCACTGGGCACCACTAAATTTTCTGATTAATTAACCCTGAAAGGGGCCTCTCTCCCAGACCTTCCTAGGCAAGAGTCTGGGCCCCGTTTGCAGAGCAGGCAGCCTCTCTGGTGGGGGGATTCATCTAGAGGTCCCGGGGGAGCTCAATCCCCTCTCAAAGCTGTGCTGTAGTTAAAGCCAAGGATGATAAGGAATTTATCAAATGAGATTTACACAGGGAAGCCCTAATTAAGAGGTTAGTCTCCAGTTTAATTGCCTTCAAACCTAGGCAGGCAGGCCCAGACAGATGGATTTTCAGTCTGACCTCATTAAAAAATAATAATAACCAAATAGAATACAGAGGAAAATCCAAAGACCACAACATGGCTAACAAGTGGGGGACGGGGTGTGTGAAGGGGACCCAGGCCTGGCCTGCCCCAGAATCCACTCTGGTGCCCCTGGGCTAGCCTCAGACCTCTGAGCTTATGGTCTCTCCCTCACCCTCTTTCCTCTCCTGAAATCTGGTGGTTTGGACTCCCCACCTCCTTGAGGCTTCAAGGAGCGTTTTCTCCCCCAGCCCCTGAAGCTGGCATGCCAGAATATAAATTGGAAGCATGCATGCCCCCCCAACTCCAGGCGGACGCCACATACCAGACAGAACGGCTACAGGCCTGGTCATCTGGGGTTAAGAATGATTTTTGTTTTTGGCAGGGAATGCGGAGGAGCCCAAAGGACTGGCCCGGACGATTGTTGGAGGAATGAAAGGGAGAGAGGAAAAAGAAGAGGGGCAGCCGGTGGGGGAGCGCGAGACCGACAAGCAAACACCTGGGGAACCGCAGCCGGAGACATGTTTCTGTCCCCCGGGGAAGGGTATGTGGAGTTTTTACACCGGTCTTTAAAACACAAGTGGGATGAGAATGTACCCCACTCTGGGGAGATAGGATTCCGATTCCCATTCACTCTCCTTACCACCCCACCTTTGTTTGATTAAACCATAAAGAAATGCTTGAGGCAGAGAATCTGAAGGATTTCTTTCCAAAAGCAAAATCTAGAAGAACTCTCCAGCCAATGGACTTACTCATGCCACATGGATTTGGGGAGAAACACAGAAATAGAAGGCCTACTGTGTACATGCCTTTTCTGTCCTGAGTCGGTGACCCAGGCCAGTGATAGAGGAATGGGGAATGGTTGCTGGGGATTCCCACCAGGCAGGCACAGTTTTTAAGGGCTACTCACTGTTTGCCCGTCAACTGCCCCTGGAGAGCACATCACTGTCTACACAGAGAGGTGATTAATGTCCTTACATATTAACATTTTTACCATGGTTTTTAGAAAAGTTTCCTAAAGCTAGTAAGGAATTAATTTTCTAAAACCTATACACACAGAATCAAAGAAGTGGGTATGCAGGGCCAGGGCACTGAAAACTCTAAGGGGCTCTGGAAACCACATACTTATTATCTCAGATCCATTTTCTCACAAACTTGCATTCTAAAATATCTAGCTGTCTGGAGTATTTCTGCCAACTGCCCTCCACAGTGTCTCTACCCTGTGTGGCCCCCGAGATCACACTCCAAAACCCTGCAGGCGAATTTCTCACTGCCTGGGAATGAGTGACCCCTGAGAGGACACCCACTCCCCCGCTCTCTGCGGTGTGCCTCCACTTACCCTTATAGGTCCCTGATTCCTCCTGCCCAGGATGTGAAGAGTACCTGTGTTCACAATGAGGTTTAGTGACCTCTGTGATGGGCCAGACACTGGGCCAAGCACTTTTCATGATCTCCTGGAATCCTCACCAAGACCCTGTCCAACCCAAAAAACAGATTAGAAGACTGAGGCCAGGGTGGTGGTGCCGGGATGGATCCAGGGGGAGACAGAACTGGGCCCTGTCCTCCTCCTCCTCAAGGTCTGGAATGCAAAAGCCAGCTTCAAGGCTAATGGTCAGGCAGCTAATGGAAGAAATCTGGGCATCCTCTTCCAGCCTGCCAGGGTCAGGCGGGCACTGACGTCTGTAGCAAGTCTCAGATGGGAAAGGAGCTGTTGTCCCAGGCCACTGGGTTTCAGGCAAACACAACCCACCAGAGGGAGAGGTTGGAGAAAACCAGGGTTGGGGTGGAGAGTTGGGGGCAGCAGTGCTGGGATGAGGAATTCCAACATCCAAGGCCTTCCCTGCCCTCTGGAGAAAACCCCCAGCTCTCTCCCAGGTGTCAGGAGCCTGGCGGTGGCACTCACCCCCCAGCCCTGGGACCAGGCAGCAATGCACCCCTACATATGACAAAGCCCCTTCCTTTTCTTCATCCAATCACTGAGCACCTACTGGCCACCAGGCCAGTGCTAGGTGCTGGGGACAGCTGCACTCTGTCTTCATTCTGGTCTCAACTCATACATCGGAGCCACCCAGCCATCCTGGCCAACAGGCCCAGCCCAGGCCCTCTCTCCTTACACTGGCTGACTGCTTGTAGAACATTAATGCAATTGTCCTTTTTCTCTGTATGTTTTCTGGGTAATTCCCTCCCCTAACAGGCACGGTGTCTGTTTTGTTCCAGCATGGTGCAGGGAGAAAGAAGGTAACAAATACACAGGCAGCTGCTCCCTGCCCACGTGGGTCCTAGGAGATACCAGAATTGACCCATCTGACAGATAGGCAGATTGAGGCTCAGTGAGGTTGCACGGCCTTGCCTCCAGTCACACCAAGTCACCTCCCAGCTGCCAGGGGCTCTGACCACTGCCCTTTGCCTGTGGGAACAGATGGTGAAGATTTGATAGTCAGTGGCATGGCTGACAATTGCCAGAAGGGGGCGAGACAGGGAGTCGGTTTTTATTTTGAGCGTCTGTTGGTGGAAAATCTCCTTCCCAACTCGTCCTCAGTGGTCCTGAACACAGGCTCCCGAGTCACACAGGCCCACGTGTGAATCTCACTCTGCCCCTGCCCCCCAGCCAGCGGACCTGGAGAAGGTCACTTTGCTCTCTGAGCCTCAGTTTCTCATCCATAAAACAGGGCTTGTACGATTGGTGCTCAGTGACGGCACCTTGGCCACTCAGAGAGGGAGAAAAGCAAAAGAAAATCTTCCAGAAGGTGCATGCCAGGCCCGGGTCACCCAGAGGTTCCACCCTCTGCGCCTCCTCGGGCTGGTCCCGGCTGGGCCTGCGCCTTCCTGTCTGGGTGACCTCTGTCAGGCCTGGAGAACAATGCCTGGGAAAAGTAGGAAACAGAGTCTCCCTGGGCCAGGACATAAATCGTGGCCTGCCCAGACCATGGAGAGGACGGACGTCTTCCACACCCCCCACCTGTGGAGACAGCACTGTCCTCAGAGATGGTGTGCCTGTCTTTTGGGAGGGTGGGGACGTTCCGTGCCCTGACCTATGGCCCGGATGCTGTCGAACTGCTGGAAGATGGTTTCTGCTTCCTCAGAAGGGGCCAGGCATGAAGGAAGAGACGGGACACAGACGTGTTCTCAGAGACTGTGGGATCAGGTGCAAGCACCATTAATTGCACATCTACGGTGTGCTGTCAGATCCCATTTCTCCCATGCTCAACTCTTTCCCTGGCTCCCTGTCACCCTCAGAATAAAATCCACACTTCTGACTTGACCGTGATGACAAGCCCTGGTCTGCCTGGACCATCTCTCCCCCAGCAACAGCCCCTCGCTGCCCCTGGAATATGCCAGCTCAGTCCTGCCTCGGGGCCGCCGTCCTTCTGTGCCCTCACCTGTGACACCATTCCTGCAGAGCGTGGCACAGCTGGCTCCAGGGTGTGTGAACCTATAGCTAAATATGCAGGAATTCTGCAGGCCGGCTGACGGTTGGCATCAGCCGTAGCGGGAGTGTTTACACCGGTGGAATCAGCAGACTGCTACAAAGCGGAACTTATTTCCCCCTCCTTCCGAGAGCCTGTTGTTGGTCAGTTACCAGCACACCACTGGCTGGCTGCTTCTCACTGTTCCGGGCCTCCAGGTCTCCATTTAACCGTCACAGAGGCCTCCCTGCTGGCTCAGGCCAGAAGCGCTCATGCGTGTCCCCTTCTCCTAATTCTCTGCTCCCAGCCCTGCTCACTCTGTGATATTCTTCCTGTTTATTGTCTGTCCCTCTGTCCAGTCCTCCAGAATACAGATCCCATGAGGCCGGGGGCCTTTATCTATCTGGCTCATCACCACATCCCAGCACCTAGAACAGCACTGCTGCAGGCTAAGTGCTTCACATGTGTTTGTTGAATGAATAAATATGCCAGGCGCTTTCAAATTCAGACTTTAGTACATGGTAATGTTTTGGCTATTTTGAACCTCACCCTTGCTACAGCTCAGGGTTTCTCACCTCAGCCCTTTTGACATTTGGGGCTGATAATTCTCTCTTGGGGAGACTGGGGCCAGGACAAGCCTGTGCATTGCAGGTCGGTTAGCGGCATCACTGGCCTCTACCCACTGGGTGCCAGTAGCAGACTCCCTCCTGGCACCTCCCCAAAATGCCTCCGGACATTGCCACGTGTCCCCCCCAGGGGGTCATATCATCTCTGGTGCGAAGCACAGCCAGCGCCCTAAGGAAGATGTGTTGCTCTTCTCCATTTGCAACTGGGGACACTGAGGCTGGGAGAGGTGCCACAACTTGGCCAAGGGTCCAACACGGGAACAGGGAATGACTCCTCACAGGCTGTTCCACAGGCTTTGCTCACTGCCCTGTGGCCCTGCTGCTCACTGCCCCCAGGACTCATCAACCCCTACAGGAACCCTCTGAGGGGCACAGGCTTACGCCTGTGCTACAGGTTGGGAAACAAGCTCAGAGAGGTGAACCGCCTGCCCAAGGTCACAGAGCACACAGATAGCAGAGCTAAGACCCAAACCGAGGCCTGCTGGCAGCTAACCCCCGCCACCCCCCCTGGGGCTGGACGCTCACCCACTCTCAAGCTTGCCTATCTCCTGCTCTCACTCCCCCGTGTAGCCCAAGCCCACCAGGTTCCAAAGCCCCACCTGAGGTGCCAGACACAGAGCTTCTAATTATTTTATTGCCAGCTTCCAGATTGCTTATGGCCGGTGCGGGCTCCTGGCAAAGTGCTCAGAGGCCAGGGACAGCTCGTCTTATGAATTCCTTCCACAAGAAGGCTGACCATCACTCACACATATCAGGGAACTATTCCTTCAGTGCACAGGGAGAGCTGTCAGGCTGAAGACGCCATGGTGCTGCCATCCCCCCGCCGGCAACGCAATCTGCACACGGCTGACCTCACCGGGCAGGGACCAGCCCACCAGCTGCTCCCCCACAAGGACAGAGCCCCGCAATGAGGCCTGAGATCCTGCCACAGTCCCAGCCCGGCGACATCTGAGCGTCCATACACAGCCTGGCATGCTTCTCCGGCCTTCCCCACTCGAGAGCCGAGGACAGGTCACATACCCTCTCTGTGACTCGTCTCCTCATCCCCAAGATGGGACAGACAAGGGCAGCAACGTCATCCTGCACTTCAAAGGGTCACATGATGCTACATATGAAACATCTGAAACACAACAGATCAGTAAAAATAAGCTGGTCCTGGCCCCGGGCTTCCTCTGTGTCGGGCAGTCTCCTGAGCATCTATCCATGTATGTTAACTCACCCAGCCCCAGGAGGTGGAAACTACTGTCCTCATTCACCTCTGAGGAAATGGAGGCACAGAGAGGTTGAGTAACCTGCCCAAGATCACACAGATAAGAAATGTTTCTGGGGTTTGACCTTGTGCTCCAGAGCCTTGCTCTTAACTACATCATTACAATCATCCTATTCAGTCTTATTTAGATAAAATCACCGTCTTTGGTCCTCACAATACTTCTATTAGGTAAGCACTATTTTCTTTTTCCCTTTTTTCAATTGCATGAAGAAACCAAGCTAGGAGTATTGAAGTGGCTATGGTCACAAAGCTCAGAGGGGTCAAAGGGTCAGACCTGAAACCTAGATCGCTCATCTGACAGGACCCAGTGCTGCCTCAGTTTCCCCAGGGTCAAGAATCACCTCCTCTACGACATCCGTCTCTGTAAGAGGAAGGGGAACCAGTGCTACTGCCACCAAGAACATGTGTCACTGTGTTCTCTGCAAAAGCTTGGAACCTTCTGGTTGAAGACGACTCCGGCCCTGGTCTGCACAAGGCTTAGCCAGGAAAAATCAGCTGCCAGCTCCCAGGTAAGGGAAGGCCAAGGCTGAGAGGGTCAGGCACAGTCCAATTCTTGTTCTGCAGCTGTGCTCTGTGACCTTGGCTGAGTTGCTTGCCCTCTCTGAGCTTGGGTCTCTCAGCTGGACAGTGTGGTGGAGAAGGGACACCAACATGGGAGAAGCTGTCTCCCATTCTAAAATTTAACCCAAACCATTCACTTTAGTGCTACTTCAGTAGGAAAACTACACGCACATGTTTCGGGACGTTCATCTCCCACAGCACTGTGGTTTCGACCGCCGTCACATCTGGACGTCTAAGTTGCCAACACAAATCTACCCGATATCTCCACGTACACACCCAAGCAGGAAAAATCCGGTCAGCCGACACCGGCCCGTGGCAGCCGGCACCGTCAGCTCTCAAAGACTTTCTGCAATGATGCCACCGCGAGCTTCTGCTGGAATGCATGAAGCAGGCCTTCTAAGAAGTTCTGAATTTCCACTCCTCCCAAAATGGCCACATAGGCCCTGGCAGAGAGCCAGACTGCAGAACCAGCCCTCAGTGGGTTCTTGGGAGAAAAAGCATCCTTGTTTACAGCTGTCACATAACAGGGAGCAGGCAGTGGGCACCTGGGTCTCCCCTGAAGTAGTGAAAAAGCCAGGGAGAGAGGGATGTACCAGGAGGATGATGGGAAATTCCCTGGGACACGAGAGAAGGTCCCTACAGAGGGCAGGTGAGAGGGTAGGGAGCCCAAGCACAAACAGCTTGAATTTCAAGACCAGCTTCTCTACTGGTTGAAACCACCAAACACTCCCAAACCCACCCCGAGGAGAAGGAAGAAGAAAACAAAATGTGGGCACACCTGGTCCTCTCCCTACTCTTGGCCTTGGCGTGGAGAGTGACAGAACCACCCTTTCCGGTCCTCAGCACATCTGACTTCAAAAACCTTGGGCACAGCATTGGGACGGATGGGGCTTGCTGAAAACTGGGACACCAGTTTTTGCAGGCTTAAAAAACAGATCAATTTTACTCTAAAGTTCAAAATGAAACATGCTCCTGTTTGGGAGAAGAATTTCATTAGGAGGAAAATATAATACAAAAATACCCATTTAGAAAGAACGTGCTATTAATTCTTAGCACTCTATGCAGAAGGGAAAATTGCATTTTTATCTAAATGGTTTTTCTGCATAAGCCATTTACAATATTCTTTGCCTCTCTGTAATAGGCCCTGCTACCATTAGTACCAGGGCAACCAGGCTGAGGGCTGAAATCGTCCTCAAACACATTTAATACATAACCCCTGAAAATCTATTCCAACAGGGGCCTCAGCAAACAGGCCCAGCACTCCTTTTTTAAGGAAGAAATAAATATTGCTGAAGGAGGTGGGGCAGGAGTGGAGTGGTGTGCTGATGGGGGAGGAAGGGACAAGATGGTTTAAGTTAAAAGCAAATGCTCTGGGTCCCTTTAGCCAGCTGTAAAATTGCAACCGATTTTTGGTTGTGTGATTTCAACCCTCTGACTGCTTCCGCGTGTATAGATGCGTGTGCTGCTATCCCACACGCACATACACGCGCACCCCCATTCACGGGTTTCCATCAAACAAGCAAACAAGGAAAGGATGAAATTCAGGATATGAAAACAAACTATTTTTAAACGCTAAAGCAAACACACCAAGATAGTAATACTGCTCTTTTCCCATTAAACTAAGTTTCTCTCGATTTGAAAAGTGAGAATAATCTAAACAATACTTTCAAGCAAACTGCATGGGGTTTGGGTGGTGTGGCCTCCACCATTCTTAACAACGGAAAAATCCCCTCCTCTGCAGAGAAGCAAAAGCAGAGGCAGGGATGGGGCCAGACTGCATTGCCACGTTCTGCCACGTCCCACCAAACGTGTCCTCCCCCACGACAGCACACGCCTGGACGCCCCGTCGTCTCAGACTTCAAACTGCAATACTTTCCATTTTTTTCCAAAAAGTTTAAAAATAAAAGTCTTCCAGCTCTTTCTCTCTTGGATTCCCAAAATAACTACTTACTTAATACCAAATGTCGGGGAGCTAAATTAATTCATTAAGGAAATGCAGGGGCTGTGACGGGGCACCAAGCATGGGGGCCCTGTGATTTCACTGCCAGGAGCCAGAACGCTTCGGGCCGCTCTCTTCTGGCATTGCTCAGTCCGTAAATTCTTCCTTTCAAACCAGGAGTCCAGAAATGCCGTAATTATAGCTGATACAGGTAACAGGTGTGCCCCCTCTGTGTTCCCACTCCCCACAATCCCAGCCATCTTCCAGACAAGCTTCGGGAAGATTTAGTGGATGAGCCTGGGGTGTCATAATTACCGGAAACGACTCTGGTTTTAAGGGTTAGATAAAGACCCTCTCCAAATTTAAGGCCAGACACCAATGTCCATTAGACTTTAACGGCCCACATAAAAAAAGAAATTGTATCCTCATCTCTCCAAATGCCTGCTTCCTCAGTGCCTCGAGTTCATTGCAGGCTGGCTCAGTGCCAAAAATAGTCATAGCATCCTCGCTTTGCAAAGGCAAGGCCTCAGCAGAAACTGGTGTGTGCAGAACCAAGCAAATGGGGGTGGGGGTGCTCAGGAAAACATTTGATCCTCTGAAACTGTTATGGACAAAACCTGTCTTTAAAAAAAAAAAAAGTGGAATTTTAACCCATCATCTGGAAGCAGAGAGACAGGAAGGCTGTGGGGAGCCCAGTGGGGAAGAGGGGGCTACCCAGAGACACCCCGCTGAAGAGCCCGCACCATCAAAATGACACATGCTCCCCTTTTGAGACTCAGCATTTGGAAAGGCCAAAGCTGCAGGCTGTTTTGCTTTGTTTTTTCCTTTTCCCAGCTTTTGAGACTTATGCATACTTTTTCTTCCTTCTTTGGAAGTCAAGCCATGCGTTTCTCTAAAAGTTACATACACACACACACACACACACACACACACACACACACACACACACACACACACACACACACACACACACACCAGCACCACCATTTGTCAAGCAGCAGCAAGGAAGCTGCTCCAAAGAGAACTCTTCTCCATCTCCTTGCTTAGCTCCCAGGCAATTAAGAATTACTGTTCAAAAAGTTTCCCAGGACCAAGGCCCCACGAGGAAGTCCATGTCCCTCAGCTGTCTCTGAGGCTCTGGGATGCTGGATTTGCTGGATGGTTGGGGCTTTTTCTTTCTCTTCCCCAAAAAGTGATGCTTGAAGGGGCCACTCACCCCCTCTTCCTTTCCTGGGGAGGTGGCAGAAAACATGACTGGGAACCTTTATTCTACGACAGACAAGCAGGCCCATAAGCGGGCACGCTCACCCTTGAGAGCACACACATACACACCACACACACAACTGTAATCCCAGAAAAATGCTTCACACACACTGAACACAAAATAAATGCTTATTAACTAAACTGACCTAAAATACTGAAATGTACAAGTAAATTAATCATGGCTTTCCCGGAGCCCTAACAGGATTACAAATTCGGCAAAAATTGACCGCACTGAGATCAATAGCTTCTCCTTTAAACTGAACGGGGCCAAAACTTTGTATGAGCTTCTTCCTAGGGGGAAGAAAACATTAGTTTTTTTCATTTCTTATTAAGACTTCTCAGGCCTGCCTGTGTATGTGCATGTGCGCGGGTGTGCGCCAGCGCGGGTGCACGCACACGAGCAGAAATTAGCAAAAGGCAACCAAAGCTTTATGCCCAGACAATTTAGAAATAGTCACGGCATAAGGATCGTGAAATTGCTCTTGTTTAAAAAAGCCAAATTTTGGTCCACAGCCTCCCTTCCTCCAAATACTAAACCACCACCATGAGTTACACTGCAGAGGATGGAAATGGTCAATTTGTGTTGAGCCTATCAGGCCCCACTGCAAAAGCAGGAAGGGCTGCTGATGGCTAGACCGTGGGTCTCCCAAGAGGAGCAGAGAGAAGACTCTCACTTCTCCAGCTCTGTTCCACACTTGGCTTATCTTGAGTCAGGAAAATCTTCCCCTTGCTGAATTCGTCACCTTGTTTCATCCCCTTTTTGCCCACCATTCAGAAAATGGGAAAATATATATATACTGTATGGGAGGACATGGCTTGCATTTCAAGGCAGTGGGAACCTGCCTTGCAGGTCTGAAGAGGCGGGGTGCTGGAAGGGAAGTCACCATATGGGGTCACCAAAGGAAAGGTAACTCCTTGTTCCACCCCCATAGTCCCTCTTGAATGGAAAGACCTGGGCGCATCTGTGAAACTCGATGAGTCCACAAGCAGGGCCAACTCCTCCCCAGGAGAAGTTGACCACAGGCACTTAAGGAGTTCTCAACCCACCCAGGGCCCGGCTGGGTCTTCATCCCCCACCTCCCATATGCCTGCCTTGGCCACTAACTAAACAGAAACAGCCCTGATTGCTAACAGACCCACGATGTGGTCATCAGTCCCCAGCTGGGTCCTCTACATCTATGCTCCCCGTTACATCTGTGGTCATGTGGAAGCCCCAGGCCCGGCAGGCAGAGCCAAGCCAAGAACCTTCCATCCTTTACGATGGCCAACACAAGTCCTCAAGTAATTCCCTGACTTCTGGCCTCGTGGAAGAGGCTTTATAAATTACTTCTACATTTATGAATTAGTTTCCACTCTTGAAGCCCATGTGGCAGTAAATAAAATTTCAATTCATGTGGACTGTGTCCCCCACCATCCACCCTTTATTACCCCTACCGAGAAATTAAAACTGCACCCCAATCTCCATCTTCCTAACTAGAGGTGTTTCTCTCTCTCTGCTTTCCAGCTGGTAGGAAAGAAGGACAGAGTATCCACATCAGGACCCCATCCTAACATTTTCAAGGACTTTTCAAACAGCCCGCAAAGACAGGGCAGAATCCACTTATTTATTGGTGATTTCTCAGTCCACCCCTGCACTCCCTGGACGGCTGAGCTTTGGGGATTTCAAAGCAGGCTATGCTTGCAGCAGACTCCCCCACCCCTTTCTGACCATAAGATGGTCCCTCAGAAGTATTTTATGCCGGGTGGCCGTTGCCAATCACTCCACAATGCTTGTGTTCCAAGATCCAAGGGCGTCTGAAAACACTGCTTCACGGTAACTGAAAAGGGTCGTATCTTTTTGACATCTCACCCTGCCCTGGGTAACTGGATGAAGGGGGAGCAGGGTGTGTGTGCGTGCGCACACAAGTGTGTGTGTGGAGGGACCTGCTCATTAACCTGCCATCTCACGTCCTAGGAGCTCCCACTACCACCACACTGAGGCCCTCGACTTTGGGGCGGGCAGATTTCCCCAAGCACACCGCGCAAAGCCAGCTGGTCAGAAAGGCCCGTGACAGCGTGGCTACGAAGAAATTCTCGACCTGAGCTTTAAGAGGTAATGAAACCTTTATGCCCAAACACTGTTTAAGTTCTTACCAGCAGTGAGAAGGGAAAACACATTTTAAATCATCAGAACCGAACACACCTATGGGCCACTTAGTTCTCCCAAGACAGACTAGCGGAAGCGGGTTAAAGGCCACCAGGTGCCTCCGCACCAAAGTCAGTCTGACTTTCCTCCCAAGCCACACCCATCACCATCTATTTTTGCATATCTGCGGAGAATTTTCGAGACACACAGGCTACATACAAGTAAGACCTCGTTCCCTTCTGGGCATCTTCAGGGTGCTCAGCTCTCCAAAGACCATCCACAGCAACGGGCCCCAAATGCACCTTTGCCGAAGGATCTGTTTTCCTAAACCATGGCCCAGTACACCTCATTCTACCCAAACCAAACACACGCTAGTCCAGGTTAGTCAGCCTACAACCCAGAAAACCAGGAACTGCTGAGAACGGATCCCAGGGCCAAACATTTCATGAGCCTAAGATCTTCCACTGAGAGGTCAAAGATGGGAGGGAAGGTGGAGGCTGTGGACCGCACAGAAGATTCTAACAGCTCTAGAGGAAGTGGGGTGAGAGGAGTTCACTGGACCCCTGAGCTTTAAAAAGCAGAGCATTGAAACCTGCTTTCCCCCCCAATGATGTGAGTTTGCGTTGAGATGTTTATTGGGAGTTTTTTCCTCTTTTTTAGAGGAGTGTATTCCATGTACAATATTCCTTCTGGGACATTGAGAAAAAGCCAATTTGTTACTGTGAATGTGCTCAGGCCTCCGAACTGTTAAATGCAATCGTCTTTATGTTTAAAGGGCATTTGGGTCCACACAATAATGTATAAATCGTGAAGGATATGCACACGATCACTGTAAAGTTCTCTTTCTGATCCAGCTTTGCAAGCAAGCACTGAGCAAGAGAACCTGCTGCTTTCCCAGCCATGAGGGAGAATGAGAATTTGGGAAGCTGTAGCCAGCTCCACGGACTCCTACTCAGTACGTGCCAGGGGTGCCAGTCTGACATGGCCATAACTCGCAGCTACCAGGGACCCAAAACAGCCCTTTGGATCTCAAGATGCATGGAGACCCGTGGCAGTTTATCTGCCTCCCCCGGCCCCGTGTTCTTTCTGAGCAGACACCACGCTGGGAGCAGACCCTTCCCTTGATTCCCAAACCTCAGAGGCCGCTGATTAAAATGCAGGCCTGCTAACAAAGCGGGCCTCGGCGTCCTACAATAATTACACCCCATGAGAAAGATGCCCCTCAAACGGCTCTCCTCACTCAAGTAAATTTTACTCTACTTTTTGATCACAGTCACAAAATAAGTTTAGAGTTTTTGCCCCCTGAAATGCATACCCACAGAGGATCTTCACATTCACACCCTAAAGTAACTGACTGCCCGGGTGAGGCTGCATGCTGGGTGCATGTTGTCAGATTCTTGGAAGACGGCAGAAAATTGTTGGGGCCACCTCCTTGCTGGGCGACCCGTCCCATGGAATGTGCCAGGGTCCCAGAAACCATCTCTTCCTTTGGGTCCCATTCACAGTTTCTCGGGGTCTGTGTGGCACTGAGCTGGGGACTGTCCACTGAACTGTTGTGTGCCAGGACACAGAGGGTCCCTGAAGGCAAGGCTGTGACTAATTCGAAAGCCCAGCGTCGTCTCCTCCATGTCATCAGTACCAAAAGATTACAATAAAGGAGAGGAATTTCCATAAATGAGAAGCAGAGTCTGCTTCCCACAATGGGGAGGGGGAGAGTAGAGGAGTGGGGGACTAGGGGTGGGGGTGGGCACTGGTCCCGAGATTCCTCTCCTGGCTGGAGAGTGGTGTTAGCTGAACCCAGCCAGAGAAACACCTCCATGCAAGCACACGCACGAAACCCAACATGGGCCAATGTGCGTCTGCTACTGAAATACTCCACAGCAATGTCACCCACGGCCCAGGAGGCCTGTGAGGCAGAGATTCCGTAATCAGGATCTTCAAAATCCTCCCTCCGTTTTTAAGACTTGTGCTCATTCAGTCCTTTACAGAATCAGAACCTGTCTGCTACAGCCATTGAGACCAAAGGGTTAGTTCCTTCCTCTACTCGCCTTCAGGAAGCAGATTAAGGGTACACTGGAGCAGTAGCTGGAGGATTTAATGGAAATGCAGTTGGCCATGCATATGTATATGTGCGTGTGCTGGGTAGGGCGAGGGGGATAGAGAGGGGAGCACATTCACACGCTGAATTGCGTGGGGCCCTGCTTTCCTCAGGTGGGCTGTAGGCAGACCCAGACCTGACACCCACCTCAGCCCTACTCCTTCCAAGCCAGCCCCCAGACGACTTCGTTTGGCTGCAGTGTGTGCGAGAAGGCAAGGAAACTTGAAAATGCTCCCCCAAATGTCTCTCTTCTCAATCACACGCTCATGTATATATCAACATCTCTGCCACTAGCAGTCAAACCCCACACTCAAATCTGTCCACCCAAGTCGCGCCTAAAAATAGATACCATCCTAAAACAAACACATCACTCGGCAAGTCAAAATCCTGACTTGAGTCAAAATGACGAAGCTGGATTATTCCAGACCCTCCAGACTGAAGATGTGAGTGACATAAACAGGGGATCAGCGGGGGAAGGATATAAGGTACACCTACTGGTTACAAGAGGCCTCAGGTTGGCCCAGGTCCCTTCTGGCACAGGAGGGTTTGGTGTTTTGGGGTTGCAGTGTGCCTGGGAGGCCTGCTTGCCCTCACACACTCCCTGGACATTTGATCCTATTACATAAAGCGGTAGTCTGTTCATCTCTAAAATTAACCAAACAGAGGTAAATACAGTATTCCCTACCAGAAGTGTTTATCTCCTAAATGCTTTCGGCAAAGCAGATCACTCCCTGGGCAAAGAACACGACCCAGTGTTACTGTCACTTAAGTGGAGAAAGGGGCGATTTTGCAAAACCTTCCAGCATGGAGTGAGTTCAAGAGACTCTGTGAAATCCCAAGGACACAGTCAAGTTTGCCCTTCTGCAGTGGGAAGAATTTCCCTCCTCTAATCTCACCTGGTCCTCCCAGACTGGTTATTAAAGATGTGTATTTTGTATCAGCAGAGAGTATCAAGTAACCTCTTGGCGAGGAGAGCCATGTTTTCAGGACCTATTAAGATTCTTTGTGGAAATGTAAACACCTCTGTCAGGCAAACAAAATCATATCAGGAATCATAGAATTTCATTGCTAGAAAGAGAAATTAGATTAACCAACCCTCGCTGTTTTCCTAGAAACCTCAACAAAATAGAAGTACATTACAACAGTCTCTTACTTCCAGTCTGAAGGGGCCTCACATGAAATCTAAATGAATTTATATTAAAGGAAGCTATCCTTGAAGAAAGCACTTCAATCTAAAAAAATGGTACATATTGGTACATATAAGAATATATAAGTATATATAATATGTATTAGAGGGCAGTGGCTAATTCAAAATTAGCCAGAAAAATCCAGTGGTAGAAACCATAATAAGTTTAACGCCGATAAGCTTCACTTCAGCCGCTTAAAACATCCTGTCCTTTATTAATATTTAGTAGAAATGTGTAATTGCAGATGTGTGCTAGCTTGGGCTTTATGTCGGGAGGCGGGCAAAGAAGACAGGTTTATTACAGCCATGAAATATTAAACAAGCACCAAAGAACAGTAGTAGTATGTCCCGGACTAGCCAGGGAGCAGGCAGGCCCGAATGTCAGCCGCACAAAGGGGGCTCCTATCTGTTTACATTACCCCTGATTAGCACCTGCGAAGTTTTGGGTTACATCTTCCGGGGGCACAAAAGTCACATGAAGAAGGCATGCAACCCATGCTGGGTGATTTCGCAGGGAAATGGGAAGGCAATGCTCCTCGCCTTCCTCAAACAAGTTTGAGTGCGCCTGAAAAATTTTCTCCACAGTGTGGGGAGCAGGGAAATGACTCAGAGAAACAGCACTAGGACACCCCCTTCCTGCCAAGCCTGCCCCATGTCCAAGGAAATGCAATGCTCAAATCCTGCCTGCCTAGTATTTCTCAGCACTGCTTACTGTGTTCCGACGGGAGCACAGAGAAGCATGAAATTCCAAAAATTTCTCTTGCATCACTGTAAAAATATCATACTTCCAAATAGGGCAGGATTGCATGCACAGCGTATATGGAGACCTCTCCCATTTCAGTGTGAGAGAACATTTCTAGACTCCTCTGGATTTCAAGATAGAGAGCTACCAACAGAATGAAAGTTCGGCAAAGATAAACTTATTACAGAATACAGTGAATTCAAGTTTTGAAAATCGCAAGGGTCAGGAGGGGAGAAACATACTTTCTCAGGCTTCATATCCTTTATCTACAATCTATCATTATTTCTCCTTCTCTATCTGTTTTGAAATTTCTCCATAGCCACACATCTATTACAAAGATAGGTGGACAATTTTGCAAACTACTTTCAAATTCATGCAAGCCTCACGGATGTAACAGATGTCTGAATAGGCCCAAACGCAGGCTGGTTATTTTTTTTTTTTTCCTTTGCACAATTTCACCCTTCCCCCACCCCAACTTTGTGCAAACAGAACCTCAGGATGAGATGTAGAATTTCATTACATAAAAGTTGTCTGGTGGGTTGATCAAGGAGTCAGGAGAAGCATAATTTGGACAAGCTCACTTTCCCGGTAAAAAAAAAATCATAATCACATGTGATTCTGGCCTGGAGTTTTTGAGAACTTCAACTTGCCAGTGGCGTTCCCTCCCCTCCAAAGGACGTCTAAACCCCATAAGACAATCTGGGCACGTCCCAGTGGCTACACAGCTTGCGCAGTTCCGAAGACTTATTCGTTGTCTCCAATCCGAGCACGGATCATTTTGTTAAATACTGACTAGTATTTTGTCATCGGAGCAAAGAATTTCAGAAACGGTGTCAATATTTAATCACATTAGTACTAGCGTGTTTTACAGCATGACAAAATAAAATATCATTACAAAAATGGGCTTGGCCTGAAAGGGGTAGGCAGAAGAAAGTGTTTGCTGGGGGTGGAACCCCAAAAAGGTACACCTCAAAGCTGCAGAACACCAACTGCTTCATGGCAGACGGGTCCAGGGACATGTGTTAAAGGAAAAGCAGAATGTTTTACTTTAATTTTTTTCTAACTCTATTTTGAAGTGGCACACTTCACTCTGATTTTCAGCCAGGGGACTCAGGGGCCTGTTGAAGCCTCTGTGTACCTATTTATACAACATGTGCAGATGGAACTGCAGGGTGTTATCATAATGAAAAGTTTAATCATCCTTATTTACTACCAGTAAGGGAGCACGAATGGGATGCAGATACCTTATAAAGCCTTAACTAGCAGAAGCTGCGAGTGACCTCAATTCAGGGCTTTATCTAGAAAACTGTCCTTCCCTCATCAGAGTGGAAAACAAAGGAGGTCAAGTGGGTGTCCCTGCTGATGCTTCTAAGGCAGCCACCCCGCAGCAGGTCCCTGAAGGAAGTCCCTGTACTCCAGTGAGCAAGGGAGGGCTGGGTTTAGCTTACAGGGGAAATCATCCCTAAAGTGACTAGCATCTGTTTCCAAAAAAATATTTTCCCTCCTCTGACTGTGATAATGAAACAAACAAAACTAGACATTTCTTTAAGGACATTTCTTCATTCACAGCCTGCCTTTTTTATGTTTTTCTTTTCCATAAAGTAAGATGAAATGGTCCTGGGAATTCTACAGACACCGTTTTTAAAAAAATTCATTAAAACCACCCAATTCCTCTCCTCCTAGCCCACCAAGGACCTTCAGAAAACTCGCAGGCCAAGTGCTACTGTTCTTACTTTATTAATTCTCTAAATCAGGTCTTTTCTTCAACTTTTCTCACCCCATTTTGGCCAATATGTTCCTAATTACTGGGGGGTTGGGGGTAGGGAGGGCCAGCCAGACCAAGCCAGGTAGAAGCGACAGGGGCTGGGATTTGTGCTAACGAGCTATCGATCGCGGGATCGAGATGTTGTGTACAAGAAAATAAGAGAAGGGAGGCCGAGCGAGTAGGATGCTGTGTCCAACTCCATTTTAAAAAGAAGGGGGAAGTAAACAGGGGAAAGAAGCGGAGGGTCCCAAACTAAGCAATTTATGGCCTTGCCTGGGAGAAGCCTGGAGAATGCTGATGCTGGCCGCAGCGTCTGCTGTGCATGCTAAACACTCGGCTTCAAATGAGGGAGCGGCGTCCCAGGCTGGGCAGTAGGCGAACAAAGAAAAAAGCGGCGAGGCCGCATTCATGAATTAGAAAACCTGAGCGGGAAAGCTCCCCGGGAAGGGGCGAAGGGGCAGCGGTGAAAGCCCCGAGTTCTGAGCCACCCAACTCCTGATGCACCTCCCCTCCCCCTCCGCCTTCCTCTGGCCCGCCTGCATGCCGGTCTCCTAAAACCAACCGTCACCTTCAACCCAGGGTCAAGAGATGGCAGGATGTGGAGAGCGCTAGAAAAACGGAGACAGACGGAAAGGACTCTAGGAGAGGGCAAGAATCGGGACACGTTTTTAAAACACAGGGTTAAATGGCCAGCCACTGGTTCCATGGGAATATTTGGCCCTGTGAAACCAAGGGGATTCAAGTAGGGTTTAAAAGAAAAAGGTAGGAATGGGGGAAAAAAGTTGATGTTACCTAATTTTCAGCAGCCACTATCCATGAAAAACAAAAAAGCCCCATTAAAATAAAATAGATACCTACTGCAGCCCAGTCATCTTTAGATTTAAAAAACTGTTAATACTTTAACTGCAATGGCAGTTCATTTAAACCCCCACCCCATCCACCTTAGAGGCCTCCAGACCTCGTGGGGAGGGGGTGCTTAGAATGCAAACAAGAGCTGGGAGCAGACATCTGTCACCAAAGCCAGGCGAGATATTGACAAACGCGGGCCCTTTGTGTCTTAAGAATATATATCCATATCCCCATACACAAATGGTGCCCTGGCTGAGTGGTCTGGTCTCTGCCAAGCAGACCCCACCCCAGCCCCAGCCCCACCCCAGCAAATGTCAAAGAGATGCACCCAGAAAAGGCTGCCTGCCTCCAACAACCCCTGCGGGTCTCCAGTTTTTCAATGAAACTCTAATAGTTAAGAAGAGACAAAACAGCTATTCATTAGGAACAAATGTCAAATTAGGCGTTGCCTCTGTTTGATGCTGCCGAGCTAGTAACTTTTTTTTTCTAAGGAAGCTGGCACACCAAAGGGAACTCAAGCTGGAGGTGGGCTGACTAGGAAAAGGTGGGGGGGCATTTACACAACTTCCCAGGTGTCCTGCCAGGAAGTGGGCAGGGAGGCTGGCACACAACTCCTAAACGTGGAATCAGCCTGAATGTTGAGGGTGAGGAAGGGTGTTAGTGTGAAAGGGAAGGGGCAGAGTGTGCTTGAGCCCCCAGCAACTCAGTTAAAACTTGACGCTGGTGGGGGACTCTACACAATCCTCAAAGGGCTGCCCACTTAAGTTCTTACCACCTGGTGGAACTAGAGTCTACCTGGCAGCACCTGGGGGCCAGGGGGAAGTCTACCCACAGAACCCTTGGTGGAATCAGAGGAACAGTATCCATCTCTGAGCTGGGCATTGAGAGGGCCCTGTGCCCTCCTAAGCCCATGGGACCCTCCCCTTTCCTGGAGCCTTCCAGGTGGAGCCTAAGGCCTGCAGTGGGGCTGGGGCAGGCCTCTGGGAGGTGAGAAGGAAACAGGGAATAGGCGCATATACCTTCTTTGCTGTTGGGGTTCTGGGGTTTGGCCTTCTCCCAGGGTGCCAGCGTCTTGTCGTCGTCCGAGCCGTCCACCAAGGCCTTGTCAGTGGGCATGTACCAGGTGGCGCTGTGCTCTGCCATCAGCGAGTCCAGGTCAATGGTGCTCATGGCGCTCTTGACCGCCTCAGAGCAGCAGCTGCCCAGCTCGCTGTCGCCATTCTGTGCGCCCGAGGACCCGACAGCACACTCACCCTTCTTGCCACCCTTGAGCCCCAGAGGCTGGTCCTCAGAGATACTGAACTGCTGCCTCTGTAGCTGGATCTGTGCCTGGAGGATCTCCAGGGGGTGGATCTCGTCGGGTGGCGGCGCACCACTGCTGCTCGTTGGGGTCCGGACCTGCTCCAGGCCGGGAGTGCCCGGATGGCCCGTTCCCCCGCCGCCATAGCTGTCAGGGGTCGAGGTAGAGGTAGACATGATGCCCAGGCCGAGCGCAGGCGGGGGCGCCTTCGGTCCGTGCTCCCCGGCACCCACCCCACGAGGAGGGAGTTTGGGCGAGCCTGTCACCAGGGGGCTCCTACTCGCTTTGGCCAGGGCCACGGGGTTGTCGGAGCTGGATGACACCTCGTCCTCATTGGCATAGCTCGTGCTCACCTCGTCCGAGGCGAACTCTCCCACGTGCGGGGAACTTCCGTCCGACTTGGCCCCACCGTCCAGGGACGCCATGAGGTCCGGCTGGTCCCCCAAAAGCAACTCGGCCCCTTTCCCCCACGACGGCGACGTGAGCGCTTTTTCGTGAGGCGTCGGTGCACCGCGCGCCTCGCCTGCGGAGCTTCCCCCGACGGCCACGCCAGGCGCCTGCTGCT